>NW_004524583.1:27599794-27605274 GCF_000260255.1 Octodon degus
TGTTGAAGGTGCAGCATTAGGGTGTTTATTTGTTCCCGTTCTGTTTTCCTAATGTGTGAGTTCATAGCTATGAATTTCCCTCTGAGAACTGCTTTCATTGTATCCCATAAATTCCGATAAGTTGTGTGTGAATTTTCATTGAATTGTAGATATTGTTGAATTTCTTGTTTAATTTCATCTGTGACTCGCCTTCATTTTTGTTACTGCTGAATTTGATCTATTTATAGGTAGTGGGTGCAAAAGAATAATTTTCAGAGTTGAAAAATAAAATTCTGAAAATTGTAAAGTGAGTGCATGCCAAAAACTTCAATTTAGCTAAGTGGTTAATGCAGGGACTAGGAAAATGCCAGGACCAATTCACAGGAGACTGTGGAGAACAGGTATTTACTTAAATCTGTCTGTTTATCTGGCTTCCTATCATCTGTCCAGAATTAGAAGTGCTGAAATAAACCAGAAACTTGTATACAAAACTGGTTAATATTCTAATTGGCCATTACATGCTGTGTACATGTTAGGTGTGCCAAGCAGCCAGCTCACTACTGGACAGAATTCATTGGCTTTGCTAAGGACAGGGCCAATATGTTATTCTGGGCTTTTTAGCAGTTAATTTTAATCCTTCAAGAGCTGTGAAACAGACTGGGCCAGCAAGTTCTTAAACTTTCAAATTTCAAGAATTTTTGACTCTATAAAAATTGGAGCCCTCAAAAAGATTTGCGTAATATATTTTCTCCTATTAGAAATTAGAATTGACATGGGCCGGGGAGATGGCTCAGTAGGATAAGCGCTTGCCTGGCAAATAAATGCAAGGGCACGAGTTCAATCCCCGGTTCTGCCAAAAAAAGGAAAAGAAAAGAAATTAGAATTGACAAACACTAAAACTATTCACTTTCTCATTTAGAAACTATCAATAATGAAAGCTCTTTCATGTTATCCAATTGATGACTTCATCATGAGCACTAAAGCTTCTGAAAATTTCTGAAGGAATGAAAGCAAAAATGGCAGATAACATCTTCATGTTATTATGAAATTTGTTTTGAACTCAACAGTAATGCTGAAAAGGTCTGTGACCCTCCAGGACATTTAGAACGCACTCTAAGACACTGGGTTAACTAAAAACAGACAAGTCATAGATCCTATCTGCACACTTAGACCACAGAGACCACTCCCTGGAGAGGATACACAGTCATCTCTTTGCCTACTTATAAATCCTGGGTATTTTCCTGACAGTAGCCCCTTCTCTGGGAAATGTTGCCCTGCCGAAATTGAGGAATTTTAAGGTCATTCTGAAATTAAGTCAGAAAATTCATTTTAGTTATAAAAACAGGGCAAAGTCACAATGGGAGAAAATGAAAAAATAAAAAGTGTTAAAGTGTAAAAAAATAAATAGCCTAGGTAGTGTAAAAATGGTTTGATTACATATTATCTGCCTTGTTTTGTGTCCCCCCACTTAAAGGTTGTCATAGCAAAATTCTTGGGTGGTTGTGTTCTTGTTTATAGTTAGTACAGGATAATTATTTTCTCAGTGCTTTTCTGTGAAGATTATAAAGATGTGTCAAGGTTTAGATTAGCTTTTCAGGATAGCTTCTTAGAAATAAAATAAAAGCCAAAAGTAGGTAATGTACAAGTTTTTCCTGTGTTGCAAGTGCTCTGAGTGGTCCTCCGGAAAGGCCTGGCAGTCCTCACTGGTAAGCACCTTTCCCATTGCCAGTGCTGCAGGCCTGTTACTGTCTTACAGCTACCTGTGACTGTGCCATTGGCAAAAACTAGCATATTTTAATTTGCATTTAAAAATTTGTTAAATAGAACTTTCCTCAATAGGCTACTTATATTTTTCCTTTCTCAAATGTTTTTTTTTTCTGTGACTTATTTAAGTGTCGGTATTTTAAAACTAACCATAAAAGAGATGAATTAGCAAT
Source organism: Octodon degus (assembly GCF_000260255.1). Taxonomy (NCBI): domain Eukaryota; kingdom Metazoa; phylum Chordata; class Mammalia; order Rodentia; family Octodontidae; genus Octodon; species Octodon degus. The sequence goes on from NW_004524583.1 coordinate 27,601,711, forward strand.
GTAAATAGGAACTTTGCGTCAATATACTAAACAGGTGTGAAGACCTTTGGAAGGAAACAGGCGATCTGTAGGTATCTATAACATAACCTAAAGCATTTCCCTGTGATTCAGGATATCTGGCTGCAGTTTTGCATAATTAATTATTTTAACAAGCTCTTTCTTTATCATCTGAAGGAAAACCTCAGATTAGGTCCTGTCATTTTATTGCCAAATTTCATTTCCTGGAGTTTGCCCTTGTGGCTTCTCAGTGGTTTCTTGCTGCTGTTGTGGCTGTCACAGAGATAGAAGGCTTCTCAGAAGGTACAGCAAGCTAGGAGATGACATGTCGTTTTTCCATTGGACTGAACTTGTTTGGTTAAATAAGGAGGTAGAACAATGAAATAATCCAAATATTATGAGGAGCGAGGGACAAGCTTATATTACTGTGGTTTGTGTGATAAAAGAAATGTTACCCCTGGTACATTTTGTTTATAAATGGTGCTGTAAAACAGATACGTGCTCAAATGCTTAGCTAAAAATACTTGCAGGACTGCCTGTCCAGCACCTCATTTTACAGAATTCTGTAGTCATCAAAGTCTGATTGTTTCATCGTCAGTATACAGGATCGTAAGTCAGTATTGTAGGAAAAAGGGTTTTTCTCGTACCTTATGTGCAGTTTTAATTACTTTGCAGCTGAGAAACGATTTTTAGATGCTTGTGGTAACCCCAGTAAGAGAATATACTGTTTTCTAGCACTCTTAGGAAGACTTTTATTCAGTATGCTGTTCTGTTGAGATTTTATTTTCTGGGACTCTTATTTTGAAGTTCTGTATCTGTTTCTGTTTTAAAAGTTACCACCAACAAATAGTCACACAGAGACACATATACACATGCATACACACAGCCTGTGTTGGCAGGGAGGTCCCTGTGCCCTTGTGTGGGAGCTGGGGTGGCCAGGGCTGCAGTGGTGGTTAAAGGAGGACGCCTTGGAGGAAGCAGTAGGCTGCTGAGAACAGGTGGGTTTTTTTTGTGTTTTTTTTTTTTTTTTTTTTTTTTTGACAGAACCGGGGATTGAACTCAGGCCCTGCGCTTGCCAGGAAGACACTTATTCCACTGAGCCATCTCCCCGGCCCTGAGAACAGTTTTGCATGCTCTCCCTGAAGCGGTAATTCACCTTCCTAGCCTGGCGTGGGTGTTTCTCTCTAGCCGATCTGTTAGTTCCTATGCACTGCCCTGAGCCCTGGTGATGAGATCTATAAAAAATGACTGAAGGAGCAGGAGAAAAAGTGAGACAATTCAGTTCCATCCTGTGAGTAAGCGACACCGATGTAAAGTGGACCATAAGATGTTTTATCTTAAGTTTCTGTTTTTTGGACCTACAATGTCAAAATCTTGTGAAATCTTTTGAAATACAATGACTATAAGGCCAGCGAGATAGCTCAGCTGACTGAGCGCCTGCTTAGGCAAGCATAGGGACTGGGGTTCAATCCCCATTATCACATGCTACTCTGGCCCCGCCCCCCGGGCGTGCTGACCTGGCCACCAAGTCCGGGGTGGTGGTGCATGCCCATAATCCCAGTGCTGGGCAGGCTAAAAGCAGGAGGATCACTATGAGTCCAGGCTGCGTAGTGAGACCCTGTGCCAAATACATGAATTAGAAAAGCAAAACAACAGAAAGAATAATGACTGTAGCCTTCCTTTTTCTGTTTCTGATAAAGTTCTAGATTCAAGTGTGTTTTTCTTGTTAATGGTAAGCCTACTAGTAGTTTTTCTTTTGGACTAAAATGTTTTTGGAGGACCGGCCAAATAGCTCAGCGGATTAAAGTGCCTGCAAGTAGGTGCAGAGGCCAGGGGTTCAATCCCCAGGCCTTCCGTGCAGGCCCTGCCCCCAGGGTTCACTGAGGTGGCAATTGAGACTGGGCATGGTGGGAGGCTGTAAACCAGCAGATCACTAGGAATCCTATCTAGTAGTGAGACCCTGAATACCCTATAGACCCTTCTCTAAAAAAAAAAAAAAAGGTATTTGAAAGAACAGTGAGCTACAAATATTATGAGAAGAGAAGTTTGAAGTTCTGCACCCATCTCTGTTTAAAAAGTAACAAACACACACATCCTGCAGCACTCTGGAAAAGCAGGTTTTAGGGTGTGACTAATATAAAACAGTTCATAGTACTTTATGAACTAATCAGTTGAAATATAAGACATTCTTATGAGCTTTTATGATTCAGTCATTTTGTATTCTTTTAAAATTATTGGGGCCGGGGAGATAGCTCAGTGGAATAAGCGCTTGCCTGGCAAGTGCAAGGGCCTGAGTTCAATCCCTGACTCCGCAAAAAAAAAAAAAAAAATTATTTGTCTTGTAAAAGTTTTAAAAAAGGCTTGGTGGCACATGCCTGTAATCCTATCCTTTAGGAGGTTGAGGCAGGAGGACTGTAAGTTGGGGACCAGTCTTGGCTCCATAGGGAGACCCTGCTTCAACCCCCCACGTTTTAGGTAGCATATATGACTAATGAGTTCACAATTTTAGACTGTTTAAATGTAGGTTTGAGGGTTTTTTTTTTTTGGTGGCGGAACTGGGGATTGAACTCAGGCCCTTGTGCTTGCCAGGGAAGCACTTATTCTCTGAGCCATCTCCCCGGCCCCTTAGGTTTCAGTTTTTAAAAGGACAAGTCTTAAGTGGGTCAAACTTCGATAGATTTCAAAAATAGAGCATCATTAAATTTTCTGTAAGATTGATAGGTACTAATTGGTTTGTGTTAACTGAGGTTCCCAAATGTACAACTTGTCTTCACTTGTTCTAGAAGAAACATTTCTAATTCTTAGGCTTAGAAATAGCAAGTGACAAAATATATCATAGATTAATAAGAGAAAAATTCATTTGATACTAGTTGGGAGGCATAAACTCTTGAAGTAAGAAGTTTTTGAAAGATATACCTGGTGTGGTAGCACATGCGTGTAATCGGAGTGCTTAGGAGCCTGAGACTGGACGATCTTTGCAACTTTGAGACCAGCATAAGCTACAAAGTAAGCTCAAGGCCAGCCTGAACTACATAGTGAGACCCTGTCTCAAAAAGACTAAAAAAAAAAAAAGAAAACCTTGATAATATCATTTGTCACATATTATAGTTCATGTTTTAGTGTATTGACAGGATGGAAGTTAGATTTGTGTTCTATGCTAATTGCTACATCTTATATGTCGCACATGGAAGTCACTTCTCCCTTCCTCCACTTCTTATTCCCTGCATAGTCATAGCAGACAGTGCTTATCAAGTGTGACATTTCTTTTCACCCAGCCCAAATGAACATGCCCTTAATTCTTCTCAAAGCGATATTCTCTAAGCTGCAAGCTAATAGGTTAGATTTAGGGATCTAACTAGTTTATGTGTGGAGGTAGTAGAATCTTTAAAATTAAAAAGTATTTTCAAGATTAATTAACATTATTTAAATCCAGTGGAACATTGTTTCTTTTTTAACATTTAATTTTAATTTTTGTTTATTTTTTAAAGAATACAAAATAATATAAAAAACCATTAGTAAATACAAAATTTCACTAAACAAAGTAATAGGAATTCAACAGTGGTTGTT
>NW_004524583.1:27605374-27614211 GCF_000260255.1 Octodon degus
CAAAACAACACCAAAAAAAGTTAAAGCAACAATTTATTCAATGTTTAGCAATTTCCCAACTTATTTTTTAATTTTATTTTTTAAAGAATACAAAATAATATAAAAAACCATTAGTAAATACAAAATTTCACTAAACAAAGTAATAGGAATTCAACAGTGGTTGTTGTATTGCATAATGTTATCTTCAAATTAGTTGCTCAGGTTAATTTATAAAATTGGTTTAAAAAATGACAAAAAAGTCATAAGAAATTAAAAAGAAAAAAATAACTCTAACAGTACCTCCTAGTCTTTTAGAGTATAACAGTTATAGGGGCTAGGGAAACAGCGCAGTGGTTTAAGCATCTGCCTGGCAAGTGCATGGACCTAGGTTCGATCCCCAGTTTGATCTACCACATGCCTTGTAGGCCCCAGAACCCTGGGCATGCCATGCTGGCCCCAGAAGCGGGAATGGTGACACATGCCTGTAATCCCAGCACTGGAGAGACTGAGACAGGAGGATCACTATGAATCTGAGCTGTGTAGCAAGACCCTGTAATAAATAAATGAAATTTTTTTAAAAAAATTAGAGTATAATAATTCCTTTTTAATTAAGCCCCACAGAGTCCCACATGACCATTAAAATCACTAATTTTGGTTTTATTAACCACATCAGGTACATTTATTTGGAAAAATAAGCACACAGACGTGGGAGGTTTCCATACTTACGAAAGAAGGACTCGTTCCAGTGTTTCTGGCCCTGTCTTTAACCACATCCCAGGAGCAGGATTAGAAACCGTTTTGCTCTGTCATTCAGTCTGTTTTCTTTAGTTTCAGTTAAAATTTGAAGTACTCTACTAAAAGCAGAATTGAGTTTTATCTTCAGGCACTGTGGCGTGGAGCCCCAGGAAGCCAGCACTTGCTTCAAACCCCAGTTTTAGGCTGCCTGCCTGCCTGAAAGTCACATATTTTGGAATTCATCATAGGTTTTTACTGTGTGTAGAATTTCAAACAAACAAGCAAGCAAGCAACATCCCCCCCCCATAAAACCCAAATAGAAAAACAAAACAAAACACAAAAAACTACTGATCATGATATACCTACATTATTGTTGTCTTATACCTGACTGCCTGGCCCAGAGTTTTGGGGTTACTTCATTTGTTAATGCTGAAACTGAGATGAGGACTCCCGTCAACCAGCAGACCATTGCTTGTCCCTCTACCTGTTCTGTTCCTGAGGCCAAAGAAGGATATGAACTAACACTGTATCCAGCTGTGAGTACAGCACATATTTGTATGTAAATAAAATTTGCTTTGCAGTGTAATACCAGGGTGCTCAAGTTTGTCCACCCTTGCATTTAAGTGCTTGTTCTATTTAGATGTGGTCTTCTTTCACTGTTGAGGCAGATAGAAGAAAGGAAAAGCTTTTTATTAGTATCATTACTTTAAATTTTATTTTATTTTAAAACAGTAAAGAGTTCATGCCGTGGTCAGAAGTTTCTCTTTCTCACCCAGTGCTCTGTGTGTCTTCCCTGCTGTGTTTTACAGTGTGCTTTGACTTGGTTTTAAGCATTGTCCAAACAGAAAAGCTCTCCTGGCTTTTGCTGTCTATCTGTGGGTATCCTCATGGCTCATGGCTCAGCAGAAGTGACCTATTGTTGCCATTATTAAATCAACATGCCATCAAGATGTCAGCCAACTATGATACCTGATGTTCTTTGGGCTACCTTTTTCACCTGGCATAATAGTGCAAAACCAGTGTCTCTGCCAAGTTCACTATAATTCTTAGGATTGTTTACTTTGTTTTCTTTTTTGCAGAGCCAGGGATTGAACTCAGGCCTACTGAGCTCTCTCCCTGGTCCCAGGATTGTTTACTTTGGAAGTCTCGAGCTGTCCAGGATAACAACAAAGGAGGATCTGATAATAGTTTGCTAAGAAAGCCCCGTTCCTGGTGGGGGGAAGCACATCCTTTCTTTTTCCATTGATTTAGATTATTTGGATTGATGTATCATTGTAAATGTTCTCCCTTTAGAACCTGTCTAGTTGGCAGAGCCAGGTGATGCTGATTGCTGTCATAGACCCCTGACAGGCTTCTCGCTTCCTAAGGAAGATCCTCTCTTGTAGGAATGCTTTTCTGTTCATTGTGGCAAAGCATAATGATCACTTTAGGCTATGGTTTCAACTTCTTTCTTGCTATATAGTTTCATGGATTGTGCTGCCCAGTCCTATCCTGGACAGCTGCTAGTCTGCTTTTTGTCTGTATGGATTAGCCAGTTCTGGATATTGAGTGGGATTGGAGCCATGTAATACCTGGTCTTTAATGATGGGCTTTTTAAAATTTAGTATAATGTTCTCAAAGATCCACCCATGGCATGGCATACATCAGCACTCCATTCTTTTTTGTTGTCAAATAATGCTCTCTTTATTGAATATTTTGTACTTTGTTAGATGTTTGTTGTTTCTCCTCTGGTTCTTATGAATTATGCTGCTATCAACATTTATATATATGTTTGTGAACATATGTTTTCAGTTCTCCTGGGTAAGTACCTAAGCATGAAATAGTTGGATTGTGTGGAAACTCTGATGTTTAACATTTTGAGGAACTGCCAAATTGCTTTCTAAAGTTTGCTGAACCATTTTATATTCCCCACCAGCAATGGATGACGGTTCCAATTTCTGTACATCTCAGGTGTTTCTTAACCACTGTATTTTTTGTGTTTATAAAAATGTTTCCTCTTGGTGGATGGGGGAGCAGGGTGCTGAATGATAATTTTGGAGGAAATGAAACAAATGAAAATCAAATAAATTATTTTCTGATTGGCTCAGTTGCAGCTCTGGAAGCTGTTCAGCCCTGTGCCTACAAACCTTCCTGTTTGACTGGAGTTGACACTACAGGAATTTTACTTTCCTGCTTTTTCCTCCCTGGAGAGAAAAAAGAAATATGTCTTTTCCTCAGCTAGACATGGAGGGTTCAAACAAGTACAAAGGACCCCAGAGTTATTAACAATTCCACAGGAACATGGGTTTGGTTTATGCCCGGAATCATTTTTCTAAAATCCCTCTCTTGGTGCTTCTTTCCCTTGCCTGTTCTCTACCGGAGCGTAACCTAAGAGCTGAATCAAGGTCTGTTCATTTGGTGTTTGGAAAAGAGATGGTGGCTGGGATGCTGCTCAGCTGGCTCGAGCTGCTGGCGCGCAGCTGCGGAGCAGGCCTTTGCTGGGGCAGCCCCTGCAGGCCTACGCTGACTCGGGGCTCGTGCTTGTCCAGAGCTCAGGATAGCAAGGCCCTGCGTCATCCGCCACTGTAGTAAGCGGGCAAGTCCAGAGGCCCTAGAAGTGTCCGGCTGCAGCAGCCAGAGGCAACGCTTCCTGCTCCTTTGCCGTGTGGAGTGGATGGAGGGAGCAGGCTAGGGTGGGGCTGGAGTAGGCCTAGAGGGAGGGCAACAGGAAGTACTGTTTCTTCTGTCCTTCTTCGTGCAGTAGGGGGAAACCCAGGGCCTCTCTACCACTGAGCATCCGCAGCCCATTTTTAATTTTTTTTTATTTTGAGAGAGGGTCTTTTTTTCCCTCACATTATAAAACTTTATTTGCATATTAAAAATATTGTGCATTCCAATAATTGAGATTATTTGAAAAGAAAGGCATTCTGATTAAATTGTATTTTACAGCCTGCAGGACACCTTGGACCAGCTTGAATTTCACTCTAGATTTCACCGTCCTCCCACCCAGCTTCTTCCTCCACCAACATGCAAGCTCTTCTCCTTCCTGCCAGCCACACAGTTAGTAGTTCGGAAGTGAAAAGGGCAGCACAGTCATTTAAACTTGATCCAACCTCTTTGCATCTTACAAAGTTAAACAGCTAAAAGTTGTAAAATAAGAAAGCAATGTTTGTGGAATGTACAGTGCATACGGCGACGCACACCTCATTAGGATTCGCCTGCTTGCTTCTCTTATCAGTTGTTTCTTTCGAAGGCAGAAGGTTTTTCTCTTGCATTTCTGTCTTCTTCAGTTTCGACTTATCTAATTTCTCGATCTCAGCTATAGTGGGTTTGTCAGACGTGGTCGTAAGGAAACAGTGGGAGGTGGACGAGGGAGCGAAGTCTGATCTCAGTGGCGAATGCAGAGTGTTGAGATAGGGTCTTGCTAAGTTCCCCAGGCTGGTGTTGAACTTGTAGTCCTCCTGTCTTGGCCTCCTGGGTAGCGGGGATTACTGGTGTGTGCTGTCATACCCAGATGAATTTTTTTTTTTCTTGATACATAGAGGTATAACTCCTACTCTGTTCTGGCCAACTGATCACTTCTGGTCCTATATTGTCAGTAGGCCATGTGCCCACCTTCCCTCAGACAAACATGAATGATGAGTTCTTGGCAGGATGGATTCCCTCCAGGTTGCCTTTCATGCATCCTCCCGCACCCACAGTGAGCCTGTGTGGGTGAGGTTTGTTACACAGGTGTGACCTGGGAGGCAAGTGTTGCCCCCACGTCCTGGCTGCCCTTCTCAATCACTGCGGGGTTATATGTCCACTGACTTCCCTGGCTCCCTTGTCGAAATGCCAGCTCAGGTCAGGAGAGGATCCTGAGTCCCTCTCTCCTTCCAGTAGAAGCAGGCACATTCTTTGCTGTGTTTTCTCTTGGTTCTATTAAAATGAGGTTTGGTGCATATATGGTAGTTTTGGACAACCTTGTGTTATACCTATGTGACCTGCCTACCTCTATTGTTAAGACTATTATTTTACAGAGTGCCAAAAAAGATTTTAATGTATTAATTTCAAAGGCTAATTTCACAGCACCATGAAGTGTCAGTAGACTATTAGAGTAACAGTTGATGTTTTTCTAGTTGTTAACCCATTGTGTGATTTCTGTGGTAATTGATGAATTTGATTTAATGACTTCAATTGGAACTATAGGGAATTGTATTTTAAATATATGCATAATACACACTCTGTGTGTGTGTGTGTGTGTGTGTGTGTGTGTGTCCCAATCATACCCCTTCTGACCAAATCTTGATATAACACCTTCCTCAACTCCTTAAAATAGGTGTTAGTAGTCTTTGGGCATTTGCACTTCGATGGGCTTCTGGTTATTACCAGTGTGGTTTGCAGAGACTTAGTAGATGTCTGAGATTTGAACAGTAAGCTATCCAGTATGGCAACCTCCAGCTGTGTGTGGTTATTTACATTGTGATCAATTAAAATTAAATTAAAAACCCCGTTCCTCAGTCACAGTAGCCATCTTTGAGATACTCATAGCTAGTGGCCACTTATTGGGCAGGGTAGAGACAGAGCACGTCCATCACTAAATTTCTATTGGCCAATACTGACTTAGACTTTTTTCCTGTCCCGAAGGTACAAGCAAGACATTAATCGTGGTAAGCTTTGCTGAGGCAAGTTCAGGAACTGGAAACTTGCTGCTGCCTTTTCCCAGCCCAGAGTGAGAGCAGCAGTGGAGGTGCCGTTTTGCTTTTGATTATCCTGGCCTCTTTTTTTTTTTCCCTTCGGTCCTAGTGTTGATTTTCTGTTGTTGCTGTTTTGCAATATTAGGAATTAAACCCAGAGCTTTGTGTGTACAAGGCAAATACTACCACTCAGCTATACCCCTTGCCCTTAAAAAAAAAAAAAAAAAAAAAAAAAAATTGAGACAAGGCTGGCCTCAAATGGAATCTCAATGCCTCAGCCTTCTGAGTAGCTGGGATTAGAGGTGGTACAATGCGTGGCTTCTTCTTCTTCTTCTTTTTTTTTTTTTTTTCCTGTATTTTAAGGAAGGGTCTACAGGGTGTTCAGGGTCTTACTACTAGATCGGACTCCCAGTGATCCGCCTGTTTACAGCCTCCCAAGGCACGCGCTGCCATGCCCAGTCTCAGTTGTGGGGCTCAGCATGCCCTGGGGGCAGGGACAGTTAGGCAGGTCTGGGGATGGAACCTGCACCCCTGGACCCTGCGCCTGCTTGTAGGCACTTTAATCCGCTGAGCTATTTGGCCAGCCCTCTTTGCTTCTTAAGGGATGTTAAATAACTTGTAATGAGACTTGCTTATATATTTAACCACAGAATAAATCTTCTGAAACAGTATATGGATGGTCCTTAATTTTTCATTTATTAAATTATGATTTTGACTTTAGGGGTTTATTGCATTATTGTGGGTTTTATGCATTATTATAGTGCATTTTTGACTTGGGATATTTTCAAATTAAGATGAGCTTGTTGGAATACAACCCTATTATAAGTTGGAGAGTACAAAAATAAATTACTATCTACCATGCTTTTCTATTGAACTGATTCTTTTATTTCTATGTCCAAGGCTGAGATGAGAACAGATAAAAATTATGTTAAGATTTTATCCCAGTTGGCCTGTTTTCTAGTGGCACATGTATGTGTGGGTTTTATATAGACTTGCCTTGTTGGAGAGTTTAGTGTCTGTTAGTTTCTAGTTCTTTGGAGATATTTTTAAATCTAGAGATTTGTTCTCTTTACCTTTCTTTGAAATTTGCAAGTTAGGAATTGTAAACCAAGGATTTGGGCACACATCTTGCTTCCTTCAACTCCCCAGTGACTGCCAAGTTATTCTTGCTTCTGGTTGTTTGATAGCCAAGAGGTGAAACTGTATGCAAGTCACATGACAGATACATCAGCTGCTAGTGCTGGAGGGCCTTTCTAGTAGGGGACAGCAGATGACAGTGACCCACAAGGCTCTGTGCTCGTGAGTGCCCCTCCATTTCCAGCAGCTTAAGTAATTTGCAGTGCTTAGGACTGACACATGCCTTGTATCCTTGCTCCTTTCTGTTGGTGTACAGTGGTGATGGTGTTTACAATAAAACTGTACCTAAATTTCTCTCCAAATTGAGGCCTGCTTTACAACAAAGGGTGTGCAGCTGAAGAGGAATTTAGTACCTCCTATCTCTATACCATCACCAGTTTATCTTCAAAAACCTGAGCTTTTTTTTTTCTTTTTCCCTTTTTTCTTCCTTTTCTTCTTTCTTTCTTTCTTTCTTTCTTTCTTTCTTTCTTTCTTTCTTTCTTTCTTTCCTTCCTTCCTTCCTTCCTTCCTTCCTTCCTTCCTTCCTTCCTTCCTTCCTTCCTTCAGTAGTCTTCTCCTGGAGGCTCAGCCGTGAGGGAGAGCCGCTGGCACACATGACGATGCTCCATATTCCCTACCTGCCATCTTGGCTGACTGAGTAACTCTATGGCAGACAGGCTCAGTGTGCCTTTTCTTTGCTGCTTTTTATTTTTGTTAAATGTTTTAGAGGTACCAGAAGTCAAAGCTTCTCTATTAAAATAGCTTTTGCCTAGTTTTGAACGTTGAATGGGCTTACAAGAAGAGTTCCTCATTAATCATACTCCTTATTGCCTCCAATAATACAGTAAAACCTTGGTTTTCAGGAATAAATCATCATCTTGTAACCCAAAACCACTTTTTTTTTTTTTTTTATCAAAGTACAGAGACAGAGACAATGATTAGTGGATTAGTGGATTTTGAGGCACTGGAGTCTCCTTCCAGAGGAAGGTTAGGGTTAGGGTTAGGATTTCTAGGGTCTTCCTGTCCTGAACAAAGAATTGAATGAGACAAGCATAACTGGTAGCAAAGTTTCACATTTATTAGGGGTAGAAAGAAAATGGAAGCATAGAGAAAAGACAGGCCCTGCAGAGCCCTTACTTTGGCAAAGTAAATGTAAGGAAAAGGAGAAAAGAAAAAATAAAAGTGTACCCAGCAGTGTAGAGTGGGCTTCTGTGAAGAGACAGGACAAGCGCTTCATGGAGACCATCCCTTGTGGTATGCCCAACACTAGTGCTGTGTTCAGGTTCTCCTATCAGAAACCTGTTGGCATTTTCCTAGAAGCCTACACCCAGGGCTCTGAGAGTTGTTCAGCGCATGTGTCCCTGGATCTTGCCCTTTCTCCTTTCCCAGCCAGTTTTAGCCTCTTCCTGTCTTCCTGCTTCAGAACCAATTGGGATCATGTGATGTACTACTTGTATTGCAAGACGTTACTTGTTTAACAGCTTAAAATTTCTTATAAATGTTTGCTCACCTTGTGGAACATCCACAGAGCAAGTTACTCACAGTCTGAAGTTTGACTTGTGCTTCCTTTGTTAGCCTGGGTTCTTCAGAGAACAGAACCAGTAGGAAGTGTAAAGATAAGTGGAAGGGCTTTATTCCAGTGATGCTGGATCAGAAACAGCCTGAGGACCAGGGACCTGGTGGCAGTAGGGGAACTGCTCACTGCTGGCCCCTTGGACTTGTAACTTACTTGTGCTTTGGGTCTGCTCAGGCCAGTCATGTCGATTTGATTCCATTTGATGATGGGGTGCTGCTGTGCACTCCCCACTTTATAACTTAGTGGGTCAGATAACACCCAGTTTACATATGGAATGATTGGTTTATGGTCATGTGCTTAGTTCTTCAGAGACTGAGTAACAGGCCAAGAGCTGTCTCTCAGGAGGCTTGCTATCTGTGGCTAGTAGCAGGGATTTGCTCCAAGGAACGCCCCCATGGATTCTGCCCCACATGCCTGCTGCGGTTGGTGCTTCAGGCACCTTGGCATTCAGATAGCTGAGCAGCTGCACAGCAGCCTGGGCCTGGGCAGAGCCTTCTTGCATTTTGGATGCCAGAATCAGGATCATTGCCTTGCTCATCTTTTACATATAACTGTATGGCTTGACATTGTCATGTTTCCTAGCTCTTCTCCTTTCCCTCTCTTGATTAGCTAGTCAAGAGAGGACTAGCTAATCAACTGCCAGTTTTACAAGGCAGTTTTACAAGGCACTTGGCTAATGGGCTGGAGTGATATATGCAAGTTGGGAATGTGCTCTCAGTCCTTTAGACAATCTCTATAGGAACTGGGGAGCTTTTTCTTTTTCTTTTTTCCTCCTC
>NW_004524583.1:27614318-27623401 GCF_000260255.1 Octodon degus
CTTCCTCTCTCTCTCTCCCTCCCTCCCCTGCCCCACTCAGTATAGTTTAGAGTGGCCTTAAACTTACTATGTAGCCCAGACTGGCCTTGAACTTAAGGTGATCCTCCTAACCTGAGCCTCCAGAATGCTAGGCTTACGGATGCACACCACCTTGCCTGGCTGTAGCTCTTTCTTGATTGTAGGAGTAGACAGATGCAACCACTTACTCTTTGCCTTACAAAGGGCGTCTTGACATCCTGACACCACTGGGCCCCTAGAAATCTCACAGAGGTAGGAGACCCCTGATTGTTATTCTGATTTCCACTCCCTGCCATACTCGTGTTTTACCACAACATCCACTTCATTTCATCCAGTTAGCATTGCATCCTCAGTGTGATGGATCAGTGTGATTCCTGTAGAATCTCCCCAATGAATTCAGTCATAACAGGAGTCAGAGGGTCTGCTTGGCTAAGGTAGAACAGGTGTGTTCTGTCCCTCTCTGCTTCTGGTGGGCCTCACAGGCATCGAGCAGCAGGCAGCTGCCAGTCTAAGCATTGCATACCAGCAGCTTGATGTGCTCATGTTCTTCAGCAGTGAAACTGCATTTGCTGCAGGGGCTGCTGTGGTTATGGTTGTGGTAATCTACTGTCGTTCTCCAAGATGCACATGTCGTCTGCACAGGCCCAACAGGAGGGCTGACAGGGATTGGTGCAGAGTACCACCCTGCATCTTTTAGAGCCTCGGGTATAACACCACAGTTCTTCTGAGAATACAGAAGTGCTTTTGATTTATTATTGTCACAGGTCAGATATTCTAATAGATTCCTACCACAATATTTTGGGATTGTTTAAATTATCTGATTTTATAGGCTCACAGCTAGAGGTTAATTTATCTCAGAATGAATTCTACTTATTCCCACCCATATCTGATTTAGAGGATACTCAGGACTCTGGACTTGACCTTTGAGTTGATGCTGGACAAAGTTAAGATTTTCAAAGCTTTTGAGTGAGAAAGAAATGAATTTGGGAGATTGGGGTTGAATATTATGGTTTGTGCCCCACCCCCATTTGTCTGTCGAATCCTAATCCCCAAGATGATGGTGGGATCTTTGGAGGTGGTTATGTCATGAGGTTCTGCCCTCGTCACAGGCTTGGGGTCGTAGCCTTTCCTGTCCTACTACCTGACCACACAGGGAGCCAGCCCTCACCAGACACCAAATCTGGCACCTTGAGCTTGGTTTTCCCAGCCTCTAGAACTGTAAAAATAAATTTCTGCTTAAAAGTGAACCAACCTAAAGAACTTCATTGTAGCAGTCTGGACAGACTAAACATTCACTAAGAATATTGATGACTGTAGCTCTCTTACTGAGGCCAGAAATGAATGTGATGGGTGAGGCAACACTGATGAAATAGGACTTGGGGTTCTCCTTTTTCCTGGCTTTTGCTGTGGCCCTATATCCCCAACTCAACAAATTTGTTTGACCCTATTTCTTCCATTAGCTAGTGAGGACTCTTATGGGTTTGAAGATTATGGATTTTTTTTTTCAGGGAATACAAGGGAGTGTGGGGTTTGGTAGCAGAGATTTCAATTTGAGCCTGACCTTGAGCCAGCTTTGCCACTGCTAGTTCTGATTCTAGGCAGGAATCAATCCAGTTTTCTCCTTTGTAAAATGAATATTGTGGTGCTTGTCTTCCCTGACTGTCTAGAGAGAACTTGTGAAGATCAAAGAAAAAATAGTACATGAATCATTTGCACAGTGCTATGAAATATAAGGTCCCTGCTTTTAAAAGTAGTAGTGAGTTGCCCCTGTATACCTGGGTTGTCTGTATGCCTTTTTCTTGATGTGTCACAAAACTCAGTCCTCTTGGTGTTGGGGCACGAAGAACAGCTGATTGCGAGGAGTCTAATGTAACAGATGCTCAAAACTTACTGAGTTGCCTAATGCTAATTTTTCTTCTACATTTCTTCTACATCAAATCTACCTTGCTATATTTGAGTGGTATACTTGGTACTTCTTTTCAGGTAGTTAGGGACTGGCACTTGGAGCATTTTTCACTGCAGTGCATTTGGTAGCGTCCTCTGGGGCTTCTGGTTTGGCCGAGCATTTGGTATATCCATCCTTGATACACTGCCGTTCGTGTTGATGTGGTTGCTTCCTCTGTAAGAGCACAGGGAAGGCACCTAAAGTAGCCCCTTTGGGGCTTTTATTTTAGCTGATATACCAGGTAAAAATTTTGGTTGTAAGCAAGAAAAACCAAATTTAATTTAGGCAAAACAAAATACCCAGGAGCAAAAATGGGGTCATTTTTGTAAGCCCGAAAGCCGATGCAGTTTCGGGGCCTAGTTGGGGTACAGAGAGGAGGAGTCTGCATGGTCCATGCTCGGTCTGTGTTTGGGATGCCTCAGTATCAACTCGTTTTTTGTAGGATTGGGGGAAGCATGACCATGACTGCAAGGAAAATCAGCATTCTGGGCATGCATAATCAATGTATTGCAGCAGGACTCCAAGCTCTCAAAGCGAGGGAAGGAATTTAACTTGCTTTTCCACCAACATGAGTAAAACCTCTGTTCCTTGTTTGCTAATAGCAAAGGAATAAAAGTTGAAGATTGAAAAAGAAAGGGTCATTATGGGATTGGGAGACATTTGTCCTGAAAATACAATGTGAGGACTCTTACCCTAGAATCTGGGAACAGGCCGCACTACTCAAGATTGTCTCTGTATCATTTTAAAGACAATGAGTGGCAGCATAGACTGACACTCCCCTGCTGTCCCCGGAGCTTCACAAAGTCAGTGTCTACCTTGCTATATCTTGGACTGTGTTCATGTCAGTCTTTCTCCCTCCTTTACCTTAATTAATATGTCTAGCGTAAGTGTGTTGAATTTCCAGTAAAACAACTAAGTACTGTTCTGAATTAAAATGTTACTTTCTCCAGGTTGAAACTAACATATGGTTATACCTTTCAAGTTCTTGTCTTATGTGGTAATTTTAGCTTCTGATTTGGCCTGGAGACTCCTTTACGAATACTGGTGGTGATACCCAGCAGTGGGCTCGCGTGTGGGCAGAAAGGGTGTTGTGTATGCTTTCACTCTTCGTTCTGTCCCTTATCATACTTTCAGGAAAGAGGAGGAAAACAGGCTCCCGCTCCACATTACAGGACAGCTAAGTAGGTCACTCTCTTGTTGTCTTGCCCAGTTTAGCTGGGAGATTGCGAGTGTTAGTGTGAAGTCCGGAAGGCCTTATTTGGAATGGCTAGGTTTTAGGAGTGGGATTTGCAAGTGTAATTTTTCCTAACACCCAACATTCCTGTAGAGTTTATCCTGCACTGTAGGAAATATGCGGAAAAATGAGAGGGTTTGCCTGTTGGCCTGGAGTTTTCCAAGTCTTATCCTGATTATCTGTAACCTAGTCCCTGTCCTGCTTTCCCCAGTGTCCTAGACCAGATCTGGTGCTCCTGAGCACAATTAGAAGCTGTTCTCATCACAGGTTTTTCTACACTTAGCTTCTTTTTTCTTTGTTTTGTTTTTTGGAGGCAGGGTCCTGCTGTGTAGTTCAACCTGACCTCCAACTTGAGGTGATCCTCCTGCCTCAGCATCCCAAGTGCTGGGATTGTAGTCCTGCTTTATCAGGCCTGGTTCTTCTAAAGCTGACTCTTAATGAGGAGAGGGGTGGGTTGTAGGGGTTGTGCTTACGTTAGCGCTGGGCACACAGTGGACATGGTGTCATGTATGTTTGGATTTGATAGTATGCTCAGGGCTAATGAATGGATGGCAAAATGGGTGGCTTTTGTTCCAAAGGCTGGCAGTTGTAGGACCCTTACTGCCCCCATTGTTGCCACCATCTTGGCTCTTCTTCACGCTGGTGTGGTTGAGGTGGAACTGTTTTCTCATCCTTGGCACCAGAGTTTTCTTTCTTGTACTGCCATGATAGCTGTATGCTTTTAAGTAGTGGGGAGAAAAGTACGGTTGTCTTTCTACCTGCCCCAGGGGAAAGGGTCACCTACAACTAGAGTCAGCTCAGAGCATAAACTTTGTCACTAACAGATACTCTTAAAGCATTTTAAAAGAAATACTGGAATTATAACATGTTTCACCCCACATGTTGTTTGTTCCTACCACTTTTTTCTATAATCTTTAAATGGAGTGGAAAAATATACTCTAGGCAGCAATAATGAATTCTAAGTTCCTAGCATAATAGGAAAATGTAATTACATTATCAGCATTCTGTCATCCTCTGTTCATCTGTTTTTATGGAAAACATAATTCTGTTGGTTTTCACTGACAAAGCTCTAAGAATCTAATGGTTTCCTATAACATAACTTAGACATTAAGATGTTTTACCAAGCTGGGTATGATGCCACATACCTGTAATCCTAGCACTCAGAAGGCTGAGGCAGGAGGATTGCTGCGAGTTCAGGGCCAGCCTGGCTACAAAGTGAGTTCAAGGCAAGCTCAAAGTGCATAGCGAAACCCTGTTAAAAAGACACCCCCCCAAAAAACCCCCCCAAAAACCCATGTTTTACCTGGAAATAATACCAGCTTCTCATAAAATTTAAATGATACCTGTTGTGTCCCTCTCCCCAGACATAGAAGAACAAACTACACAAAAGGCAAATTATGTTTTACTGTTCATTTAAATGGTTCAGAACATCATTTGGCTTCAGATGAAATCTGGAAGTTCACTTAGCTCGGTTTTGTCTTCCCACACATTTTGAATGAATGTTCAAAGAAAAATACCTCAGTAGAAGCAGAAGGGCTATTTTTAGGCTGCACTCCTATTTTGGGTTTCATTGCTCAAAATTCTTTTGCCCCAGGCCCAGGGTCATATTTGCGTAGTGTACTTGATGGGTTTTCCTCATTCTTGCCTTTACCAGAACCACCTGGAGCCTGCACACCCCCTACAAGTCAGCTCATAATCTGAATAAATCATCTGTTCTCCTTGCCTACCTCTTCCCTCTCCCTCAGGCCAAGTGTTAGAGATCAAAAGGTTACTTTGTTTTGAACTTAACTCTGGTTTCAGTAATTTCTTTCTCCTGGTTACTAGTAGCAGTCCATTTGTAGTGAATACTTGTTTTCCGTTTTTTTCTCCAGAGTTCAAAAATACCCTCAGTTTTTAATTTATTTTTTTAATTATGTTTAGAAAATGTTAATGTCTAATAAATTCTTTTTGGAAAAAGAGGATTTAATTACCAATATTTGGGGCTCCAGTCAGCCAGCAAGTATCGAAACAAAGAAGTCAGAATGCAGACTCACAGCAAATGTGTAGCTCCAAGTGTTTCTTTACAGTTCATGAGTGGAGCAGCTCGCATTCTGCCCCGGAGGATGATAGTTCCACTGGGCAGTAGCACAACAGAGGGGTTTACAAGATGGAGTAAGGAACCAGTACAACAGGAAACAAGCTTGACATCAGGCTGCTTCTTTGGGACAGTTAAAGCAGAGATGACTTCCTTGTTACACTGACTTAGGTAGACTGTCCTATTTTCTGGAAAAGCTGGTCTTCTGGGAGATCAATCTGCTGCCTGAGAGGTTCAGTTTGACTGCATGGGAATTGACATTCGTGACTCCATTTGGTTTATCTGGTCTGTTGGGGCCAGGACAGGAGCTCAGTGGAGGCAGTGTTTTAATGCTGTTTAAAGGAAACATGGACTGGGTTGAACCTAAAGATTCCTCTCAGGGTGTTTCATGTATACCATTTGCTCAGCTGGACACATTAGGGAGTAGAAGTTACTAATGCCACTCGTAGCCTTAAATGAGCAGATAATGCTTTTTCAGTTTGTTTTCCCTTCCGTTTGGAGGAGGTCCTCCTGAAGCCAGAGTATATGTTAGCTTTCGACTTCAGCAAGTTGTCTCTCTGTGGTCCTGAACTCTTAGCTTCACTGTGTAGACCTTTGATTGTATTGCCCTGCATAATGTAGCATTGCCTGTCAGCTGTTTACTAATTTGTCTTCTTGGCATAGTGATATCAAAAGCTTATAATACCCCTAACTTAGAAACTTGCTTCACATGGCCCTTAACAGAAGGGTTAGTATAAGTCCAAGAATACAGAATGTGCAGAGTATGTCAAAGAAGGACCCACATTGGCTTGTAATCTTTCCTGGCCTTTTCTCTGTTCTTTCACCCAGGAAGTCAATCCAGTTGAAAGGTTTCTCCATTCCTTTTCTTACTGAGAGATGCTCAACAGTGTGATCCTAAGTCCTAAAAACTCAGAAAGAGGCAACTGCTTGTGAAAGATCTGCCCAGATATGTGTCTTGGTTGGAACTAAGCTGGAGGGGTTTAGTCTCTCCTGCGGATGAGCTTCGATGAGCTTCTGGAAACCTAGCCAGCCCCCAGAGCCGTCCTGTGATGCCTGGCCCTGGGCAGTGGTGTCTAAGCTGACCAGCAGCCATGGCTGTTTTTCTGCCTATAAATAGCAGTTCACTGGGTTTACATGAGTGCAAAATAAGTTTTTTCCCATCACCACCCATTTTAATAGTAGAATGTTTGAAATAATGGAACAGTGATAAGAACAAATGAATTTAATGAGCTTCAACCCACCACCATAAACTGCCTTGTTTTTACACTTGAGGGCCACCATTAACCCTCCCCTTGAGGCTGGAAATTCAGCTGTGATGGGGTGAAGCAAACCACACCACAGATCTGTTATTTCACAGGCGCTTCATGAAAAGACGTCTTCCTGTAGCCTGACAAATGAATCCCATCAGGTGACCACAAACAAGCTGGATTCCTGGTGGCCTTTGTCATCCAAATGTCTGACAAGGACAGCACAGGCCAGTGCGACTGGAAGGAACAAACAGTGCCTCTTAGTGGCCTGTGCGTAGGGGACCCCCACCCCTAGGAGGCCGCAGAGCATGTGCCACATTATAGCATCAATCCTCTTTGTAAGCTTGAGTTTTTTCTTTCTTTCTTTCTTTTTTTTTTCCCCATAATTTTATTGAAAAACAAATAGCAGTGAGACAGTTTCAAGCCAAACTGGTAGGACAGTTTCAATAACTAACACATTGCATACATTCTTCTTAGTGGTTAATTGCTGTACAAGTTGCGGACATGATATCCTATTTACAAACACTATTAGAACAAATCCCTCTATTCATTAAGAGAATGTAACTATATATCTATCCTAACCACTTTGAATACACAGATACAAAGTGGACATTCATCTGTATCCCCTTTTTTGTTAAGTTCTGTTATTTGAATATTATAGGTGTGTTAACTCAGCAAAATATTCTAAAAGAGTCCAGTAGCCCATAATAGTATTGGGTCTTCCGCTTCACTGGCAGTGTCAGAAATTGAGTCCCCTACAGCTCAACATAACAGCATGGCTTTTCTTCTTATACTTTGTTTTTGTACTTTTCTGCTGGATAGTTAAGACCAAGGTAAAGCAGGACCTATGCAACAAGAGTTGTAGCTTTTGGGCCTGATAAGGTCAGTGAAATCCCCTCAGGATTTATGCTGAGATCCTGTACCTCAGATTGTAGAAATTCTTTTGGGGCTTTTTTTTGTTTTTGGTTTTTTTTGGCAGAACCAGGAATTGAACTCAGACCCTTGTGCTTGCCGGAGAAGTGCTTATTCTACTGAACCTTTTTCCCTGCTCAAGTCTGAGTTTTTTCTATCCAAACAAATCAAACACTTTAAAAAATCAAACGTTAATTAAATTCCACTTTTAAGTTATGTAAATTTAAGAAGCATTACTCTAACCCACGTGAGATTCCTTCCATCATCTTTGCTGTCACAATTATATTTTCTTTGTTGAACAACTATACATTTGCTGTGAGCATATCCTTTGTGGCCTAAAATGATCTAGAGGTTTTAACAGGCCCAACTTAGAGGTTTCTAGCGGGGCAGGTGATGTAACCAAGCAGGCCAAGGTCAACACCCTGCCTTGAATGTAACTAAATATGTGAGGATTTCCACTCTCTCATGTCTCCCATTTTTCTTCAAACGTGATACTGTTATATTTCACACCTAGACAAATGAATATTATACATGGAAAATATCATAATTATATGCATTTATGGGCATGGATCTAATGTGCAATAATTAATTAAGATAATTGACATGTGGCATACCAGTTTGTATGGTCCTTTGTGAGGCCAGAGATTGACCCCAGAGCCTCATATAGTGCCTTCTCCCACTGAGCTGTATATTGGCCTCCACTTCTGTTATGAACACAAGCCAAAGAGGTGCTCTACTTTTAATTCTTGTAAGTAGAAAAAGCAAAGTGCAAGTAGTAATGATGGAAAAGGCACATGCCCCTTGGTGCTGATTTTGAGAAGAGGTAGAGTGTTGAGCACTAGATTGTTGCTGCTAGGAATGAAAGTCCTGTGGTCCTGGAGTGCCCAGCCACCTGATGATTAGTAAAGCCATGTTTAAAAACAACCTTATTCTTGTTTTACAGGAGACGGATCTGTTGGCTAAGAGTGCGGCCGGCCAGCCAGGGCTCACATGTGGAGCTGTGTGGCCTTGGGTAGTATACTTCATCTGTGAGACTCAGCTTCTTGCTATAAAGCAGTGCCAGTAAGAAAAAGCAGATCATAGGCTTGGACCAGAATTTAAGGTCGCCCATTAGAATTAAATGCATGCCCTATAGTATGTTCCTAACAAACCTGTGCTGTTACTGTAGTGTTGATCAACACCAGATAGTCCAAGGAGTGTTGGTGGGCCATGCAGGGGATTGAATGTTTGTGTACATCCAAAATGTGTGTGTTGAAACCTTCATCCCAGGGTGGCAGTAGTTGAAGATGGGCCTTTGGGAGGTGATTTAATGACGATTCATTGAGATAAGGCATGTAAACTGCACTGGTAGGCACATTTGCTGAATCCACTGCCTACTGACCACTTAACAGACTCTTCAGCCTGAGGGTTACTAATGTTTTACTACCACTGTACAGGAGAGGAAACTGTAGCAAGCGAATTCTCTTGGGAAGCTGTGCATTGGATTTCTCCAGCAGTGGGTTGCTGAGTGCTTGGCATTTCTGCAGTTTTCGACATTGTCTTTCTTGGCCTATGAATCTGATTATAAACCATACCTGCCTCTAGGCAATGTTCACCGTTAGTATGGCTTGTTCTGCAGACCTAAGCAGTGTTGCGTATAGTGAAGGCCTCTTC
>NW_004524583.1:27623671-27633236 GCF_000260255.1 Octodon degus
TGAGTCATGGGGTGCCACTGTAGGTTTCAAAAGGATCCCATCCTTTGGCCCAACCAGCTGGCTGCTTTGAAAATTTGGTGCCCCGTGTGTGCAGCAGGACCACAGAGGTGGAGCTGAGACAGACTTCTCTGAATGCAGAGCCTAGCAGACCTGGAAAATAGCCTTAATTATGCTTAATAACAGGAAATTTTCTTTTTCTAAAAAAAAAATCATTGTAAATGGTCACTTTTCTGTCTTTGCAATGAGAAAGGAACTGAGATTTTTTAGCAACTAGAAGAGGAGTCACTGGCTCTTTACCAGAAAGTGTCCTGAACAGAGTTTTCCTTGAGCTTTGGGCATTTGAGGCTTCAGGTACTTTTCAGCAGGTCAAAAGGAGGAAGTTACAACAATGTTAGTTTTCTATTTGGTACTTTTTTTTAGTAACTAAGGACTAGTTTGTTCCTTGTCACATATGGTCGGCTTTTGCCAATGCCTTGGCTCTCATCTTGCTCCTCTTTCCGGCATCCGTTTGCTGCTTTAGTTTCAAGCATGCCTAGCATTTTTCTCCCTCAAACCTTTGCTCTTTCGTTGGAATGGTCTGTCTTTAGGTTTTTGCCTGGCTGGCTTCTCATCATCCCAAAACCATTTCCATTGGCATCTTCCAAGATGTCTTCTTTGTTATGACTTGGTGTCTGCTAAGAGATCACTACCTCTCCTCAATCTCTAAATGTCCTGCCCTGTTTGTCAGAAATTAAGGTCGTTCTGCTTGTCTGTGCTTTCACTACACTATGACGTCTGTGAAAATGGGACTTGGAACCAGTGTCTAGTACCTGATGTTGTTCAATGTATGTCTTTTCAATACATTGGTGAATTTCTTTATAATGTTGTTGAAACTTCCTTAGTCTTTTCTTGTTTTGCAAACAGTGTAGAGCAAGACTTTTTCTGTGAGGCCCCAGCTAGTAGTACGTGTTTTAGGCATTAAGCCAAAAGATCCCTGTGGCAACTACTGAGCAAGAAGCTATAGACTATCATTGCAGTCAGGGTTCTCAAAGGGAACAATACAGGACATGTAACTTATAGAATTATTTTGTAATGGTCAGCCAAAGATCACATACAAAGAGAATACAGGAAATCTTCCATACACTACAAAACAGTGAATCTAGCTGAGGGCCTGGATCCTACAGCATTGTCCTGCATGACTGTAGCTGAAAACCTAGAGCCCATAACAGTGCCTCCCACAAGTGCAACTGGAGGTCGAGAGAGAGCCCATAAACAGTGTCGTATGCAAACCTGTTTCACGGATCTGTGCTGGGAAGACCTAGAGATTGGTGGTGGAAACTAGGAAGTCTGTTCCAGCAGGATGAAGGATCTGGGCTAGCAGGCTGAGGGATCTGCACTGGAGCCAGGAAGTGAAGCTCAAAGTAAGAATCAGAGCTCCACTAAAAGGTGCCACAGCTATTCTCAGTGACAGTGAGGTTGCCAGCTTCTGTGACAATGAGAACAGCCAAGTCTATATCAGGAAAGTCAGCATGACAAGCTCCTCCAGGAAAACCAACAGCTTCATATAGCTTCTTTCTTCTTCTCCCATCCTCCTTGTTTATGTTTTTGGTAACAGTCCTCAGGTGGGCCTCCCACACCCGGCACCACCCTGGTTCAGTTCAGCTGGGTGTTGACCACCAGTTGTCAGTCCACCAGGCACATGAGCCTCGTTCAGATCCAGTGGAATGTATTGGCCCTTTTTTTGGTGGGAAAAGGTTAGAGCTAGATTATTGGTCCATAGGCTATAGTGGGCTTACCTGAACAGTTTGGAAGGTGGAACGAGTGTGGGCTCACAAGAGTTGCTTGCTGAATTTGAGGCTCAGGTCACTTGTTTTGCAGCTAGAGGCACTTGGGGTTTCCTTTACTGTTCAGCTAGAGGACAGCATTGTGGAAAGTGTGATAAGATATATTTCTAAGAATTAAAAGTGGTAAACTTTATTTTGACCACGACCCTGACCAAGCTAACCTAGTCTAGGATTTAGGTTAGGCTAATGTGGAATAATTTATGGAAGCAGTAAATTTAGAAAATAGAAGGATCAGGGATCATGGAGCACTTTCTGTACTTTTTCCTATACAGGAAAAATAAATTTGATAATCCCTATATGTCGTAGCATTCTTTTCGCTTGCGTTTATGTAATGTGTTGGGCCTCAGGGGCACAGGTGGCATTGTCTCCAGTGGGCACTACTGTATCTCCCAAAGCAGGAATGTGCTGGCCTTGAGAAGGGTCTCAGTTGAGCTTTCTCAGATATTTGAAAGATCCAGATTCACTCATGATATGCCACGTAGTTTACCTTTGGAGTTAGATTTGTACTTTTTCAGCTGTGAAGAAGTTAAAGAAAATGTAATAAAAGTTGATCAGTTTTACTAAGCAGTAAGAATTGTGTTGTAAATATCTTGATGCAATTGTAAACAACATTTGGAACAAAATCATAAATCAAAAAAATGTACAGCCCTTCTTACTACCAGCCTTCTTTCATTATGGTAAAAACAAATCCATGTTGGATTTGGAGATTTTATTTGCTAAGGCAGAGTTCTCAGTTATTAAGAATTTATTTGGAGTCACTCCTTGAATCTTATTTAATTTCTGTGCCTTCAGCTTAGTGTGTGACTTGAGGAAGTCATTTAATTTCTCATAGCCTGTGTGTCTATAAAATGAATAAGATCTCAGGTCACTTTCATACCGTGCAATGGGTTGAGCAAGCTAGCTTACTTAAGCTTTGGGAAAAATGGGAAAATGAATGAAGCCCATGTGTTCTTCTGATGCTCTTAGCAAGCTTTTTGGTAATCTCACAATTTACTGGACCTATTTAGATGACTTGTGATGATACAAATGACAACCTTGAGGTGTAAGATGCTTGTTTATTGAGCTAGTTTCGTCAGTGGGAATACAGGCCACATAGAGATGGCATAGGCACAAATGATTCATGTTAATGCCAGCACTCAGGGCTGGTGCGTGGGTGGGTGGTTGGGTGGCTCTGGTGTCCCAACTTCCTTGAGGCTTTGGTACTTTAAGGCGATGTCTTTGTGACCTTGTGAGTAGGAGAGGGATCCAAGGGGGTTCTCGGGTGGCTAGCTACCCACCTGGAAGCCAGTTTCTCAGGATGTGTCTCTACAGGGAGCAGGCAGCTGGCTGTGGTAGCTTTCCCGGCGTTCCCTTGAGCTTCTCCCACATCTGACTATTCTCTAAAGGTCCGTATTTTTATTTTTTAAAAACTCTTCTGAGATCGTCCTAGTCTCAGTGCCCTCTCTATCGTGTGGGCTCTTATGGCACTTAGTGCCTGCTTTGTGGCCTTCTAGCTGTTGCTGTGCGGTGTTGTCTGTGGCTCTGTAACAGTTATGCCCAATTGTGATTTCTTTCGTTGCCGCCCACTGTTGTGGCCTCCCAGGCTGGGGTGTCTCTGACCTCTCCCTCCTCTGTGTTCGCGTAGCCCTGCGCTTGCTGTGGTCATCTGCCTGTTGGCCTCTCCCATTTCTCGATGTGACTCCAGCCAGGCACAGAGCATAGCTGACTTGATCGGGTATTTTAAACCCCTTCCGTGTAACGCCTCACATACAGCTGCTCACTCAGTGTCTGGAAGAGCCAAAAACTGAGTGAACCTGTACTGCCCTAGCTACCCTCTAGAGCATCTCTGAGTGGTTTTTGCTGCTGTAGACACCTGGAAATAGCAGGCTCGCTCTCCAAAAGCATTAAATGTTGGTGACACATGGTGATCATCTGTCTCAAACACATTTCAGTGATGCTTCTTCCATCAGAGGCTTTGAGGGATGGAGCCTCAGGCTATCCTCGGTTAGGTGATTCTAGGGTGGGCAAGCTGGCACTGCCCAGCTTACTGGGGAGAAAACAAAGCAACAACACTGACTTCAAATCCTGGCTGCTCTGCTGTCCCAAGTGTGTGACTTGTGCTGGCCACATAAATGCTCAAAGGTAGTTACTCATCTGTAAATTAGAAATAAAAGCAGCATCCCCTGCCTCTACTGCTTTCAGATTTGTTGGGAAAATTACATGATGCTGTTTATACAAAGGACTAGAAACCTATAAATTACCTGTGAAGGGATTGTACTATTACTTCATTATGAAATTGGGTGATGTCCCTTGCTTTTAACACACATTTTAATGGCTATATATATAAATCCAACCTATAATTAGGACAGTTGGCTCTCACCCAAATAGGGACCTTAGCTCTATGTGTCATGCTCACATCCAACCAAAAAAAAAAAAAAAAGTTTCCTCATTGCTTAGTGTTTTTCTAGATGGGAAAAGAGAAAGTGTAGATAATGAATTTCATACTAGGAGCAGAGCATTTAATTTTTTCTTTACACCCTAACCTATTTCAGTTTCTTCTCTCCTTCAACTAATTCGGTGCCTTTCTTGTGTCACTTTCTTTTGCAGATTTGCTATTAAAATTCTCAGGTTCTTGAAAATTTTCCTGTTTCACCTGCTGTGTGCTTTGCCCTCCTGGCCTTTCTTAGTCCTTATCTTGCTATCTTATAGTCCCTACCTTACCTAGTCTGCCACTCCCCAAACTCAGAGTTAGACCCAGGGGGACAGAGTTAGAGATGAAGGGATAAAAGTCTAGATTTCGATTTATCTTTGAGCATGTCTCTGAGTGGTATTATTTCTAAAAGCTCCATAATTAGCAGTGGTGATGCTGTTATACTCTAATAACTTTCCTTTATCTTTTCACTACTGTCTGTACCATCTATACCAGTGCTTGTGTTAATTCTAAGCTTCAAGCAATGTTGCTGGTAGACTTAAGACTATGATGTCTGCTTCCCAGCTTGACTATAAAAATGAGCCAATATGATATATTTTGAATGGCTCACATGGTCTCTGACATTTGGGGCATGCTCACTAAATATTGGTTTCCATATCACTTATTCAAGTGGAGCATGAATAAGAGGGGTTTGTTTTGTTTGTTTGTTTGTTTGTTTGTTTTTTTAACTTTAGGGAACAGAAGCCAAACTTAAATTGGCCTAAGGAGGGTGGGAGAAGCTCACTGAATTGTATGTGTGCAATGGGAAATTCAGGGGACCTGAGGCTTGACTCAGCTAGGTCTGGTGTTAAAATGTCATTAAAGCTTCCTTATCTTTTCATCCGCTTTGTCTCATCTCATTTCTGCTTTTATCTTTCTAGGCTTCATTTTTGGGCAGACAGTTTCTAACCTGATGGGAAAAGCAGCCCTTACAAATTTGCTGCATGGTCCTTATTTCTAGGAAATCAGGAAAAAGATTCCAGGAAAAAGAGATCAGCCCTATCATCTGCAGCATCCATCCGCATAGAGACCTCCGGGCTTTCTGGTGGTGTTTGCCTTTTCAGTCATTTATCTAGGGAATGGAGTGTCTCACTTGACAAAGCTAATCTCATTTGTCCACCTGTGTGGATGGAGAGGCGGGGTGCAGATGGGTGACCCCCCTATTAGACTGATGGACAAGGAAGTGCAGTAATCCCCTAGGAACTGCTGTGAAGTTGACAGATAGTTGAGATATCTTCATCAGAGTTAGTAATCAGATATCCCCAAAGTAGATACACCTTACTCTAGACTTTACTGTGTGTTTTTGTACACACACTGACTCACGTGTGTGCATGTATGTGCCTATTGAGAATCCTTTAGTGCCCTTTTGTTGTGTGTTACTTCAAACAAGAGGTTGTTGTGCAGGGGCCCATGATATACTTCTTGAAATTGGTCATGGCATTTTGTATGTACAGAAGTATTACACAGTATGTTCTGTTCCCTTCAACATAACTTTGTGAGATTCTGCAAACTCTTTGGCATGTCCTGTAAATTGTTGATAATTCTGGAAGACTCTCAACCATTCCTGGAACATCAGCCATAGATTCTCGTTCAGCCATTTCCCCTGTCTTCCATTGGGACCTTTTTGTTGAATGAAATTCAACAAAAAGGAAAACATTAGTTTTTCAGACTTGGCCAAAATTGCCTGCACTTTGTAAGATATGAGTGGGCTAATTTTGTGGGAGTTCTTGTGTTCATAGTTGATAGCTACCAGTTGTGGCCCTTGCTAATAGAAACAATAGGTGAAAGAAACTAGCTATTTACATATTTCTTCATGTTTCTCTTACAGAAGCTTCTGCAGTAGCCTGCCATTTTCTCCTCTTTTTATAATTGTATGAGAGAAAATTTTGTGTCATAAATGCCAACTCAAATATTGGAACCAGAAGGAGAATCTTTCCTGCTTCCTCTGATTACATTATTTAGCTCCTCAAAGATCAAAATGATAGTTTACTCAGCATTGGGCAGAAACACTTGAGCTAGCCATCCCACATTTTCAGAAGTATAAATTGGGTGGCCTTTCTTCTAGATTTGGAAGTAACATGCAGACTTTTCTTTACTAATCCTAGATCTACAGTTACTTTTCTTAGTTTTCTTCAATCGCAAACTGTCTTCCACCCATTCAGAACCACTTGTTTCCTAGTATGTGTACACTGTGAGGATTAAGTTGCTCAGATATAGAAACAAGATGCTTCCAAAGTGGGTCTCCTGCCTGACTTCATCAGCCATTACAAATGCAAAAGGACTTTGAAGATTATTGTCCTGCTTCTTGAAGGCTAAACTGAGGCTCAAACAAAGAAAACAAAAGCAAAAGCAAAAACAAAACACTTAACCCATGCCGCCGAACTTTCCAAGAAGCAGAGGAGGGATTAAGATCTAGAGCTCCCTTTAGGCTAATATTCTGTTCTTCTTTCTACCTAACATTTTCTCAGGTACAATTTTAGCACTTTATCCCCAAAGCTTAGTTTTCTTTATGACACATCTCAAATGTCAGTTCTCTGTGGCCAGGAATGCAACTGATCCTTTCATCATTTTATAACTAGCACTAGGACTATTAATAGCAACAAGAAACATGTAAGAGCTGTGGACCTGGTACTTTAATGCTTCCACTTTGTAGATGAAGAAACTGAGGTCCAGACATTTAAGAGTCAGAAGTATACATCTGTTGCATAAAAGTGAATTTTCCACCACACTTTGCTACATGATGACAGTTGAAGGGATAGTATTATTTTGAGGATATCACAGCTCAGATTGCTTAAGGAAGTGACCAAGGCTGGAAGATAGGAAGGGAGTTGAGGACTACTTCAATCTTGCCTTCTGACCCTGTTAGAGTCATCACAATGCAGAACTCTATGACTAGGGAAACTCAAGGCAGTGCCTGGTTTTACACTTACCTACAGATTGGCTATTCCGGCAGTTTTTGTGGCTTCGTGGAGTTTGAGGTTTCTATCTGATCATTTTCTGTCCCCTTGAAGTTACTTTAAAGACTGTTGAGCTTTGTTTCTGGCACATGATTAATTTACACAGTTGAGTCATTTGGGATCAGTGAGGTCCTTTTGAAGCTGCTCTTTCTAGAACAGACTGAATCTAGGACTCTGGGCGAATCTTCCCAGAATTTCTATGTATTACAAGGGCCTGGTGTGTCAGTGTTCATCCATATTCGGATCAATCTTCACCCTGTGATCTGAGGGTCTTCATTGCAGATTTGCAGACCTGTAGTTGTCTTAGTCTCCCTGAACTATTGTTACTGACCTCCTAACTCAGCAAAGCACTCAAACTTGGGTTTGGTTTCTTTTCCCCCAGGATCAATACGTGTAAGCCAGGGTTGTGCTGTATTACACTTATTTTTGTTTATTTGGTGCAGTGTTTTGCTGCACACTTGGGACTATAGTATTCCTCCTGTCTCAGCCTCTACAGGTGTGTGCTACCACACCTGGTTCCAGCGGCCAGCACAGCATGGCCAGGGTTCTGGGGCCAGCAAGGCATGTGGTGCCAAGGGATCCAACCAGGGCCTCATGCTTGCCAGGCAGGTGCTTAGACTGCCAAGCTATCTCCTCAGCCTGTCCTGTATTACTTTTGTCCATTTTCCAAACAGCTGTTTCCTGTGTTTTGTTCATCTTTCTAATTATTCATAGTCAGAGCCAGCTTTCAGAGCAGTTCATCTTTTGTGGATGGACATAGAAATTAATGCTTGTTTGGAATCTTGCACATTAGCATCCCAGGTACCTCCATGCTCCTATTTCCCAAGGACCACTGGCACTACCCATGCCTTTCTGCTGCTGCTGCTGCTGCTGCTGCTGCTGCTGCTCCTGCTCCTGCTCCTGGATGTTCTGTAGTTAAGGGGACCTGGCAGTCACTGGCACGCTGAAGTGCTGTTTGAAGCAAGTGGAATGCTGCAGTTGAGGAGAAAGGCTGACTACTCCTGCAAACGTGCACTCACACGCTGTCTCTCTTCTCGCAAAGCCAGATGGTATCTGTTGGGGAAACCAAGTGTTTGTGTGGCTGTGAATTAACTATCCGTTCTGTGAAGGCAGAAGCCACATCATTTTTCTTCATCCTTATTTACCAAGACTGAACAGAGGAGTGAATAAGTGCTGATTAGATCCTTGCAGGAATGAATGAATGAATGAATGAATGAATGAATGAATGAATAGAAACAGATTATCAGACTTGTAAGATTAAGATTTGTATGTGTGTAGGTAGGGCTTGAGTTTTTGCCTCCCTGTGAATTGTACCTATGAGAAAAAAGCCAGTGTGACGTGTGTGTGCATGCACACGTGTGTGCATGGAGTCAGGCTGTTCTGGTTGCTCTTCCAGTATGAGCAGGTGTAGTAATTAGCCGGCATATTTCCCACAAATGGACTGGTGGCACTACCCTGCGAGGTGGGGCGTGCCCCAAGAGGAGTAGCCAGAAAGGCTAACTAGACTAGCAGGAATATGTATCACTGTTCTCTTTCCTGTTGTTGACTGGAGGGAGACCTAATGAAGACAGGTTGTCCTAGAAACTGACACGGGTAAGGTAACTGAGGATTTCGGTGGGGGAAAGGTGATGGCAGGCAGTAACTAATGGAGAAACTAAGAATCGTTTTTATTATGTCTTCAAGTGGATTGAATGCTTCTTTGAAATTCAGATCCTAATTTTCTTCAGTTTGTTATTTTGAGGTCTCTTTTAATAATGGTATACCACCTTTTGTTTTGCATTAATATTCTTTCTTTGAGGGCACTTGAGACAGAGTCTTGCTCTGTAGTTTAGGGTGGCCTTGAAGTCACTGTGTAGCTCAGGCTGGCCTCAGACTCCTGGTGATCATTCTGCATCAGCCTCCCCAGTGCTAAGATTACAGGCATGTTACAGGTGTGCTCTACCACACCTAGCCAATATTCTTATCTTTTAAAGAATAGTCACCAATGTTTGCTTTTATCTTTTATGATAAACTATAATGTTTCCATTTGGTGTCCTTTTGTAATTTATACTTTCCATTACTGTATTTGTGTGCTTAATAAATTATGGGTCAGAAGCCCTGAGTGTACCGGGATACAGTGTACTGTGTTGCTAGTACATTAGCTTCAGCGTCAGGCTTTAGGAGGCAAAACTTTGAGATTGCTAATTAAATTCATTTCTCTTGGATCCAGCTTCGTAATAAATAACAACAAATTCTTTAGTTAGATACTTCTAATCTCTCATATAATATCTTGAGTCTGTCACCTGGGCAGAGGATATTCTGGAGATACAGAGAATCATACTTCTGTGAAAAAAAAA
>NW_004524583.1:27633766-27651870 GCF_000260255.1 Octodon degus
TTTAGTTTTTAATTGTGTTACTTTCATGTTTTATGTGTTCACTTCAGTAGTATTAAGTAAATTCTCATCATTGTAAAACTGATTTCTAAATTTTTTTTATCTTCCAAAACGGAAACTCTTTTTACATTTAACAGCAACAACAGAACTCCATGTCCCCTCCCTCCATTTCCTAGTAATCACTGTTGTGCTTTGCTTCTACGCATCTGAGTACTTTAGAGATACCTCATATAGATGAAATTATACAGTGTGTGTAGTTTGTGACTTGGGACTTCAGAGAGACATTTACAGCAGCATTATCTACAACAGTCCAAAGGCAGGAGCAACCCAAACGGTACTCAGATGACAGACATGGAGTTCTGTTGTTGCTGTTAAATGTAAGAAGAGTTTCCATTTTGGAAGATAAAAAAAATTTAGAAATCAGTTTTACAATGATGAGAATTTACTTAATACTACTGAAGTGAACACATAAAACATGAAAGTAACACAAAGTCTGACTTATGTGACTCAGCAGAGTGTTACCTACTCAGAATTTGCCCATGTGGTGGCATGTAGCAGGATCTCCTCTTTAAGGCCAAATAATACTCCTTTGAATGGACAGCTCACACTTTGCCTGTCTGTCATCTGAGTACCGATTGGGTTGCTCCTGCCTTTGGACTGTTGTAGATAATGCTGCCGTAAATGTCTCTCTGAAGTCCCAAGTTTAATTCCATTGGATGGATCCCCAAAAGCAGGGTTGCCAGACTGTTGTGTGATTCTCTTCTTAGGAGCCACTATGCCATTTTCCATAGTGGCTATACCGTCTTACAGTTCTGCCGTCTGTACAGGGATGTCTGTTTGTCCACATCTTCATCAATACTCATTATTCTCTATTTTATTTTGCTATCAGCCATATTCATTAGTATGCGGTATTATCTTATTGTTTTATCTGTATTGCTGTAATAAGTAGTGTTGAGACTTTTTATATAATGTTGACCATGTGTATGCCATCTCTGGTGAAAATGCCTATTCAGCTATTTTGCCTATTAAAAAAAATTCGGTTATTACATTTTGTTGTTAAGTTGTAAGGGTTTTGGATATTTATACCTTATATTTTTGTAAGTATTTTTTCCTATTCCACAAGAGTAGAATCCACAGGATTCCGTTTTTACTCTTGATTGATGCACTTTGAGCCTTTAAGCTTGATATAGTTCACTTGCTGATTTTTGCTATACTTTTGCTGTCATATCTAAAAATAATTGTCAAATCCAATAGTATTAAGCTTTTCGCCTAAGTTTTCTTCTATTGAGTTTTATAGTGTTGGGTCTTACTTAAGGTGTTTCTATTTTGAATTAAAGTTTGTATCTTGTGTAAGATAAGGGTCCAACTATTGCATGTAGACATTTAGTTTTCGCAGTGCCGTTTGTCGAAGAGACTTTTTTTTCTCCACCAACTTGTCTTGACCTCCTCATCCAATGATCCTTTGATCATGCATTTCAGGCTACTTTATTTTATTGGCTTCTACGTTAGTTATAATGGCAGTACTATACTACATACTGCATTTTGAAATCAGGAAATGTAGGACCTCAGACTTTGTCTTCTTCCAGATTGGCTGTCAGAGTCTATGAGATTCAAAATGACTTTTAGGATAGATTTTTCTATTTCTGTAAAAATGTCATTGTGATTTTAGTAGGGGTTCTATTGAATTTGTAAACTGCTAGGGTACTATTGATATCTGAACAATATTTAATCTCCAAATCCATGACCTAATCCATGTGTCTTTTAAAATTATTTTCAGAAATATTTTGTAGTTTTCAGTGTGCTTGAATGTCATTTAAGTTTTTAAGAGACTGGATGAATATTAGTAAAGCCATTCTAACTTGTCAGAAATAGATCATTAAGGAGCAAAAAATATACCATTCAAGCCCATATTTAAAAGAAAAGATAGAACATAAGGGCCTAAGATGAAAGCAAGTATCCTTTTTCCAAGCTCAAGGAGCCAGTCTTTATGGTTTTGGTATCATTTGCCACATAATTTCTTTGCATGTGTAAGCAAGTGTATCAATTTTACATTCATGGTGTACCATGTATTGTGCAACTTGGAGCTCTTTATATATGGGGTTGGTCTTCTTAATATATGTCTCATTTTTAAAAATGAAGGTATGGGGCCGGGGAGATGGCTCAGTGGAATAAGCGCTTCCCTGGCAAGCACAAGGGCCTGAGTTCAATCCCCAGTTCTGCCAAAAAAAAAAAAAAAAAGAAGGTATAATTGACAAATCAAAAGTATACATATTTCCAGTATGTATATCTCATTTTTAATGACTGTAAAATATTTCACTGTACATAGCTGCCCTAAACCATTTGAGCAGCCTCTTCTTGATAGTTCCCATATTCAGCCTGTGGTAACTGTTGGCCACTCAGTCATGTTCCTAGAATCTGAACTCAAAAATATTAATCTTAGTCAAATCTGCCATCATGGTAAAACAGAGCAGGAATGACACCAGGGCTTTTTGTGTTTTGTTTAGAACAAATTCTTTGAAAGAGACAGTCTTTTTGTGTCTGATCTTGAATCACCCAGTAAAGCAATTAGTGTTAACACCTAATTACTTTAGACAATTACAGAATTGGGTGGAGAGGACACACTAAATAGCATCAGCTCTTTTTTTATTTTTTTCATTTCCTTTTTGATGACTGTGGAAGGACTTTATTTTGCCTGGGTTTCAACCTGGACCTAGGTCAAAAGTGTAGTAACTCACAGAATTAGAATCCAGCAAAGATCTTTCTTCACCTCTTGTTTGGCTCTTGTAGTGTCATAAATATTTGTGTAGCTCTATGAATAACTTCCCCAAATTTAGCAAACAGACAGGAATCACCAAGGAGAAAAATGCTGCTTGTTGCAGTTGCTGTTATTTTTATTTTTACTGACTTTTTTAACTTTCTTCAGCGAAAAGAGTTAATTGTGAATTCACCCACCAGGACCTGTGTACTCTTGGAGCATGCCCACTAGCTTGCATAGCTTGCCTTTCCCCGTGCCCTGCTATAAAAGTCTAGGCATTAGCTTTACAGTGTTTTGTACAGGGAAGGTAGTTTTGAAATGCGTATTAATAGTAGAACAACCTTTGTTTTTCTGAGAACAGATCCTTCAGGTTTTTACTTTCTCAAGACTCCGCCTTTGTGTGCTTCCTCACTTTTGGAAATTGCATCAGTCTGTAGTTCTTCCAGGCCATCTGGAATTTCTGGAAGTCACTTAGAGCAACAACATTATCAGAACAGAGTCCTGATGCCTTAAGCATCTCCCCAGAGCTTGACAGTCCAGTCCTGTTGACTGATACTGGCATTCAGATGTGCTCACTGACCTCTGAGCTATGCATAGTTATATTCTAGTAGTTTGTTACTGTTTCATAAAAATGCGTTGCTTTTTTCCTGTGGACATTTGCTTCTAAAATGATGATTACTTTGTCTCACTGGG
This sequence comes from Octodon degus, assembly GCF_000260255.1. Lineage (NCBI taxonomy): Eukaryota > Metazoa > Chordata > Mammalia > Rodentia > Octodontidae > Octodon > Octodon degus. The sequence continues at coordinate 27,637,212 of NW_004524583.1, forward strand.
ACAGTTAATCATTTGTAGTTCTCCAATCCGCTGATTTCCTTTCTAAATGTCTTCTGTGAATATTTGAAATGGAAGGCATAGCCAGAAGTAATTATTCTTATCTTATAGGACTAATATCAACATTCAGAATAAAATTGCTTTCAGTTCCTTGATAAGATCATTGTGTAAGACCATCAGTTATGGTGTATATCTAGATGTTCCCCAAAGCCGCTTGTGCGCCCACGTGGGCTCTGGCAGCTGACTGGGTCATGGGGTGCGGTGCTTATCAGTATGGATAAGTTCACAGATGTGTTTATAGCCAGTTGTGATTTGGGAGGTAAAGCTCCCCTGGAGGAGGTGGCCACTGGACGTGTGGCCGGAAGGGACCATCTCCTTCTATCGTCCTTGATCTGTCTGCATCCTGCTGCCAAGACGTGAGCAAGCCTCCTTTGCCTTGTTGCCTTGCCGGGGAGCCGGCTGGCTGTGGCCTAGCACCACTGCGAACTGTGAAGCAGAGTAAACCTGTCCTCCTTAGAGTGTGGCTGTCGGATATTGTGCCTTGGCAATGAGGAAGTACCTGAGACAGTGCTCTTCCAAATTCATGGGATCATCGTCTTCATTTTGTTCTCTGAACAGAGTGGTGACTCTTCCTGACTGATAAAGAAGACCACATGCATTTCTGTCATTAAAGATAGAACTTCAGGAGCATGTACTGGAGAACATTGTTGGAAATCAACTTTAAAGTTGCTGCAGCCAGACATTCAGTGGCCAAGTAAGTAGGATTTAATATGAATTATATATACTTTCTTAAAACATCTGAAAGTGAAGTTTTGAAAATTGTACTGAATTCACTTCTATAAAAATATACATTTTAATTTCATTACATATTAAAGATATACCAAGTAACACATAGCATTCATTCAGGAGCAAACTTATTCTGGGGTGTGTCTGTGTTACTTTCAGGATTTTTAAAAATTTATCTTTTTGGTACATTTTAGATATACATAGTCACCACATGGGATTTGGACCTGTACATAATATATTGTGAGTCTTCTTTTGTTCCCCTTTCCCTTTATTCCTTTCAACCCCACCTCCCCGCCTCATTTATGAAAGCTTTGTTTCCGTTTTTTCCTTCTAATCTTTTCCCTTCCTTCCCTTTCCCCCTCCTTAGTTCCCTTACCCTTTGAATGTTTTCTTCCTATATCACAGTATCTAAGGATCATTTTGATCTTTATTTATGTGTTCAGTTTCTTGCACCAGATAAACCATGTGATAATTGAACATGTGTGTCCGATTTATTTCACTTAAGAGTATGGTCTCAAGGTGCATCCATTTGTCTAAAAATGTCTCCACTTTATCCTTCTTTATGGTAGAGAAGCACTCCATTGTATAACACAGCCGCATCTTCTTTATCCATTCATCAGTTGACGGGCATTTGGGCTGCTTCCAAGATTTAGCTGTTACAAATTGGGCTGCTATAAACATGGGTGTACAGATATTACTGTGCTATGATGCTTTTAATTCTTACAGAGAGATACAAAGGAAGGGAATGACTAGGTCAAATGGAACCAGTTTTAGGTTTTTGAGGGATCTCCAACTGATTTCTACAGTGGTTGCACTAGTCTACTGTACAGTCCCTCCAGCATTTGTTATTGGTTGATTTCTCTCTCTCTCTCTCTCTCTCTCTCTCTCTCTCTCTCTCTCTCTGTGTTTTTTTTTTTTTTTTTTTTTTTTTTGGTACTGTAGTACAGGGTCTACAGGATCTCGCTCGCTACATAGATCAGAATCATAGTGATCTGCCTGTGTTCGGCCTCCCAAGAGCTGGGATTAGAGGTATGCGCCACCATGCCCAGTCTCAGTCACCCGGGGTGGGGGGAGGGTGGGGGTCTGGCACAGCATGATGGGGATCAGACCCTGGCTGCTGCTTCTGCCTAAGCAGGCGACTTAATTTGCTGAGCTATTTGGCCGGCCTTTGATTTTGTGATAAAAGCCATTCTGTATGGAGTTAGATGGAATCTCAGCATTGTTTTAACAACCAGTGATGTTGAACATTATTTTGCAGATTTATTTGCCATTTCTACTTCATCTGGGATATAGCTCTTCACATCATATGTTCATTTTTGAATTGGTTCTTTAATTTTTTTTTAATTTTATTTATTTATTTTTTTGTGGAACCAGGTATTGAACTCAGGCCCTTGTGCTTGCCAGACAAGCGCTTATTCTACTTAGCTATCTCCCTGGCCCTGGTTCTTTAACTTTAGAGGGTCTGATACATATATTTAAGATATTAGTCCTTTGAGGAACAGCTTGCAATTTTTTTTCTACTCTGTAAGTTATCTCTTCACTCTGTTGATGATTTCTTTTGCTATGTAAAGTGTTTTTTAAATACATGAGATCCCAGTTAATTCTTTGTCATATTTCCTGTGTAACTGGAGTTTCCTTCAAAACATCTTTATATCTTCAAGAGTTTTCCTTAATCTATCTTCCAACAGATTTAGTGCTTCTGGTTTTTAGTGTTTTTTTTTTTGTGTGTTGTTTTTTTGGTGGAACCAGGGATTGAACTTAGGCCCTTGCACTTACCAGGGAAGAGCTTATTCCACTGAACCATCTCCCCGGCCCCAGTGTTTCTGTTTTAATTTATTTTAATTTTTTTTTTTCTTTTGCCTTTTGAGATAGGGTTTCACTATGCAATTTAAGCTGGCCTGGAAAGCTCAACAATTCTCCTTCCTCAGCCTCTTCACTGCTGGGATTAGCAGTATGTGCCACCAAGCTTCACCCCGTGTATTTGTTTTAATATTTATATCTGTAATCCATTTGATTTTAGTTTAGTACAAAGTGAGAGAAGGCCAGCCAGATAGCTCAGTGGATTAAAGTATCTGCTTAGGCAGACAAAGGGACTGGGGGTTCACCCCCAGCTTGCAGTGCTGGCTCCACCTGTGGGGCGCACTGAGACTGTGAATGCGATTGGATGTGGTAGCACACATCTGTAATCCCAGTGCTTGGGAGGCTGAAAAGCAGGAAGGATCACTATGAGTCAGATCTGTGTAGTGAGACCCTGTAGATCCTATACTAAAAAAAAAAAAAAAAAAAAAAGGTGAGAGACATGGGTTTAGTCTTTGGCATATGGAAAGCCTGTTTTTCTAGCACCATCTATTGAAGCGGTTTTCTTCCAGTGGAGATGTTTGGCATCTTTGTCAAAGATAGGGTGGCTGAGTGTGTTTGGAGTTGTTTCTGCATCTTCTCACCTGTTCCGCTTATCCTCAGGTCTGTTTATTTTTGCCAGTACCATGATGTTTTTATCACCATAGCTTTGTAGTGTAATTTCAAGCCAGGGACTGTGATGCCCCTGCCTTGCCTTCTTTTTTCTTTTTGGTACCAGACATCAAACTCAGGACCTTGTGTGCCAGGCGCGTGCTTATGCTGCTGAGCCATTTCCTCAGCCCTTGTCTTGTCTTTTTGCCTGAACTGCCTTTGCTATTCTAGGACTCTTCTGGTTACACATAAATTTTAGGATTGTTTTCTCTGGTTCTGTGAGAAATGCTATTGGTATTTTGATTGTGATTGCATTAAATCTGTATAACAATTTTGGAAGTAAGGCTGTTTTCACTGTATTGGTTTTTCCTACCCAAGAACAAGGGAATCTTGCTTTTCCTCCACCTTGCTTTGCTTTGTCATGTGTGTGTGTGTGTGTGTGTGTATGTGTGTGTATGTGTGTGTATGTGTCTGTCTGTCTGTCTGTCTCTCTTTGTCTGTCTCTCTCACTTTCTCTGTCTGTCTGTCTCTCTCCCTCTCCCTCTTCCCCTCCCTCTCTCCCTACATCCCTCTGGCTGTCTTTTCTTTCTTTCTTTCTTTCTTTCTTTCTTTCTTTCTTTCTTTCTTTCTTTCAGTTTTTTTCTTCAGTTTTTTTGAGGATGCTTATGAAAGTTCTACCATGTAGGAAGGTTGAGAAAGACTTGACTAATGTGTGTCTCTGGGAGTGAGTTTTAAAGGCTGGCACAGCAGTCACATTTTTACTCATAGATGTTCTCATGAGGGCTGGGCAGTTCTGCTTGAAGAGCAATCTAGTGTCCACTAGAGCCACGGAACACATGAAACAAGGCAGGAGTAGAGGCCAGATGTCCTCTTGGCTGTCTCATCGCTATGCTTCGACTTCAGGGTTGTATTACCATCTTTCCATGAGTCTCATTTGAAGATTTATTATATAAGTTTCTCAAGTAGAATTTTTATGAAGGGCAGGGTGTTTCTTTGCAAAAGAGTTCTAGTTCTCACAGTGTGGCACCCGTCTTGAGCCCTGTGGTTTCTGAGCGTTTTCTCTCCCTCATCAGGGACAGGGCTTGTTAGGAGAAGCCTGAGCAGAGGTGTGGTGCATCCCCAGTGCAAAGCTCAGCACGTTCCCCAAAATGAGCCCCTCTGAGCAGCCACTGTTGAGAGACTGGGGCTGGAGTAAACAGTTTACCACACTGTAATTTGAAGCCCAGGAAACACCGTGTACTGAGCTTACCATAGCTTTTTTGTACATTTGTAATGGCAAATGGTGGCTGTGTCCATGTGTGTTCAGGAGGATCTGAGGCAACAGTAGGAGTGCCAGGGTTCTCGGGTGCTTGTATATTAAGACTGCCAGTCAGTTTTTTTATCTTTATGACCAGTTCACAGTTAGACCACTGGCTGAGGAGATGCCTGCATACTTAGGAAACAAAATCATGAGTGGATGAGATCAGTGACCAAGGAAATTGTGAAGGGGAATCAGATCAGTATTGCGAATGTCAGAGGCCTTGCAGTGACCTAACTGCATATGCTATGTGGTAGTTTTCATGCAAGTGGTTAGGCTGGAACACCAAATCTTTCGCATTCTCCAGAGTATGCAGGAAAGCTTCATTTTTAAATGCCCGTTTCTACACAGCCCCTCAAGCTTTCAGAAAATTTCCCACAATTTATAGATAAGCTGACAAGCTACAGAGCTTTTGATTTAGTGATGACAACTGCCCTGTAGAGATTAAGCCAGCCTCATTCCAGGAATTTGCTCTGCTGATACACACAGGAATGCCAGAGAAAGGAATCTGGTCAGCATCTTTCCACCAAACAGTAGTTAACAAATATGAGCTCTCCCTCTAACTTGTTAATATAGTTTGCATTGTCTTTTATAGTGTCCACTTGAGGCATCAGAAACATTTACTGGGCCCTGGGCACTAGACAGCACACCTCAGCTCCTTTACCCCTCATACATGCATACGAGCAGTTTCTCAGCTCTGAAAAGGGTTTTGCACTGGGGATGAGCTGGTGTAATTCTTTAATTAGTGGGTGAGAACTACATGAGCCATCCATTCATTTTCCTTTTTGCCTTTGCTCTTTGGAAACTCCCATCAAAGTTTTGGCTCTCATCTTCCCTCAGATTTCTTCCTGTTCTATCCCGTGGGTCTCCCCCATCTCTGGGTTGTCTTTCATTCTGTGATGGAGGTTTGGTCTCACTGGGTTTTAATCATAGACTCATTTCACTTTTTTACGAAGAGCAGGTGGTGAGGAGAATGTAACTTTTCCTCTTCAGGTGATTAAGGTGGGGGTCAGGAAGTTCAAGTGTCTCCCTGACATCAGGTCCATGAAAGAAGCGGTAGAGCTGGGATATTTGAAGCCTGGTCAGAGTTGTTTGAAGCCTGGTCAGAGCTCTGTGTCTGCCTTGTCACATTGGTGTCAGTGTCACTACCCAACTGCACAGCCCAGCTGTCAGCCTGGGCAGGAGAGGGCTTCCTAGTGGTTACCAGAACGAGGCTCAGCTTAACCAAGAGACTCTGTTCCACTTGGTGTTTTATTTTGTCCTCTCACAATTGTATTAAAGTAACTTGGCATAAAAATAGAAGAACATAAAAAGAGAAAAGTAATTTGTGAGTTTTAAATTTATTTTCAGTAAACAGCAAAATGAAAAGCCTTCTGGGTAAGTCCTCCCCTCCCCTCTCCTTTTCTTTCTCTTTTCTTGCTTTCCCGTTTAGGGAACTAGATTGTCATTTCCCATGCGTGCTGGTAGCCCTTGTTCTTCACAGAAGCCTTAGAGGAAATACAGATTGTGCCTGGTGGGCAGTCAGATGTCTTGGTAAACTGGAATTATAACCCTTGAGCCAGACAAGATGAGACAGGACTCCTAGTAGCCCCTTCTCTGGGATCACGTCTTATTCTTGTGATGAGGCTAGCAGGTGCCATCAACCCAGAGTGTTTGCAGTTTATCTTCTCTATTCATAGTGAACTTTGAAAATTATTTTAATTGTGAGGAAAAGAAGCCCTAGCAGCAAGTTTCTTTTTTAGCCAATATGTTGGATATCATTAGTGTCTTCCTCATGGAAGATGCCAAGAGGCTTGCCTGCTTGTGTGGGGAGGAGGTCTTAAATCTTGTGGATTTTAACTTCAGTCGTGGTGGTGGAGGATGTTTTAAGATGCAGCCTCCTTCACAGTCATTCGTGAGATTGACTGTAGGAGGTTATCCCAGTTGGGTCATGCACAGCCGAGCTCCCTGTACAAGTCTTGCCATGTATGAGGGTTCCTTTCCAGGCACTACTGGCCTTATTCTCAAACTCTTTCTGAAGGAGTTGCTAGGCAATTTAGGAAAGTTGCATTCTTTACATGTTTGTTAAAGAACAAAACTTGGTCTCTTAGACAAGTGAGCTCTTTGAGTTGACAAAGCTGGCCATTGAGTTGGGGCTTCTTATGTTTTTGTAACCTCCAGATTTAAATTTGTCTTTATGCAGTCTTTGGAGTAGATCATGTGTCGGCAGTGAAGACAGGAACCCAAAGGGGAAAAATGATTTGCATTTCTTTTGACTACAGCTTAAATCTGTTTATTGACTTAACTCCCAGCCTAGCAACAGATCAGCAGCCAGGAGCACAGTGCTGGCAAGGCTGTGATTTCTTTGGTGGGGTGCTCCAGTGACACTTTTGGTTTGGCTCTTCTCCCAGATGATCGAGACTAGATGTCCTGGCTTCCAGACTCTGGTTTCTGTCACGTGAACAGCACAAACTTCCTTACTCCTGAAATGTGTTACAATGGCTTTAGGGATTTATGACTTAAACCCATGTTTAAAGTACTGAGTCTTGACACACCACAGTTGCCAGTGTTTTAGGGTTGACAATCCTGAAGTGCCCTTATTTGCTCTGAGTAGGAAGGGTGGGGGTTATTTCTGACAGGAATCTATTAGGTTTGGAGAAAGGTGGTTAATTATGTGCTGCTGGGGTCCTGGTCTGATTGGAGAGTGTTCATGAGATGCACCAGGGCTCCTCCCTCCCTGAAGAAGTAGGGACGCACAGGGTCTGGTCTGGGGTTCCAGTTGGCACGCCTGTGCTACGCTGGTGTCAGCAGACATGGTATTGAGTGCTTTCAGGGTGCAAGTGGCCTTTCCTGATGTCTAGAGCATGCTTCTCCTACTGATGAGTGGATTCGGTCATTGTTTTTTTCATTAGAAAAGATACTGGGTTGAGAGCATTGGCTGTGTGGTGAATGTCTAGGAGCCACCCCAAAAGTGCCCTGTGGGAACAGTGTGCAGAATGGGTTGTCACTCACTGCACACACTCCCTGGGAAACACCATTTCTGTTTCCTGATGGAGAGGATGTTGAAACTTTTGGGAAAACATAATTCCTTTTCAAACATTTCTTCTGTACCCTTCAGGCTACATCCCATGCTCTAGATGGTATTTGACATTTAGAGTACTTGGGAAATGAAACCAAACAAGAAGAATGTGAGAACGAAGAGAGATGGCCAAGGAAAGAAATGATTCTTTTCTTTCACATATTTTTTGGATAAGAGACTTTAGGTTCACATTGTTGTTGCAACCCAAGTTGCTTATTGAGGCCCTCTGAAAAGCTGCAAGATGTGAGATGCGTTAAAGCTCGGGAGCAGTATGTGTGGCAGCGAGAATGGGGGTCCCTAACAGTCTTTCTCTCCAAAGCTGCCCTTTTCTGTTAGCGCGTGTGTGCAGTGTGTCCTCCCCGCACATGCCCGAAACAGGCCCTCACTCTTCCCCTCCTGCTTTCCCTCACCTGTCCGTTGAGAGCAGTCTGCCCCTTGCTTCCTGTTATCCATCTTTTATTTTGTTCTTTATTGATGCTTTGGGTTTCCCATATGAGGGAATCTGTGCAATATTTAAGTTTGTGTGTCTCATTTATTTTGTATCATATTATTTTCCCCTGTCCTTCCTCTTTCTTTCGGTGCTAGAAATGGAACCCAGGCCCTTACGCTTGCTTGTCAGGTGCTCTACTCCAGCCCTTTATTTTGAGACAGAATCTTGCTAAGTTGCCTGGGCTGCCCTTGAGCTAGTGGTCCTCCTGCCTCAGCTGCCTGAGTGGCTAAGATTAGAACACATTATGTAGGCCCTTTCTTACCCCTCTTTTTATGTCTATGACATGGTTTCCACTTTGTCAGAAATTCCAGAGATGGGTCATAGAATTGGGAAACAACAGACATGGTCCCCACTGCACTTTGTGAATACTGTATGTACAAAAAGTCTCAGCTTTTAACAGGTGACTCAGCTTTTAAAATGGTGGCTAGATGCAATTCACTGTTTCTCTCCCTTTCCCCCTCCCTCCCTCTACGGTCACTCTCTCCCCTTCTTGCTCTCTAGTTCTGTCTCTCCCCCTCTCTCCTTTTCTTCCCCCAGCTCCTCTGCCCTTCTCCCTCTTTCCTTTTATATCTAGGCTGTTGTTTCCTTTATCTACTCTGGTTAGGGGGGTACTTGGTCACTTAGCGATTAGGTCCCTCGCTGTAGACTTACCATTTCATAAATGTGTCAAAAGCTTCTGATGAACTGATTGAAATGTTCTGTGTATCAGTGTAAATTATTTTGTCGTTGCAACCTTCAGCTTGTTTACATGTGTTAGATACTGAGAACAGTCTTTACCTATTGCATGCATTGTGACTTGGCATTACCAAAGGAAGAGTGTTAGAAAGGGTTTTCTTGCGGGCTAGAAGCCGTTTTCCCATTTGAAAAATCATCCTAATCGTCATCCTCTACATTCCCTAAAATGTGACCTTATTTTTTGACTGTTGCTACATTGAGAGTCTTGTTTGTTTTGCTAAAGAGCAGTACAAATGACTCTGACTTCAGCTAAGCCACAGATGGGTTGAGTTTCTTATTCTTTGCTAAGAGAAATGCACCTGCTCCAGAATCTTAAGTAGCTTTTTAATTGCTTCCTTGTGCACAGCATAGCAATAGTCATCTGTAATGCTAGAGATGGGCTGTTTTGGACGTCCCAGCGGTGACTTCTTCCTCTGCAGTGGTGCCAGGAGCTGAGATTAGAAGTGTTCTGGTTGAGGGCCCAGCTGTCATGGTGGGATTAGTCCTTTCCTTCAGGTTGATCTGATTAAAAGGAGGCCAAGATGTGGAAACAGAGGCCTGTGGTTTTAGGCTCTGCGCCTTCCCTCTCTCTCAGACAAAAGTCCCAGCTCCCCTGCTCCCTAATGGCCCCTACTAGGCAGGGACATCCCTGAGTCGTGGCTCCTTTGTCTCCGCCTCCTAACAGTGTGCCAGGTGTGCTGAGGAGGGCCAGGCATCGACAGCTGAGTGTGTTTCACACTTTCTCGGGCAGAGCATTCACTGGATGTGAGGAATTGGGAACCACTCGGAAGGTGGTATCAGTAGGTGTGTTTCTAATGGTGCTTACTTGATGTGAGCTGAAAAGTCAAGCAGCAGCTAGTTTGGACTGAAGCGTCTCACGCTGGGGAAGTTGCAAGTGCCCTGAAGATGAAATCAGCTATGAGCTACTGACAGTGCCACAGAACTTGTCGGCTGCCTGCAGAGTACTTGGTGATCCAGTTGGCTTCACATGTTCTGGTGGTTGTGAGAAGCAGGTCGACAGACAGCTGTGGGAAGGACACCCAGTCACTCATGCCTGGACCATCTGCTCACTTAGGCATGCATGCTTTTGCATTCCGCAAACATTCATTGAGACTATAATGTGTGTCAGGGACCAAATAAAATTTAGTCTCTGCTTTTAGGATCTATGATCCAGTAAAGGAAAGCAGAATTTGAAATGTTTGCCCATCCCTGGAAACCCCAAGGCCCTGAAGCCAGTATTACTGGAGTGGTGTCTTGAATGCTGAGTGGAAGATGAGCAGAGAAATGAGGGCACTAGCCTCGGCTGGCGCAGGGCCTACTGCTCAGGTCCCATGATGGCACGTGTGTGTGGGTAATGAGGCCAGGACTGCGGCCGTGTTCAGGGTGTTGGGGGATGCTGCTAGAAAACCAGGCATGCCAGGCCACTGTGCAGCCCACAGCCTCTGGTCTCTACAGCCCCTCCCTCAGCTTGGCCACCCCTGGGACGCCAGTGTCCTACCTCTCCCTCCACTGCACACCTCCTCTTTCTGCTTAGGATTATCTTGGACATCTTGCATGGCTCGTCCCACTTTGTCCATCAGGTTTCAGAAAATGTCACCCATTGGGAGAGGCCCTCCCTGATCACACTGTCCAAAGTCACTCTTTGGCTTATCTAGAGGAATATGTGGGTCAGGGAAGCCCTGGTGACGATCATGCACCTGACTTGGTGCATGAGGAAAGAATGGTTTTTACATGTTCAGTGGTTAGTAATGTGAGGTAGTTACATGAGACGCACAATCTGGATCCATGGTGGAGTTGTATTGGAACTCTGGGACACACATGTTTGCAAGTGTATGGGGCTGTTTCACAGCACAGTGGCAGACGGAGTGCTTGCTGTGGAGGCTTGCTGGCCCACAGAGCCTAGAATATTTGCATTTTGCCCCTTGTGGAAGGGATTTGCCAACCCCTGGGCTGGGGAGTCGTGGGACAAGAGCAGAAACCAAACGAAGGTCCTGGCCTCAAGGTTGGAGAGGGTGGTGGCTGACGCCAGCTGGCCTGAACAAGCAGGTCCCCTAGCCTCTGCCACACTCCCTGCCCCTTCCAACCAGACAGATCTGTTGCTTCTCAGCAGATCAGGTCTCTCGTGCTGATTGGCCGCCTCCCTCCCAGTGTCCCCTGAAGTCTGAGCTGTGACATGGGGATGGTGGAGTGAGGTGACAGGTGTGCGTGTGCCGTGCACCATGTGCAAGGTGGCTGCTGGAGTTGCTCTTCCCCGTGTGTGCTAGAGCAAGTTGGAGGCCAGCACCTTCACGTTCTTTCATTTATAGAACTGTTGGCATGTGTTGTGTTGTGTTGTGTTGTGTTGTGTTGTGTTGTGTTCTGTTGTGTTGTATTTTGAGACAGGCTGACTTTCAACTCTCAGGGATCTTCCTGCCTTTGCCTGCCAAGGGCTACAGTTACAGGTGAATGCCACCATGTCTGGCTTGGCATTTGAGTTTTTTAAAAATTAAGTTTATTGGTGTACTTTAGGTATACACAATGTTGACATTCATTATAGGGAATTTTTACCTGTCTGTGATGTAATTTGATTCTTTTTTTCCCGCTTCCCTCTCCCTCCTTTCTATCCTTATTATCCTCCTTATTTACAAAAGCTTGGTTTCTACTTTTTCTCCTTTTCTCATTGTTCTCTCCCCCTTCCTAATTGCCTTTCCCATTCGATTTTTTTTTTCCCCATTTGATTTTCAAGACATGAAAAATGCTTTGGATTGATTTGTAGATCTTAACATTGTTTCCCTGGTCTTCCCCAATACAACCAAGTTATAATATAACTTGAATTTATGTGAACCAGCTTATAAATGCCCAAGTGAAGTTATCAGTGCTCTTATTTATTTTCCAGATATGTATGTTGGCTGTATTCCTCTGCATGACTTACTGAGTGAGGCATGCCGTGGGCATTTTCACAGTGTGTGGGAGTACAGGAAATTTGTTTGTTTTAAAAATAAACAAACAAAAAAGATAACATACATGTCTGTGACAGAACTAACCACTCCTCACATTTAGCAGATTTCTCTCATCCTTTTTACCTGGTCATATGTGTGAATTTTTCTTACAGAAATTGGGCACTGCATACCTACTTTTTATTTTATATAACTGTCATTAAATAGTCCTTTATAGAGGGCTTCTTGGTGGTTTGCTATTATAGAGATACTTTGAAAATTTTTGTGAAAGCATCTTTAATAGTGTCTTTGAAGATTTCTGAAATACTAGTATAGAAATACTAGGTCAGAATATGTGACTATTTTAAGGTTTTCATAAATTGCCCTTCAGAAATGCTGAACCAGGCTCAGCTTCCACCAGTAGTGGCTGTGCCTATGTGCGCTGAGTGTGCTCAGCGTTGGTACTGTCGGTGTGAAGACCATTAGGATGGAGGATGAGAGGAGCGTTAGATGTTTTGGAGCATGGAAAATGGCCTGTGGAGTAAAGTGTAGGGTGTTTTTAAAGGAATGGGAAGAATGGAAAAGTGGAGCTAAAATCCAGTGGTGCTCGGGGAGCCACGGCAGACTGTGAGCTGGTGGCGGAGTGCCGGGGCTCTGCCCTGGGAAGAAGGCCGTGTTCAGCAGTCTGTGTCGTGCTGCCCATTCCTGCGGCAGCCTGGCCCTCCTCTTCATGTTTCACTCACACGGTTCCTCTGCCTGAGTGCCCTGCCTTCCACTGCTCTCAGAACTCAGTCTATCCTTAAGGGACCCTCTCCATACTCTCCCCTAGGTACGCCTGTCCTTTTGTTCACCTAGTACTCAGTGGTAGGCCATGTCATATGACCTTCATTAAAATGATTTAATGTACCACTGTCTTGCATCAGAATATAGGCTTATAGTGACCCAGTTCTGTATTACTAAATGTCTACTGTCACATGTGGGACATGGTAGGTGTTGATATACATTTGCCATAGGAATCCCAAACACTGCATGAACCTTATACTTATATGATCTTCTACAAGTACACCCTTGGCCGAGAGATCTGTGCTCCAGCAGGATGAGTTGTCTGCTCAATCTCTGTTCCAGAGTCAGTTGGAGCATCGTGCAAGGCTCTGAGAGGGAAACCCTGCTCCTACTTTTCCTTCCTTCCCCATCCCAGAGATTTTCAGGTGCTGACTTTCAGAGAACACCCCTCTCCTGCCTCTTCTTTCTAGTGAGCAGAGGGCTTGCCTCCAGAAGTGTTTGCAAATCATAGTTGTTTACCCATAATGTTAACTGTGAAGTCAAGAAATTGGTGACAATTTTAAAATTGGGTTTCAGAAGATGCCATATATTGATATGCTGAATTTTAATTCTAAAACTTAAGGACAAAAACAGAACAAAAACTTCAGTGTTAACTGTCATTAAATGTTGACACACTTCTAGTGCCTTCTATGTGCACACTTTTAAGTGCATAGATACTGTATGAATTCACTGCTTAGAAGCATACAATCTAATAGGTAAAATGTAGGATCCTCTAAACTTTCAACCCCACTCCCTATATTTTAAGATTTTTTTGAAGTGGCACCCTTTTAAAAATGAGATTATATATTAAAGTCCAGTATTCGTTCCTTAAATATGTACCTGGATCCCGTGTTCTATCTTGTGATGGAGCAGGGTTAGCAATATGTTAGCGGCCCCATGAAATAGCCAAAGATTAATAGGATCATTTGGAATAGTGTAAACTGCAGTGAAGAATATCACACAATTTAAAAAGGTAGCGAATACATATGGAAAGAGCACGACTGCAGCTACGCGTGCGGGGTGGCCTTTCTGAGGCAGTGCAGAGGCCTTGATGATGAGGCTTACTCGGCCACCTGAGATGTGGGGTCAGGAACAGAGCACTGTCACGTGAAGGTCCTGAGGCAGGAGCCAGCCTGTTTGAAGCGCAGTGACTTATCAGAGGAATGCGGCCTAGCAAGGCTGAAGGAGGGCCGGAGTACAGGCTTTGGAGGGCTCTCGCATAGCCTTAGAGTGGCGAGGAATACCCACAGGAGAACTGTATAGCATAAGATTGATGCGTGCTTGGTGTGGTTGTGCACAGCTGTAATCTTAGCACTCAGATGGCTGAGGCAGAAGCTATTGCTGAAAGTTCTAGACCAGCCTGGGCTAGAGGTTCAGGCTGGCCCTAACTCTGACCCAAAATACAAAAAAGCAGAAACAAAAGATGGATACTTAATATTACAATACACAAAGTAGGTGGAAACAGGGCTGTTGGGGTTGAAGCTTGAAGAAAAACCCAAACAAGCATGTACTGAATGATAGGAGTGTGGGGTACCTTTTGCCTAATGGTTGGGATATATGATGCCTTGGGCGTTTTTAACAGGTTAACTCTGGCCTGAAGACAACATAGCCAGAGCCTTCTTACCTCCACCTTATCCTCCATCTTTGACTCCAGAGAGGTCTTTCTATGTCTACCATAGCTTCTAGCCTTGGCTTTAAATTCCACCCTAGAAGTACCACAGCTCTTATCCTATTTCAAGGTAGCAACTCTGAAGTCAGATCAAAAGTAGACCTGGGCCTCCAGCTCCCTGCTTATTATCTCGTCTCTTGGTGTAGGCTTAGCCTTGTAGTGAGGACACACTGTGGTTTATCAGTGATTGTCAGTATGGTAACATTAAACAAATCACTGGTGCTGACCTGTGGTCTGGGAAACACTTAGCATTCTCCAGCAAGGCCACTTGTCCATGTACTAAAAATGAGAGCAATCTCTCTCTCTCTCTCTCTCTCTCTCTCTCTCTCTCTCTCTCTCTCTCTCTCTCTCTCCACCCCTTTCGTTTGTTAAAAGAGCAAGGGAGGCCTGTTTCTGACCCTTCCTTGTGGGATCCTTTGAGACTCATGAGCCACTTTATGTAGCCTGACTCCCTGAGGTTCCT
>NW_004524583.1:27651970-27662785 GCF_000260255.1 Octodon degus
CTCCCTCCCCACCCCTTTCATTTCTTAAAAGAGCAAGGGAGGCCTGTTTCTGACCCTTCCTTGTGGGATCCTTTGAGACTCATGAGCCACTTTATGTAGCCTGACTCCCTGAGGTTCCTGCCTGGAATCTGTGTCTTTGTTCCTGTTCCACCTTTCCTCCAGAGGTGTTTCTTCTCCTTTGTTCTTTCCAATCCTACAAGGGCCAATTCATTCCCTTTCTTTTCTTTTAACCCTGTTTCTTTTTAAAAATTAAAAATCTACAAAAATTATACATGGCTATATACCCATTATTAAAAGAATAACATGAAAGTAATGTTGTTTCTTGCCTCTTCCCAACCTGATTTTCCTTGTGATATAAGAGAATGAAACTCCCAACCTAAAAGATGCCTGGGAAGTTTGTGTTCTCTGAAGAATGAATTTTAGGAACAACGGAGTTTAAGAGCAGAATATTTATTGGGGGAAAGACCATTTGTGTCTGAAAAAGGGGCAAAAGGAGACCTGAGTTGTCAAGAATCCAGCTTTTTCTAGGGGTTTTATAGAGCAAAACCACAAGGTAAGATGAATCTAAGGTAGAAAAAAAGGAAAACTGGAACATGAGGTAGGAGAAAACTGTAGTCCGCCAGTGAGATTAATTGCTCATGTGAAATTGATTAAACGAGATCAAATGGGGAAGCTAGTCATATAGCAAGCTGTGAATACAGAACAAGGGCTTTACCCATAGGGGGTTGAGATAGACTAACTGGCTTTTTCAAGGTGATTGCTACCTATTTAGAATATCAGTCCCTGATGCCCATCCCTAGGAAGGTATGTGACTGCATTTGTTTCATCTTTTGTCTTGAGGTCCAGTCCACTGTCTCTCCCACAGTTGTAAGGTTATCACGTCTTCCATATTAGGTCCTTTGAGAGCCTAGCCCTGTGTGACTGCCTATAATGTTTCTGTCACACTCAGCTGCCTACTACAATAGTACTACTTGGGAATTTTTACAAAGATAGCACCATAGGGTTCAACTTTAAAAAGTCTACAATCTCCATATATTTTTGTGGTAAAAAATTCAAAAGGTCATAAATAAAAAGCATTCTTCTCCAACTGTCTGTTTTTGTAGGGCCACAGGGACCCCATAGGGAGAGAAAAGGTAGGTCAAAGGTTTCATTGAGTTTTATAAGAAATTAATTAATAGACAACTTTGACTTCTAAGAAGACAAAGGCATAGAAACTAGCTCTGGGAAGGGCCCAGTACTGCAGTTAACATGAGAGTCACACACTTTCCCTTAATCTTTAAATTTAATCTGTCCTTAACGTTTCCTCTCCACCAAGGGACAGGGAGAGGACCTAAGGTCTGAAAAAATCCTAGATAAGGATGGAAGGTAAGCCTGGAAGCCAGTCAGATTCCTTTTTTTTTTTTTTTTTTTTTGGTGGAACCGGGGGTTGAACTCAGACCCTTGTGCATGCCAGGGAAGCGCTTATTCCACTGAGCCATCTCCCTGGCCCGCCAGTCAGATTCCGAGAGCCTACATAGGAAGAAGAAAGCTTGCAGGAAGAGCTTGGTGGCCAGGGCCCAGGAGCAGTCTGCTTTTAGATTCTCCCTACTGGATCCAAATAGCTGCCTATCACCTGTCTCTCCCTCTGCTGCCATCTTCAAATGAATAATCTTCTTTCACTTTAAATGTGGCCTCATTTTTTTCCAGCAAAACAGTGGTTACATGCCATGCCTGGATGTTCCATTTTTATTTTTGTGGTTACTATTAAGATTTTTTGTATATATTCTTAAATGCATAATACATCACATCCTTTAAAGCTTGTACTGCATATATTATGTACTATGAGATTACATGTTTTAAGGAACATGCATCTATATGTACACATGAATGAATGTTTCTGTGTTTATGGCATCTTGAGCACTTTACATACACAGACACTTCGTTCTTTTAATGAATGCATAATACCTTATTGTGTGACTATGCTGAACTCATTTCATCCTCTCTGAAAATCACAGAACCCTTCTAGCAAGTCTCTTGTTTTGACATGAGCTTGAGTTATTCATTGCAGTAGACGTCACTGAGTGCATTGAGGTAGCCTCCCCACCCCAAACACACACACACACACACACACACACACACACACACACACACAGTCTCACACACTGAGTTAGCGTGGTCTAACAGGAAGGCACCTGTGTGAGGAGCTCAGAATGTGGTCCCTGCTGGGATGGATAGAGACACCTTAGTTAGCATCCACACAGTATAATTAATTCCACTTAGGCAGGGTGCAAGAGATCTAGAGGCAAGGAGGCAAAGTCATTTTTGCTGGGAGAGAAACAAGAGCAAGGCAGGTAGGTCAGTGAAGGAACTCCTACAAGGAGGGCCTGCTGGCTCAGTGTGATAAAGCACGTGTCCTGGAGTGGAGCTGTCACAAAGTTGGCTCAGCAGTAAGTCACAGGGAACATTCCGCGAGGGGATCAAAGGCACAGCCCAGCTGGACTCCAGCCCCTTGTAGAGTGTCCTCTGTGTCCTGTAGGTTCCACATTTTACCACCAGCACAGTCCCGTGGTAACATGTCTGACTTCTCAAACAGCTCTTTCATCTGTTGCATGTTTAACCACACCATGTCCTCTTTTTCACAGAGCTTAGTCAAATCAGGCAACAGAACAGAATTCAGCCATGGCACCAAGGAAGAGAGGTGGACGGGGGATTTCATTTATCTTTTGCTGTTTCCGGAATAATGACCACCCAGAAATCACATATCGGCTCCGAAATGATAGCAACTTTGCACTTCAGACAATGGAGCCAGCGCTGCCCATGCCCCCTGTGGAGGAGCTGGACGTCATGTTCAGTGAGCTTGTGGTGAGTTCCAGACATCTGCGCTGCACTGGCGAAGAGGGGGCGGCAGGGGTTGGCAGGCTCTCAGTGAGCAGAGCACCTTTGGCCCTGAGGTAGTGCTGTTTCCTAATTTGTCCTGATCTCACCCTCTGTCTGTATGTGTGTATATAAGTAATTCCTTCATCTTCTTTATTCCTTCTGGGATGCCCAGTGATCCCCTTCCCAATGTATATTAATTTCTTTTTAAAAATTAGTTATACTTGCCAATTTGTCGTTGATCCTTTGGAAGACGTTAATACTTAAGTACAGCATCATTATTTAGTCTAATGATAGGTTTAGAATAATAACTGTTGTGGGAAACTTTTTATAGATCCTATCATATTGAACACATACCCTCAAATGAGATGTGTCTCGCTGTGTAGAACCTGCTCCTCCGGAGATCCAAGCGCACTCGCCACCTTCCCTTTTCAGGCTTTGCCCAGCTGATACCGCTTTCCATTCTGTTTCGGAGGACTTTATGGCGTAGTTTACCGGGACTGGAAGACCTTGTTTCAGATTCCTGCTCTTTATCTGCATAAATATAGAGTCTGTTTTCGGGAATGTAGAGAAAAACATACCTCCTCCTGGGTTTGACCTAATGTTTAAATGAGGACAGTCCATAGTGGGAGTGGCCCCGTGCCTGGCTCAGAAATGCGCTCAGTATAGTTCTTTTTTGTCTTTTTGAGATAGGATTTCTATATGCAGTTCAGGCTGGCCTTGAGCTCACTTCATAGCCCAGGTTGGCCTTGGACTCACAGCAGTCCTCTTGCCTCAGCTCCGGAGTGCTGGGATCACAGGTGTGTGCCACCACACCCAGCCACTGAAAGAGTTTTGAGTCCTCTCTTGATCATAGTGACATTTTAGATGAATCAGCTTCTATCAATCCAGTTAGATTTTCCAACAGGTACTGACGAATGCTGTCATTTTTATGATTCTTAAGAAAGGCTGTGGCACTGCCCTTCTCAAATGGTTTAGAGGTGACTATGTCATTCAGGCTCTTCCAGACCAGAGTTCTCTTACCGATCAAAAAGATGAGGCAGTTTGCAAGTGTCCGTGAAGCTGATGTCTGCCTTCTGGCCTCTGTGGTGAAGTAACAGGCTCATTTTCAACCAAAATCTGATGGAAAAAAGAAGTGATTTGTGACTGCATGTCTGTACTTTACAGTACTCAATATTTTCAGTATTTAAGGAATCTTTCCCCTTTCTTTTGCTGCTTCGTGAACAATTCTATTTTATGTATTGCTGAAGTGGTTCAAGATGGAAAGCTGGAAGTTGGCCCCCAGATGTGATGGCTTCAGTGGCAGAGTGGGATCAGCAACGAGGGCGGCTAACACCGCCAGTGCAGTGAGCCCAGAATACCTCTGCACAGAGGGCTGTGCGTGTCGTGGGGTGTCTGATGGGGTGCTGAGGTATGTGGGAGGACCTTCTGGGTGAAGCAAGCTGCAGCAGAAACGAAGGCCAGAGAAGCACAGGGATCAAGGGTAGTGGCTGTGCCATCTTAAGCTGGCTCGTGCAAAATCTCAGCGTTCACAGCAGCACAGAGTCTCTGCTTCGGCTCATTCCTCCTCGTCTTCTATCCAAAAGGAGAAGCAGACAGGTTGACAACCCACTAGCGGACTCTAACCTCAGGCTTAACGTATCTCCCTGTGTCTTTTTCATTGTTTGTGCAGATCACACAGCCATCCTTAAAATCCTGGGGTAAGAAGGTGTCTCTCTTCTGTAGGGACTGGCACCACTGGTCACATGGCCTTGCCTGAGGTAGCTGAGGTGGGTGGAGGCCACAGTCCTCTCCCAGGGAGGGGCAGTGAATCATCTACCACAGGGGCTGTCAAGAAGGGCAGTAAAGATGCATTGACAGGCTTGGTTTCATTTTTCCCGCTTAGAGTACAGTACTTTAAAACTGAAAGACCACCTAAGGAGACAGGTGTCACTGATGCTAAAGACCTCCTCGATGACAGTGGACAGATGACAGTGGGCAGGGCTTGTGCATGTCAAATGCCCAGTGCCCATTCTGTATGAAAATTTGCTACAGCTGTTAGTTTAAAAAAAAAAAAAAAAAAAAGCCAAACCAGATCTTTAAGCCAAAACCATTGGAAAACAAATTATCTTGAGGTTTGTGTCTGTCCTGGTGAGTGATGATGGATTTTTGTCTGCTCCTGACTTCACGGACCTAAACCACAAATCCTTCCAGCTACCAGGGGCGGCAGGAGGCCAGAGCAGTGGGCTCTAAGCCACTGCAAGCTTCTGCTTTGGGTTCTGAGGCTTGCAGAAGCAGTTCTGCCTCTGTCCACGAATGGGAGAGGGAGCAGCTGCAGAGAGTGCCTGGGCTCTGCAGCCATGTGACACTGCCAGCCAAGCCCTTCAGCCCAGGGCAGTTTCCTTCCAGGCAGGGTTTATTTGAGTGGGGATAATACCATCCTCTCAGAGAGGCTGTGCGGATAGTGAAAAGGGTAACTTGTTTAAATAGACAAGCAGAGCCAGCCGATGCGTTACACCCGAACCCAAGTGCAGCAGGGGAGATGGGAGGTGACTCGGGGTCTTCTTAGGGCACAACTCTAAGCAGCTGTCCCAGGTTTTAGCTTTTCTCCAAAGCTGATATGCTTGCTGTGGGCACACCGCAGTGGGTCCCAGCTTACTTGCAGGCTTCTTGGCATCTGTTAGAAAGCATCTCCTGGGAGCAGGTTATTGTAAGCAAGTTTCCTTGGCCTCTTCTGATGAGTCACTCATTTGATACTTTTAAAATATCATATCAAATGGATTTCTTTGAGAATGGCTTGCTGCAAGCTTATCATCTCATAAATAAGGCAAGCCTGGATAGAAGGTCAGGCCAGTGCATCTTGAAAAGAAGATGACTGGCAAAGTGTGCCTTGTTCTCTAGCAGGCTTCATGAGGTGGCAGGGGAAGTGGAACTATCCCAGCCTCAGGCCGCAGTGCTTTCTGGAGGCCCTAGTCCCAGTCCTGTGTATCTGCTCAGCCAACAGCTTTGCTGAAACATGATTCACGTCTCATGTCATTCACCAGTTTAAAATGCGCCGTTCAGTAGCGTTTAGTGTATATTCATAGAGTTGTGTGAGTACCAGCAAGATCAGTTTTAGGACATTTTCATCACCCTAAAAAGCAGCCCTTGTATCCATAAAGCAGCATTCCTTGGTAGCTACTAATCACCTTCCTGTTTCGTGGAATTTACAATTTATGTAAGTGTAACCATGCAATATATGGTCTTTTTCTATTGGCTTTAAGCCTGTTTTTCTTAATGCTAAGCTTACTAGCTGGTGCATATATAGCTGGTTAACATTGTAACCCATAGTAGGTGCTCAGCTCTGAAGATGTTCTCCCCAAGTAGCATTCTAACAATGAATAAAGGTGAAAGCCACCACTATGTTTCAGGTCAAACCTAACCTAACCTAACCTAACCTAACCTAACCTAACCCAATACCAACCTAAAAAAATCCTGTTTTTAAAGTTCATTCATTGCAGCACATACTAGTGTTTTGTTTCTTTTTTTATTTCCAAATAACATTCCATTGTATGGATATAACATATTCTAAAAAATCCATTCATTGGGCCAGGAATATAGCTCAGTGGCAGAGTGCCTGCCTGAAAAGTGTGAGACCCTGGGTTCAATTCTCGGTACTGAAAAAATCTCAAAACAACCAAAAAATCAACTACGTTAATAAACACATATATGTGGTCAATTGATTTTTTAAAAATGCATTAATGATTGATGGACATTTGAGATTTGCCAATTTTAGCTATTAGGAATAATTCTGCCATAAATATTGTTATACAAGTTTTTGCTTAGAAATGGGGGCTTTCACTTGCTGTGGGTGTATACTGAGGCGTGGAATTGCTATTACCCTAAAAGAATAGAATGTGTAACTTTTGAGGAATGATCAAATTGTTCCAAAGTGGCTGCACCATCTTACATCCTCACCAGCAGCATATGCAGGCTTCAGTTTTTCCATATTTTGCGAACACTTTTTCTTACCCATTTCTACCTAATTGATTAACCAGCTGTTTTGTAGGTCCTAAAGGACTATAACTTGATGATTTTTTGTGAGTTGACAGAAAGGCTTTTGTTAACAAATTCTAAATTATTTGAGCTATTTATGAATCAAACCTTGTCTGTTTAGTCTCTACTATGTGTGTTCTGCCTTTGCATTCAGATACACATTCCTGTATACTCTCCCGACTCCTCCTCTTCCCTTCCCCTGCCTCAGTCAAAATGAAGAACATGAGTGCTCTGACACTTAGCACTGGTTCCTTAAAGTAAGATTCTGATGCTGTGCTTGGTGGTACACACTCACCTATCATCCCAGCTCTTGGGAGGCTGAGGCAGAAAGATCACTGGGCATTTGAGGCCAGCCTCGATCACATAGTGAGTTCAAGGCCAGCCTGAACTGCATAATGAGACCCTGTCTGAAAAAAGAGAAAAAGGTTCAGGACAAAGGACTCTTTTGTCCTTCAAAGAATCTGAAGTGTGTAAAGGTCTTACTAGGTTATTCCTACTTGAGAGTCCTGGACAGGACAGTCCTGTTCATTGCCCTTGCTCTGTCACAGCAGTAGTACATCTCCTGGGGGGGGGGGATGGGACTGGGCATGGCCAGTTACTGATTGATGATTCTGAGTGTGGATTAAGTGCCAGTCTGTGCCAGTCCTCAGTAAGCACAACAAGACCCTTGATGATGCTGTGGAGTTGAAGGTCTTACCAGAGAGGACCAGCTCCTCAGTGTGCACTCTGATCAAGGGTAACTGAGTGCTGTGAGAAGGGCCATTCACACAGAGTATTCTGTTGGGGAAGATGTTTCAGTCCCTGCTTTTCACAGAGAAACTTTTACTGGAACAACATTCTTGGCCTCTCTTTCCACTCTGTCCTCCTCAAAGTGTGCACAGCTCAGTGCCTCACCCTTTTTTCATTTCTCCCTCAGTTCAACCCGTTCCAGAACACACACAGTCTGTGATCCCATGTGTATATGTGTAGTTGTGCAGGCAGTCTCCTGTGAGGGGTGGGCCAGTGTTTCGATTAGCAGGGAGGGGAGGGCTCCAAGGCCCTCGGTCTGGATGAAAGCATGGTTCCCCAGCGCTGCTTTCAGGAGTACAAGGAGGGTGTTTGACCACCACCTGTGTGATGTCTTAGCTTAATTCTCAGTTAATTCCACACTTGCTGGTGATAGAGGGTGCTGTTCATGGCACCCCCTCCTGAAGTTACCTAAGCTAGTGTGACGGGTCCTAGGAGCTTTCTAGGGGAAGCGACTTTTAATGTGAGACAGGAGAAATAGAACCATCCCAGCAAAGAGGAGAGGAAAGAGTGTTACACAGTGAAAACTGCGTGTATGGGTGCGGGCATGTCAGAGAGCATGGAAGGCAGGCTTCAGGAAATGAAAGAAGTTTGGCTGGAGCCTGAAGATAGGATGTGAGCAGGACAGGGGACTTGGGGAGGCGACCTGGAAAGGGTGCGTCCAAGTGGTTGGTTTGTTGATTTAGTAGATTTGCATCTCCTGTTTGTACTCGACCCAGAGGAAACTACCTCTCCTTTCTTACACGTTTTCTCAGTAAGCCAGACACAACATTGAAGGTTAAAATGTTTTGCTACTCAGTTGCATTTACAGAAGTAGCCTTTGCTCCGTGCGGTGTCTGAAGTGTTGCTAAGGATGGATTCTAAACATGTTTCCTACAGTTCAGTGATTGAGTTGAGATCCTTTTTTGTGGCAACACATGTCTCCTTTGGGTATTTTTTTAATTTGACATAGAAAGGAGAAAGATGGAATTCCAGGGAGGCCCTCTCTTTCTTCTCTGGAGCCCCCTGCCAGGTAGCTCTCAGCAGCAGTGATATTCGTATCTCCTAGAGTCTGGCCTCCTCCACTCTTGTACCCTGTGAGATAGACAAAATGCCCCATTGCTGTTCTTTATGTGAGATTTTAGGGGAGAAGTCCAGGTTTAAAACCAAGTCTGGGGGCCGGTAGGGTGCTTAGTAGAATAAGTGCTTAGCCGGCAAGCACAAGGGGCCAGAGTTGAATCCCCGGCTCTACCAAAAATAAATAAATAAATAAATAAATCAATCAATCAATCAATCAATCAATCAATCAAAGTCTGGTTATTATTTTTAAGTTGTGTTATGGTAAATCTCTTATAGCACACTTATTTTTTATGCTTCATGGACTTTTTAGGGGAATTTTCGTTTATAATTGTGGATTTATGTCTAGTTAGAAATACTTTATAATATGAAGCATATATTTCTATCCCTAAAATGTTATTGATTCCATTTTTCAAGTTTTTCCTGTTAAATCTGTTTTCTTTCAGATATAATTCTTAGTCTTCTAATTACTTGACAAATTCAAATGTCAAATAGTTCTAACATTTTGGAAAACGTGTTGTGCCTTCTGAAAACAAAATACTTTAAAGAAATGTGTCGAGAAATGCGTAACTGTTCACAGAATCATCATTTGTAGAGTTATGGATTATCAAAGAAAGTCACTTCAAGGGAAGTGTAATAATGGTGGGCATTGTAGGGTAAAATTTGTATCCTAAAAGTATAATTATAAATAGATATAATTACTATGGGTCCGTTTCACTGAGTACTGAGAACATTCTCAGCATCCGTAAACAGCATATACATTTTAGAAATGAAGCTAGCAGGAAAGAGAGAATTGAGTTGATACATCAGATTTAGATAAGTTATAGTCATTGTGCCAAACAGTTTCACTTGGGAATCTACATCAGTAATCACTTCATTTTTTAATATGTTATGAAGTCATTTTGGTATGAGAGGCGTTACAGGAATTTAAGTCAGTCTTAAAAATTCACCATTGTACACATTTTGTTCTACATCATTTCTCTTATTACCAGAGAAATTTTAAGTTCTCCTTAATAACAAAATTCTTCCATTATCACCAGAATTAAAAAGTTTAATCATGTTTTATCTCTTTATTTTTAAAACTTGCCTGTTGCACTAAGACCATAACTAAAAATAGAAAGTATTGTATAGGAGCTATTCAGTTCCTTGTCTCAAGGAAAAAATGAAAAAAATTAGGAGAAATAATTAATTTTAAACTAATACAAGAAAAATTGGTTGTAAGGAGCTATAGTTTTGCTCTATTGTTTTTTAATTCATGTATGAAACATTGATTGGTAGTTACATTGAAGAAACCAGACTCTATAAAGACTTCAGATATGTCTAGAATAGTTTTATAGTGCTCAGTTGTCTGAAAGCCAAAATCAGAATCTACTGAAGGACAAATTTGTTGTTTCATTGGGGTTTGTTTTTATTTCAGAAGCCTGCAAAGGTCAAAAGAAAAAATGATGTTCAGTAAAGGACACAGAAGTTGACAAAGAAAAATTGAGTCCATCTTCCCTTGACACTATGACCTTTTGTATAATTGAGTTCATTAAAAAATACTTAGAACAGTGTGAAAACGCACAGTACATTACAACTGAAAGTGGAACTGTAGATACGGACTTAAATGTGCACGGTACTAAAATTCACTTGTAGTAAATGTGCACTGCTGCCAACATGCAGTCAATTTAAAGGAAGCAAAGTCAAAAAATTCTCCAGTCCAGAATATGATAAACAAATTAGTTTGGCCTTCCACACAGCTAATGGCTTGTGATGCAGGGCAGGGCAGTGTTGATATAAGATGCTTTGCTTGCTTCTATAGGTTAGACTTTTGTATAAAATGTTGAACTGCTTCAAAGAATCTAAGTAGGGCTGAAAGCAGATTTCACCCAGTGGACATTACACATTTCTTCATACTATTTGAAGTCTTGTCAGCTTAAAGACAGAAACATGGTCAGAATCATTTTATGAATTTACTTCAGGTATTCTGATTCACTAGGCACATTCGTAAAACTCATAAGGCAAAAATTATTGCTTCTAGGGTTTTTTTTTTTTTTTTGCTTCTAGTCCTAAATTGTATTTTAACTTACCACAATTATTTTGACTCTTTTTTTTTTTTTTTTTTTT
>NW_004524583.1:27662885-27667105 GCF_000260255.1 Octodon degus
TTTTTTTGTGGAACTGGGGATTGAACTCAGGCCCTTATGCTTGCCAGGGAAGCTTTTATTCTGCTGAGCCATTTCCCTGGCCCCTTGACTCCTTTGCTATTAAATTTTGACTACATGCTACATACCTTGTTATCAGTTCAGTTATCATTTATTTCTAGATACTTCTGTCAAGAAAGTTTGAAATGGAGAGGGGTAGGAAAAACTTTATTAAATAGAAACATCAAAAAAGCCATCTCTGAGTTTAAATGCTACTAAGAAAATGGCTGTGAATCTCTTTGATCATGATGATTCCTATTAATGTGAATCCTAAAGAGACCACAAGTGGCATGTACTTGGCTTTGGCTACAATTTAAACTGATCATGTAGCTTAGCCTTGAGGCTCCTGGGTGCACATTGTACAAAGTCACCATAGTTCTCTCACTCTCACTTTCCCACTTTGTCCGTGTCCCCATGCATGCTTATAGAGGAACAATTTGGTCTCTGTAAGTAGTGTGGTTTAGGTATGCTTCCAAGAGTAATTTGAAAATGTGTTTTAGTAATATCTAAAAGGATCGGATAGTTTGTACAAAGTAATATAGCTTGATGCCTCTGAACACTACTCTTGGCTCTCATAAAATAGATGTGGCCCAGCCCTTTGAGGTGGGTGCCCAAGATGAGGGTGGTGTGTTCAGTTCGATTTTTACCTACTATGCTTGGATCCTTCCTACCACAAGCTGAGCTTCAATTCCCAGAATTCCTCTGGGATTTTATACTGTTCCTTGGTGCAGCTCAAGGACAAGCTACATCATTCAGTTAGGATTTTCTTACTCATGAATGAGTGAGTACGTGGGATTTTTTCTGAAAAAAACAGATCCCTCAAAAAGTTGCAGTTTTTTTCTTATCTTGTTTTAAATGGATTTGGAAACATCCTAAAGCTGCTAGCTATTTATTTCATTACGTACTGCAATATTTAAGAACTAAAGTTAACCAAATGCAGAATTGGGGAGTCTGGACTATAATGATGGGTTGTGTTCAGGAAAGATGGGCATTTACTAGAGTAGAAGTTGGAAAGCCACTTGCTATCTTTTCAACAGACTATTTGAATTTGTTCTCTTGTGAAATGATTTATTATGTCACATTATTATGAATTTGAATGCCTTTATATCTTCAAAGGACAGGTATCACTCAGTGTTATACTGGATTTTCAGGCTCTCTAGAGCCCAGAATAGGCCTGGCCAGTGTAGGTGCTCAGTAAACGCTCATGGTCGGCTACAACAATTCGAACGCAGCATAGGAGACGCTCAATAAGTATTTGAGTGAATGCATGAACTTCTCTAGCAGCTGGGCTTACGTTCTGAGTAATTCTTGAAGTAGTGGTGATATATTTGGGTTGATCTCTGCATCCCGCCACCTTCTGTCGCTGTCTTTACTCATTTGGAACATCAGTGGCCTACAGGAAGGGCAGCAGATGAAAAGTGTGAGGGTGATCAGGAAATATTTTCTACTCTTAAAAGTCTCCATATATTACAGGGTAAAATAGATGAATGCATAGCTGCAGTGTGGGAAGAGACTCACTGTGCTAGATTATCTTTTGACCCAATTAAAGCTTAAATGTGTCAATGAGCTGCCAGACAAGTCTCTTGAGGGTGAGGGAGGGCCCTGGGCTGGTGCAAGCAGTGCTGGTTTTGTGGCGACAGCCTAATAGAACTGGGCTCCGCAGCTTCTCATGGGCCTCTGCCTGCCTGAGCCATCGGTCCCTTTACGGCCAGTTCTGTGGAAAGGGGACAAAGTCCCACTATTCAGTTAGGAAAACACTGCTTAGAAATTGTCTCTAGATAGTGTTGTCAGCTGAAGTTGCAGTGGGTTATAGATTTAAAACTTCGGGCAAATGAGAGGATATTAGGAGAAGATTTAGATATTTTGCACAGTTGTTTATTTTGAATGGCTGAAGCACTGCTGGTAATTCAGATTAATTAAAAGTTAAAGTCACTCTAATGAGTTTCTAATCGAGTATCAGAAGCTGAATAAGAAGTATAGGTTTAGCTCAGACTTTGTCAAGTGCAATGCAGTTTGTATTGCCTTCTGGTAAGGGGAAGAGAAAAAGCTTATGACACTAAACCATTGGTAGTAAGAAGCTAAAAATTATCTCAGCTAGTCAGCTTTTGCTTATGGGATTTCTTGCTCTCTATTTTTGTATATCGAAGGAAAACCTGTCAGACACAGACTCTTCTGTGTAGGTGGTGGTGAGTCACACTGTGGTGCTGGCAGGAATCTTAGGCTGGAAAGCTTCAAGGTGTGTTCTCTGTTCGCACATCCTTGTTGGGGTTGAAAGCTCTCTTTATCCATTTCTAGCTGCACTGACTGGTCAGGAGCAGATAGCAATTCACTCAATACTCTTCTATGTAAACTGACAAAAATCTGACACAACCGTCAGATTTCTGACTACCACCCCAAAAAATAAAGCATTAGTCTCAGACTCATTGCAGTTCAGTCTTAAGAGCTGTATTGGCAGTTCTTGATTCCTGATTATCATTTGCTTTGAAGCATCAGGGTTTGCATACGTTTAATGAATGTTTGTAGCCTCATTGTACATTTTCTCCATACATTTATAAAAATGTACTATTTTATTTTGCTGCCACAGTTCACCGTTTAGTCGTCCATCTGCCTTGTCTGGCCCTCTCTGCTTGATGTTGCCCATAGCACCACGTCTTCTGACCTGAGCTCTGCTCCTCAGGGGCTTGACTTCTAGGACTACTGAGCTGCAAGATGGGAGGAGGGGTTCAGTCCAGAGAGGGCTCAGCTCCTGAGTGTTGCCTCAGACTAGACTGGAGGCTATAGCTGGCTAGGGACGTGGGAAGCTTTTTCTGGGGTGAGGCCGGGTGATTTGGGCCTGTTCGCTGTGGCAAATACCATAAGCATCTAATTTGGAGGGGAAAAGTTAATCTTATCTGAATAAATAATAGGGTTGGCATATCTGTGGACTGTCTACACTGAGTCAGACAGACAGCTAGTTTGTCAAGGACTATTAAATAGCAAAGCAAAACCCCCAAACCTGGATCCACACACAAAACAGTGAGTTGATGAGCAGGGTAACCCCAGTGGCCTGCGTTAGCTTCTCCTCCTTCCTGTTTCTTTCTGTTCATTACACCCCCATCTTCTGTGATTACTTGTATATTCTCCTGACTTCTGTATATTTATTATCTCTCTGTATATGGAGGCTTAGCTTGACTCATTAGAAGTAGAAATTCTGGATTCCTTAGTGATTTTTCTTGCTAGCTGGAAACTCCCTTGTTGGCTTACTGAAATCTATTGATTGGGTAAATTTTCAAAGAATAAATGCTTTAAATATTTCTTGGGAGCCTTTGTAAATAATCTTGCATTTCAACGAGCTAAAATTTCTGAAAAGAGCTTTTTGTTATGAAAGTGTTAATCTTTCTGCTCATTCAAGACCTTTATTATATATTATTTCAAAATTCCTCCCTTCACTTTATCTAGCAAATCAACCCGTTTCCTTAGAATGGTATGTACTATGCCAATTGTTCTCTGATTTCTGTAGGTTTCCGTAGAGTAAGGGTGAGCTTTCTTTGCACAGGCTCTGTCAGGAGTGGTGCTCAGTAGTACACTGTGTTAGGGACGAAGCCCACAGCTGCAGTTCTAAGCACTGGGCCTCCCTCTGAGGTCCTTGCTTCTTCACAGCACTGTCTTTTCTCCAGGATTTTATAAATAAATACATGAAAGTACAGTTCGTATCTTCTCCGAGAAGTAAAGCCCATAGGGTTCTGACTGTGGCAAACGGGAGCTTCCTGTGGAAGGTAGTGACGCTTAGTACAAGGTTTCTCTTTTCATCATTATTCAGTCACTTGCCTGTAATTGACTTGCAGAGTCTTATCCAGGAGAGAAAATGTCGTGACCGGACTGCCCACTTCAGAGGAGCAGGGTGATCCCGAGGTAGGCGGCACCCAGACTCTGTGCCCTGCTCTTCTTGTGACCTCAGTGGAGAGCTGGGCCAGCATTCTTCCATGTTACCACCTCTGGGAAGAAAACCAAGACTGAAACCCAGCAAGAGCAACCGGCGTTCTAAGGACCTCTTGTTAAGAGTACTGGCCACTTATTTCAGCTGCTATTAAATAAATCATGAAGGGATGTTGAGGGAAACATTGTCTGGAATTTTCAGAGAAAGGATGAGGATATCTCATGGAAGGAATACATGGCTTGAAACGAAGTTATCTGTGCAGTTGTGA
>NW_004524583.1:27667509-27757885 GCF_000260255.1 Octodon degus
CCTGCCCCTCTGGCCCATTTGTGTTCACGTCTGCTTCTTTCTCCAGCCTCCAGCCACCTCTGGTCCTTTTGCCTCTGAAAGACTTCAGCCAGATAGTTCAGCAAACTAAAGCGCCTGCTTAGGCAGAGCGCAGCAGCTAGCGGGGGCTAGGGTCCAGTCTCTGGCTTGCCGTGCAGGCCCTGCCCCCAGGGGTGCGCTGAGATGGTGTTTGAGACTGGGTGTGGTGGCACGTGCCTATAATCCCAGAACTTGGGAGGCTGAAAACAGGAGAATCACTGCAAGTCCAATCTACATAGGGAGACCCTGTATACTCAATAATAGATCCTGTCCTAAATTTAAAAAAAAATTCATATAAACAGACATGATTTAAAATATAGTGATCTTAGTTGCTTTGCTTTCCATGATTGCCTCTTTTAGTGTTTGAATTATCAAGATGAAAAATCTCTATAACATTACTTTGAAGCAGTTTTAGAGCTTAAATAAACAAATCTCTGAGAATGGCTTTCACTTTAGTCTGTGCTCCATTCTTCTTCCATCTTCCATCCACTGCACTTCCTTTGATGAGTGAGTAGTTGGAAGAGAGAGCGGACAGACCCAGCCAGCCCTCTGTCTCTGAAGAAGTGCTGTGTGTTGTCTAGGCCTTGGGCCCGTGAGATGCACTGTGGATTCGAGCATGGACAGGAAAGCTGCCTAGCTTCCACAAGAAGCCAGTAGGTTGTAAGCTTGAAAATGCATCGTTGAACACTGTATTTTATAGTTTCCTTCCCATTCTTCCTTCCTTCCAGCTTCCCTCCCTTCCTCATTTGCATCTTACCTTCCTTGTTTATTTAGATTCCTGCTATGTCAGATATTATTTTTGGGACTGGCAGTTAATGCAGAGATCAACAGGACAGAGTGTCTGTTCGGGGAACAAGTCGGTACTGGGAGCCAGACATGCCACTGACAACTGTAGCCATGTGATAAATGCCAATAAAGACCAGATGGGCTTCTGGAGGGAATGGGTGTGTCTTGGAGAGGGTTGGCTGAGCAGGACTGGCTCTTTAGACACAGTGGGAGGACTCTGGAAAAGGAGGACAGTGTGGGCAAAGTCTCGGAAGCTTGCAGCGTGGGAGCCTACACTCTGGAAGAGGCTTCCGTTGCAGGAGTAGGAGAGGTGGGCAGGTCAGGAAGGGCCTTCAGCTGCTGTGGAATCCGGACTTTGTCCTGAAAGGAATGGGGCTGGTGAAAGCCTTGTATCATCTTGTCTTCCTGGATTATAAATTCCTGTAAGCCAGGGTGTGTTATTTATCTGTGTGCTCTGCGTACTATCTGGGCCAGCCCTGGGGTGGGTAGGACACTGAGTAAGTGTTGATGGAGCTCTTACGGCAGTGCGAGTCTCTTAGTCTTGCATGCTTGGTTCAGCCATATTATTAAAAGAGTGAGTCAGAGCAGATGCAGTTTTGGAATGGAGGGGCAAGGACCTTATTACATCTTGGACAGTGCATCTCAGCACTCCCTGTATGAAATTGTTAGCTAACTTAATCTGTGTCGCTCTGCTTGCCCAGAATCCACAGGTGACCTCTGACGACTGCCTCGGCTGTCACTGGTGGTTCAGGGCTCCAGTGCTGTTTACCTGTTGAGTCTCTTTATCTCCAAGCTCTCCCTTCACTTTCCTGGGAAAAGATTCCCTGTCCTGTCTTTGCCTCAGAACTCAGCTTTGAGTGTGTGCTCGCCCCTCCGCAAGAGTGATCATTGATTGTCCTTCTGCTCTTCATCAGACCGTGTCCCTTGAGCCTTGCATAGTGATTGTTATCATATGGTAGATACTTATCAAAAATTGTTTTCGGTTGCATGAGTGAATCTTGAGATAACATTCAGGAATATATTATTGTTTTGTCTTCCGGTGAAGAAATTGAAGTGCAGAGGTTAAGTCGCTTGTCCAAGGCTGCACAGATGATGAAAGCCAGACCGAACAGCCAGGGCTGTCTGCCAGCCAGAGCTCCCCTTGTGCTCACAGATACTCTGTGGATGGTGACACTTTGTACCTGCATCACTGATGGGATTCTACTGCCTGTGGTCAGCTCACAGAATCCCAATGCGGTGGTTAAGAACGTGGGCTGTGTTCTGTATAGACTTGAATTCTTTCTCCACCATTTCCTAACTTTGGTACCTTGAACAAGCTACTTAATGTATGACTTTTCTGGAAAATGGGATAATATTACCCAAGTTATAGGACTGTTATGAAGATGGATATAAATGAATCTATATGAAACTCTACTGTCGGTATACAGAAGATGCGCCCTCTCGCGTGCCTTCCTTTCCCCTTCCTCCTCTTCTCCTTCCTTCCTTTTGCTGGCGTTTGAATCCAGAGCCTCATATCTGCTAGACAAACCCTCTACCACTGAGCAGCACTGCCAGCTCCACATTTCTTCCCATTTTACTGCTGTCATCCACAGTTGTATCCAGAGATCCTATAGTCATTTTCAGTCTTTTTCACAAGTAATTTTTCTTTTCCTGAAGCCATCTGCCCCTAAGTCCTAGTTGATCTGTGGTCTCTCAATTTAAAATTGGTTATTTTTGTCTCCAGAAGTTATCTGCATCTAACAGCAAGATCCAGTGCTATTCATACCCTTTGCTTTGAGTTTGTAGATTTTAGGCTTCACACTTGTTTTCACACTTGTGCTCAGTTAGCAGACTGTTGTTGTATAGTAAAGGATGTACTATTAATAGTGCTGCTCCATCTCTCACAAATCAGACACCTTTTCCCCAAGCTACACGACACATTCTTGAGCCGTTTGATTAATTGACGTGATTGTTGGAAAGTGATTTATGTCACCTTTTTCCCCCCATTTCTCAATATATGACACGACATGTGACTTATAGGAAATTTAAAAAGGAAGAAAGGCAGGAAAATACTTCACATGTACAATAGCTGCATGCCAAAATTCTAACATTTTAAGTGTGTTCCCTCATAATAGAATTTTCTGTAAAGGTCTTTCATTCCTTCCCCAGTTGTTTATTGTTGAAATCCTTACTAGCTAAGTGATTTTTTTGGCAGGGAAAAGGGGCAGGGGATTGTGGCTGAGATGTAATTGTGTGAATATATGTGTATGTTAATGGCTCTTAAAAGAAAATAGCAACTGATTTGTAGTCAGATGATGAGAGAAATAACAATGCCATTGCCACCTGTGCCAGGCATTACTACATATTTCGCTGATGGTGCCAATCCTTACTGGAAAATGGGAAGTCCGTTGTGGAGTAAGAGAGTTAATGAGGCTCAGAACTCCGCTGGGGAAGCTGGCATGTGGTAGACTCTGGAGATGTAGGTGTTAATGAGGTAGGGGATAAGGGGACAACTAGAAGCAAACCTGACGAAGTAAGTGGGCCCACTGGGGAATGGCTAATTAAGTTTTCAGGTAATGTAGAACTAATGAAGTTTTTGCAAATGGGAGCTCAAAATAGCATAGATGCTCTATTGTCAAGACGTGGCTTTAAAATACAGTCTCTGGGCAAGCAGCGTTAACAATTCCTTCAGAACGTACTAGAGAGAGCCTTCTTCCCACCTGGTCAGTGCTGAGCACTGGGCACGTGAAGCCTTCCTGGTGTTCCGCTGCTGGCTCAAGTTTGAGAGCCACTGCATCAGGAAAATTTAAGCTGTGCTGTGTAGGAAAGACTGGAGCAACACAGAGGTCTCAGGAGAGGCCAGAGCCAAGGGAGAGGGGGTAGGACATAAATAAATGCTACGGAAGGAAAATCAAGAGATTTGTCAGGAAGGTTTCCCTAATAGAACCTGAGCGCTGAGTAGCAGTCAGCGCCTAAGGTGTGAGCCAGTACTGCGTGTCCATGTGTGTCCGCAGGAGAGCACAAGGGCAGAAGCTCACAGAAACCTTCAGAGAGAAGCCTACTCCTTGGGGACCGGACCCTTTCGCACCTTAATTTACAGATTTAGTGTCTCACCCACATTCGCCAGTCTGCGGCCCTTAACTAAATAACTTTCTCAGGGAGAGTAAATATGTACCGGAGGCTCAGTACCAGCAGTAGCATTGACAGTAGATTGAGCTATTAAGTGATTGCTTCGCTGTAAGCACATCATAATCATTATCTTATTTTGTCATTCATCAGTTATGAATGTCTAAGAGTACCTTCCTTTAGGGTAGAATCTAAGCTGTCTATCGCTATAAAATTAATGCTTCTAAACACTGATCTGAGAAACTGAGTCTCGACTCTGGACTCTGACAGCTCTGGGCTTAAAACCTGGCCTTCTAACTTGACAGGCACATAATCCTGAGCAAGTGATTCATTCAGTCTTAGCCTAAGTTTCCCCAGCTCAATTGTAATACACTGAGGATATAATCATGAGTGGGCCTCCTAGGGTCAGTGTGAGAAATAAGTGGGAAAATCCCTGCATGCGAAATATTAGGAAATGTAAGTTGGGGAAGTGACAGTGTCACATGCTTACTTACAGTGTCACTGACTCATCTCATTCAAAGAGACTCTGTAGTTTGGCTCTTAAGCGCTCCGCCTACTTGTCATGCCCTTCCGCTCAGACCTGGTGATCCTCTGCATAACTCAGTGCTTTAGCTGAGCTGGCCATGGTGACCTCACGTACCAGGTCTCTGACTATAGGCTGGTCTTTGTTTCTCTTGCTTTGTTAGTCAGCTTATTGTCACTGTAACAAAATGCTAAAAGTGATTAACTTAGAAATAGAAAAGGGTTATTTTGGGGGCTGGGGAGATGGCACAGTAGAATAAGCACTTGCCTGACAAGTGCAAGGGCCTGAGTTCAATCCCCGGTTCCGCAAAAAAAAAAAAAGAAAGAAAAGAAAAGAACAGGGTTATTTTGGCTCAGTTTTAGAGATACCAGTTTATGGTCTGTTGGCACCATCTTAGAATCTGTGGCAAGACAGCATCATGGCAGGAATGTGTGGCAGAGTGAAGTCACTTACTATATGGCCAGGAAGCAGAAAGGGGCCAAGCCTAACAGTTCCTTGGGGCCATGCCATAGGTGGCCTAACAATCCCTCCTGGGCCCCACCTCCCAGAGGTTACATTGTCCCTCTGATAGTGCCGCTTTGGGGAGCAGGCCTCTAGCACAGGGACCTCTGGGGTCATTCACCACCCAAACTACAGCAGTTGCTCCCCTTCTGCTGTGTGCAGGCCCTGCAGGGCCCACCTGAGTGTTTGTGAAGCCGTGGCCAGGCAGCTTTCGCCTTCACCATGGTTGATCCTGTAGCTGTGCGTCTCGGCAGCCCCCACACAGCAGTGGCTTGGGGGGCTTCTACCCCAGCCGGCCCTTGCACCCGCATCTGCAGTACTGGCGGGCCATGCTGTGTTGCATGCCTGCCCCCCCCCCCCGACGTGTTGTCTTAATGGCAGTCACACATACTTCACAGCTTCAGGCTTTTCTGGGTTCATTTAAATATATGTTGGGGTTTTTTTTTTTGTTTTGTTTTGTTTTTTTCTTCTCTTCCTGATGATACTGATAGCATCCTCTATAAGAACAACATTTAATCTATGAAATACTAATTATTTTCTTTCTTTTCAGGATGAACTTGACCTTACAGACAAACACAGGGAAGCCATGTTTGCACTTCCAGCTGAGAAAAAGTGGCAGATATACTGTAGCAAAAAAAAGGTATGCTATCTTTATGAATATTACTAACTGCAAAATTAGGGTCTTTGCATCCATTAGTTCTCCCTGTTTACCACTGGAACTCAGCTCTGTATCCTGTATAAACCAAATTGAAAAATGTAAAGCATTACATGGTAGCCTTGGTATTATAGGTGTCAAAGCGTTGGTCCCTTGGATCTTGTTTCTGTGGGCTCCCTGGCTCCTGTAACTATTATTTGGCTTGCAGGAGACAGAAGTGTCCATTTGGCACTCTGTGACCGCCTTCTAGCATCTTTACATTTGGAGATCTCAGAGGTGTGGCCTTGTCCTCATGGCCCAAAGTGGTTCTCCAGCCATTTCACAATACACACGAAGGATGGAGAAAAGGGAAAGTGGGCACAACCCCCGACACACCTCTCAGGAGTTACATACTTGTATAGCCATGGCCAGCCACCTGCTTTCGTCATGCCATTAGGGGTGTACTACACCCCCTTGCAAGAAGCAGGGTCTGTATTCTGGGTGATCACTTCAAAGCTGAGATTCATTTTCCTTGGGGGATGGAGAATGGGCGTGGGGCTTCAAAGGTACAGAAGCTCTAACTCCCTCGCATCTGTGTCACACAGCATCACTTTGTGCGCCGCACCTCTAGAAAGAAAGCTCACCCTGTCATCCCTTAACCTAGTTGCAGATCCTCACAGCTAGCTGTTGGGGGGCTAATCATGTTTATAGTCACCCTTTGCCACTTTTCCCTGTTTCCCAGAGAAACGTGAAAGTAAATAGGTACACAGGAAGGGC
The DNA here is from genome assembly GCF_000260255.1 of Octodon degus. Classification (NCBI taxonomy): domain Eukaryota; kingdom Metazoa; phylum Chordata; class Mammalia; order Rodentia; family Octodontidae; genus Octodon; species Octodon degus. Next base: position 27,673,893 of record NW_004524583.1, read on the forward strand.
AGACTGGAAAGAAGTGCCACCTTTCCCTGACAGACAACAGACACTCAGGTTTGTTAGTCACTGTGGGCCTGGAGAAATAGCAACAAATAATTACCCAGTATGTTGGTTTTTTTGTTTTGTTTTTATTTATTTGTTTTTATGAGCAGAATATAGTTATTGAGGGAAAGAAAGCTCCTGTCCAATAGAGAGACAGGAAGGGGGCCCGAGTGGTTGTCCCAGGAAGCTGTCTCTTCCAGTGACTTTTAAAGAGGAAAGCCATGTGGTGAGGCCTTACCCAGTATGTTTTCAAGCCCTCTGTGTCAGGTCGATGGAACCTGCTCTGCAGTGTGTACTTCGGCACCCCTGCGTGCCCACCTCGCTGGCTCCCAGTGCCTCTGCCCTCCATGGGCCGTGCCTGTCACCAGGAGCACTTTCCCTTGCTCAGTGCAGGCACTCTGAGCCTGCACACAATCTCTCTGCCAGTTCCTGGGCCTCTGGCTCTGAGGCAGTGTCAGGCTCGCCTTTGCAATTCTAGCATCTGCCATTTAGAAACGATTTTGAAATGAATAAATGCTGACTGGACTGCTAAATTGTGAACAGTGTTATGCTGAATACTGTCTGGAGAAACTTAAAGCATGTTTAATTTTCCATCTGAGCAGTGGTAATTGGTGAGTGTACATCAGATTTGGCTCCAATAGCCTCCACTAAAATATGTATCTAGCTGTAATCTCTCAATATGATCACTGAGCTGTTCTTAGATCAAACAGAAATCTTAAGGGTCTTTATCCATTGGCCAGCAGTGAAATGTCTTTGTCCATTGAGCACTCATCCTTACCTTCTCTGCTTTCTATCTCTCCCTGGATATGTCTCACCAAACGGAAGAAACATTCTGCTTGAACAGATTGTCATGGCCCAAGGAAAATATATAATACACTGGGAAGGAATTTTAAAATTAAAATACAATGTATTTGTTCAGTCCTGAACTAATGGTACTGCCTGGTCTTTGGGAGCAAAGAATCTTCCAGTAGGACTGAGGGGAAAAAAAATCCCCCCAGTGCCTCTGTATATTTTCCCTTGAAAATTAGTAAATAATATAAAGTAGAAACGGAGAACATGCACCAGAGGACAGGAAGTGGCATGAAAATGGGAGCAGCTTACTAGGGGAAAAGTTTTCTTCTTTCCCAGACTTTATTACACCCTTGACAGCAATTTGAAAGTTAATCATGGAAACTACTGCCCCTCACACTAGAGAAGGCAGACCCTGGAGAAGAGTAATGATCAGGCTTGCAGCTGTTGCTCATTTTTCAAGTTCCAGGCCAATCAGATCCCTTTGCAAGCCTGGTTTCAAACATACATAATGGAGTTGGCTTTTTGTAGAAGAGATATGGATGTGTCCAGTGGCCTCAGGATGCCATTCTTCGACGGAAGATCCCCTCTTGCCAGTAGGCCAGATTGCACAGATGTTGGGGAAGGTATTTCTGCTAGCCGCATTCCAGCAGCTTAGATTCCTTACATGACTTAGCATTGGCAAGGCAGAATGGGAAGACGGGTTTAGCTCTGGGGAATTCTGTGGGCCTCAGCATCCTTCTCACTTTAAAATGAATGATAGCATTTTTGACTCAGGATTTTCTTGATTGGGACTTCACACAGTGTTTTTTGTTTGTTTATTTTTGGTTTTTTAATTAATTTTATTGAGAAACATATAGCAATGAGACAGTTTCAAAACCAGCTAGTAGGACAGTTTCAATAATTAGTATATTGTATATTGTTGTCTTCGTAGTGTTATTCATAGTACAAGATGTAGACATGATATTCTGTCCAAGCACTGTTAGTACAAATCTTCCTTCTCTTTGAATGAAGAGAAAGTAGCTGTATATCTATCCTAACTATTTTGTATATACAGATACAAACTGGTCCTTCATTTACATCCCCTTTTTTTGTTTAGTTTTGTCAGAGATGGGTATTCCAACCAAAATGCCTGTCACCTGAGGAATGGATGAAAAAGATGTGGTATTTTTCACACAGTGTTAAAACTATCCACATCTGTGGTCTGCAGCTGACCTCATGGGGTGCTGAAGTAAATTAAATGCATAAGAAACATGAAAGATAGAGAGGCTAGCCAGGAAAGAGTGTGATGTTCACCTCAGCAGATAAAGTGGTGTCCTGAGAGACAGGTTCTCCTTTCTCTGGGCAGAGCAGCATGGTGGTTGTCCTTGATACCATCAGATTATGTTCCTCAGAATATCACTTGTGTAGCTTTCTCCAATTAGGCTTACTACCAACAAGCCAAACCACATCCATTTCTCAGGCTGGGGGAACTACACCCAGAGCTCCTTCCAATTTTCCATCTTTCAAGATTAGAACCTAGGACATTGTGGACATTCTCCCACATAGTGAAGCCATAGAGTAAGGGTCCTTTGAGGCCAACAGAAACAGGCCTTGGGAGTTGGTGAAAGCAGGCTCTCTGTAAAAGTGAGCAGAAGCTGTGGAAGCAAACAAGATGGGCGCCTGGGTGTGGGGCCAAGCTTTTTCTCAGCCAGCTGCCTCTTTCCCACCCGACAGACACTTGGGACCCAGCAGCCGCTATCAGCTTATCAACTGTGTGTTCATTTATAAAACTTCTGCATCTAAGTCTCTGGTTGCAAACTCAATCCCAGAGCCAAAATTAAAGCAGCAAATGTACTTCTGGGCTAAAATTATCAGGAAAATTAATTGGAATTTTGCCTAATAGAGAAATCTGGGAAGAGGCGGAGAGGGACATCGAATTTTAAACTCTAAGGAAACGTCCATAAAGGTCCTGTTGGAGGTATTTTTAAATAGGAAATGTTTGTGGTTCTTATCTATAAAGGTAATTCCCTTTTTAGTTCCAATCACAACATAGTCTTTTGTTTAAATGAGGTTTTCCCCAGTCTCTAGCCAGAAACTGCATCTGTTAACAATCTTTTGGATTTTAAACTAAAGTTTTTTAAACAATGAACCATCTGACCACAAAAGGCATCTGGCCATACTGTATTTACTTATTGTTAACATGATTTTTAAATCCTGGGAAAAGTAAGGAGTTGTCTTCAGAGGGGTGCCGATAAAGTGTGTGTGTGCTACACGGTACCAACAGCAAGCTTATCAGCACAGGAAGACACTTGCTTTAATTGCTGTTCTTCCCAGGAGCCAGCGTGTTAGTTCTGTCCCTTAGTCAGTCCCTCTAAATATCCAGGAGATTATTTTACCCTTTGTTGGGCTTTAGAGTTTGCAGAAGAAGCGAGTGGGCTTATAGATGTTGTTAGCTGCAGTAGTGACAACAGATGTTTGAGAGAAGATCAGGATTTGGTGACTGCCTCATTTTTCCTCTTTTATTTTTGACCTTGAAAGCCAATGCTTAAGAAAATAAGATTACTTTTTCATTTTATTTTCTGTATGTTTTGAAAGCTACTTTGTAGAAAGTGAATTTCCACTCTCCTGATGAGTATGTATTTGATTCTAGCTAAAGTAAATCACTCAAGAATCTTGGCTCTGATTCACCTGTTGCGTTTTCTGCAGATTGCTGATGTGGTGCTGGTCCTCATACCTCTTGCAGGAATCTAGGGAAAGTGGCTGAGAACTAAGCTAGTTGTTTCTATTGATTCCTCTTATTTGGCTTGTACATCCTAATTGGATCAATTCCACACTGCTCCCCACTAAAAGGACTGTTCTCCCCCCGCCCCCTGCCACATGCCCACAGAGATGAAAGTTGCATCATCTGTGGGCATCAGGCCATGGTTCTTTTAGTTCCTGGAGCATGGGACCCTCCTGTGTTTGGAGTGTAGGGAGCCAGTACATTGATCAAATTCAACTTAAAGAACATATGCTAAGGCAGTGCAATTAAAAGCCAGGGACCTCTGATTTTCTCCATAATTGTCAACATACCAGCTAGAAAATAAAGAGGTGATGGAGACGTTAATCCTCTATTTCCAGTATCCCACTGAGAAGCTTCTGTGGTTGCTCTAGGGGAAAGCACAGGCTACCATTTGGCCTGCATATTTTAGAGTGAACATAAATTAGGTATCTTTTTTTTTTTTTTTTTTTTTTTTTTTTTTCTGTGTTTGCTTAAACACGTGTGGAGTGAGCATTGGTTTGACAGGTGTCTACTCTGCTAGATAGCAAGAAACTTTTTGTCAGCGATGGGATCAAATCCAAGGTCTCATGCATGCTAGGCAAGTGCACCACCACTGAGCTACACCACCACCCTGTATCTTAACTTCTTTGGAACTACTTGATTTGGTCTTCTACCACAGAATTGTCAGTCTGCAAATGAATTCAGATTCACATTTGTGTTCTCAATGATAAAGGCTTTTAAAAAGTGGCAGAAGCCGTCCTGAGAGAAGTGGAATTAGATTGTCCTCCCTTTGCCTTTCTAAGGAATGTGTAAAGGATGCCCAGGAGCACCTCCAAGCTCTGCAGGCTCAGAAAAACTGTGTTGCCTACATTGTCCCTGCGTTGAGGGATGTGGTTTCCTATATAATCCCTTATTTAAGCAGTAAAAAAACCCAACTTTGGATATCTGATGTTTCACTTAATCAAGTGTGCAGTTAGTCAAGAGCAAGTTGGTGTGTGATTTACGAGTTCTATACTGGATGTCTTCTTTAGGGAAGACTCTTGGCCAGATTCTAAAGATGTTTAAACAAATAGGTCAGATAGGTCAGATTTCCTGCAGAGGATGGTTCTGGTAGGATAAGCAATAAAACCAAATGATTGTTCTCTTGTCATAAGCACCACTATAGGGAAATAGGCTCTGGGGCACAGAGGAAGGGGAGACTGCGGTGACTTTCTTCCTCAACCACTTTGACCACTTGCCAGTTAAACCAGCGAGAGTGCTGATGTCACCTCTATCCCACCACCTAGCAACTGGCTCATTTCAGCGTTTGAGCTCTGTTCACATGTACTGTATTCTTTCCCTTCTGATCTGTATTTTGTTCTGTTTCTTTTGCTCTTGCTTAAATAGTCATATGTAGGCTCTAGACCTTATGATTATTGCTAACTATAGTTTGTATGGTTGTCAAAAAACTCTGTAAGAAGCTTCATATGAAAAATTAAGACACACTGTGAAGGAAAACTAAAGTAACTGAGGCTTATTCAGGCTGGAAACGGAAAAGCCAGAAGGAAACTCCAGCACAGGCTGGTATTCAGTAGGTATGTCCCAGCAAAGCTGTGTTATTGCTAAAACATTACGGTTACCAGCTTCCAACTTGACTCTCCCACCAGGGAGATAGCTCAGTGGAATAAGAGCTTGCCTGGCAAGCACAAAGTCCTGAGTTCCATCCCTGATACCTCAAAATAAAAAGAAAAAAAAAAAGACAACTTGACTCTCCCAATGAAAACCACCCAGCCACAGGGCCCCACTCATCTTTCCCATGACTCAGGGACTAGAGGGCTGGCTGGTCCCTAGCTCATCCGGGGACTCCAGCTCCTGGTGCCAGGCTGCATCAGTGGTTCTCACTCATGATGGCCATACTTTACTGCTGACTAAATATTTTGAACATTGATCTAAGTATGAGATACTGACTGCTCTACAGATAGTGACAAGAGCCTTTGGGTGAGGGTGATGTGTGTGCAGAGCCTGCAGGATTCCCTTTCTAGAAGGTGATTGGGGTGCAGAGAGAGAATGGTGCTGAAGGTGTTCTTCACAGAATGATTATGTTGTGGTTCACTGCCACAACAATGTCTCACAGACAAAGTGTTTCCAAAGGAGTTTTAATGACACAGAAAACTGCTCAGTGGGTAATATCAAGGCTAAGAAAAGAGGGAGAGGATATCCAACTGTGTGGCTGGTGTGATCATAAGTTTGCTACCGTGTATATGTAGATAAATAGGTGAACAAACAGCTGTAGGTAGGATGGTGAGTGATACTTTTAGTTTTTTTCTCTTACATAAATATTTCCCATCTTGCTGTGTACAGTGCATTAATCTCTCTCTCTTACTTTGAAATGTATGTATGTAGATTATAAAGATAAAATGGCTTTATTTAAAATTTACATATTTTTTGGGGGGTCAGGCTTTAGAGAAACAGGACCATTAGATCTGTGTGTGTGTGTGTGTGTGTGTGTGTGTGTGTGTGTGTGTCTGTTTGTCTGTCTGTCTGTCTGTCTGTCTCATTTTGGTGAAGGGATTTGGCCTTCAGTCACCTAGAAGCTGACTGCAGTCTCTTGGGGCTGTGCAGAGGCCTCATGTCCACAAGGCACAGCATGTTAGTGAGAAAGGAGCATGGTGGGCTGTGGGGCAAGCAGGATGAGCTGGAGCCTGTGAGCACGTTCTGAAAGGCATGTTCTTCTTTCCTCTGACTTACTGGGTTTCTGAAAAAGCCCTGGCCCTTGGCTGCAGTGCCCCACACTCCCAGGACTTGCTTCACACTGCCCGGTCGGCGGGCAGGTAACCACAGCATGACGCCCTACAGCCCGCTGGCCAGTGCTCCTGCGTCCACCCAAGCCACTCAGCCTGTTGCATACCACCAAGCTGCCGCACAGTTCTTCAGGTTAGGAGGGAAAGTAATCGCCTTTAAAGTCCACCCCTGGCAGTGGTTCTTTATCTAGCTCTGGGCCTCTTCCTCCCCTATACCATAGTTTTTTCTCTGTTCCCTCAGAGGTTTAAAACAAAGATGATGGCTCAGTAGAATAAGCGCTTGCCTGGCAAGTGCAAGGGTCTGAGTTCAATCCCCAGTTCCACCATAAAATAAAATAAAAAATAAATAAAACAAAGATGATCCGGCAAGCACATTTTATATTGTATATGGTAAACTAATATTAAGAGAAAAAAGACTTTAGGAGGGCAAAAATAAATTTGATTATAGAATTCACAACAAAACTGAAGAATTTTTTAAAGTAGAAATTAACAAAATCATCAATATAATTAAGACAATTTTTAAAACTCAGAAGCAAACTGCAATGCAATACAAATATGTATGTACATACACATGCAATTTTAAAACCAGATACTCAGAATTCATATACATACATAGATGCATTTCAGATATTTGAAGTTCACTGTTCTAATAAGTTAGAAGTCCAGTGCGCTGTCCATTGTGCAGCGGAGCCCACAGTTCTAATAAATTAGACATCCATAGGTCAGCTCAGTCCTTTACACAGTATATCAAAGTAATTGGGAGTAAATGAGAAGAATATAGTCACTGTAGTTCTTATGAGCGTGTTTACCTTTTTAACAACACCAGTGAGCTCTATGAGCCATTCCTTCTTTATACGGCTAAAGGCCATCCTATCAGTTAACCTCTCTAATTTTCTTTCTTCCTCTGTAGAGTGAGATCAGTTTCCCAACACTATGACAAGTAAGAGATCACTGATGCAGTTGTTGGAGAGCTTGGGGTGTGCTGGTGTTAGACCTTGTCACAGGATGACCTGAGCTGCTCTTCTTCACCCACGCTCTGACCTGGGACTCAGCATTTCTGCGTTCTTCAGGAGCGATGCCTAGATTTCTTAGGATGGTAGTGAGATTTCAAATGCACCTTTCCCTTAGTCGATCCATAGGACATTCCCGAGGCAGAGATGATACTTCAGGAGACAAGATTGTAGATGCGGCAGGAGGCCAAGAAGTCCTTCCCATTAGCACTGGAGGTTGGTAAGAAGAAAACCTGTGGTGGCGACAGATCCAGGCAGTGCTGAGCAGCCTGCTGTCCTTCGCTCCCGCATGTCCAGCTTCACTCCTCCTCCTCGATGCAGAGCCCTGCTACCTCAGAGCTTTGCTGAGCACGCCTGGCTCGGGGAGAAGTGTGCACGACTGGTTTTGTCTTGCAAGCAACCATCAGCCAAACAAGTCAGAAAAATGGGCGTGAGCGGAGGGCAAACCACTGGTTACACGTTAAAATTCTGCTGTCTCTTGCCTAGAAAAGTGAAATGTTTAATGACATTCTTTAGTTTTGATACAAGAGGATTAATGAGTATGTTTAAATGAAAACACTGTTAGTGCCATTGTTTGCCGTGGAGGAAAAATTTTTCTAGAACACAACATCAAGAGGTGCCATGGAGCAAGCCACTTTCCACAAGCAAGTAACTTATTAGGTAGAAGTGGTTCCGATTTACAGGTTCCCTTTTCTGCATGAAATATGTTCCAAGTTGCATGTTGTAAATGAGTAGTATATTCTAGCCATATTCTATCTGAAGTTAAGCTAATAAAGCAAATCTTTACCGGGGAGGTGATAAAACAGTGTTTCAGCTTAGTTGCAGATACTCTAATCACCACAGCAAACATTCTGGGTTTAGGTAAGTTGGCATTCTCTCAACTTGCTAATTAAGAAAACTAGTAAAAAAAACCTCTGGTAGCTTTCCCCTCTAGTTATGTGGTAAACTATAATTTCCTGATTGATGAATTTTTGTTGTGAAGATTTTAAATATAGAAGAAATATGAAATTTAGTAAATATTCAGATTTAACAAGCACTGAAAATATTTTGCAATATTCACCTAATATTAAAAAAGAAATGAGGAAATAAACCTTATAATCAAAGCCCAAAGTGACCTCTGTTTTGAAGGGTTTTTCCTTGCCCATATATTATGTTTATTATATATATAATATTTATGTATGTGTGTGTGTGTGTGTGTATATATATATGACCGTTTATTCATTTTAACAGCTCATGGCATTTAATTTAATGAACAAACCATGGTTTATTTATTTATTTTATTTTATTTTATTTTTTTAAATATTTATTTATTTATTTATTTACTTATTTATTTAGTGTGTGGCCAGCTCAGCCCACCAGGGGGTGGGCAGGCCAGCATGTGGTGCTGGGGGATTGAACCGAGGTCTCTGTGCTTTGCTTGAGCTTAGCTTGTTCTAAGTAGGTGCTTTAGACCACTGAGCCATCTCACCAGCCCCCCATGGTTTATTTTTACTTGTATTGAACAATGCTTATTTTCAGTTTGTTGACATTATAACATTGCAATGAACATTCAAGACTTGCTCTAGGATAGACACCTAGACTTACAGTTTCTGCACTGTTTGAGATAAGTACTTTCTTCCTTAATTGATCTTCAAAGGGATGGGAATGAGCATCATGTGGCTGTGATCAGTTCTTGTACATGAGTTTGAATATTTCTGGTACAAGAAACTGTCATGAAAACACTTCAGTTCCACTATGTGTCTTAAAATTGAAATAAAAATTACTGGAGTAGAAAGTGCTCACCTACAAAAACTCCAAGGTTTAGAAAATGAAAAACATTCCATTAAAATATTCATAAAACTGTACAAAAATACAAAATATTACAGTGGTATATAAAAATGGACAGTTCACTCAGAACTGTGTGTATTTGGTTTGATGAGAAAGGAAATGGCTTGGTTTGTGGTTCAGTCTTCCTTCCCTCTAGACCTTTTGCTCTCTCAGTTCCAGTCCCAGACAAATTGTGTTTCCATCTTTAGAAGCTCTTGACTAATGTATGTGCTGTCGTCAAACACAGGAAATCCCTCATAGCCTTCGCCACGTCCTGGTGGGTGACCTAAGCGCAGGTGCAGAACCAGCCTGTCTGCACAAACAGCAGGTACCCAGTGTCTGGGAACCCTTCAGCCAGCGCCAGCATCTTTATCTTGAGCATCTTCGAAGTCTGTCCTTGACTCCTATAGATATTCTGAAATTGAGGAGTTTAACTTATCTGTCTCCCATTCCTAAATTACAAGCTCTTCCAGATATGCAGGCCAATTCCAGAATTTGAGGTTGTTGACTCATATCTGTAAAAGCTTTGTTCTTTACAGTTTTGTAAGGACAATGAACTTGTATCTGTTCTGTGGCCGCCATCTCATTGTTTGCTCACCGATGCTCGCATTTCCTCAGTGAGCAATGTCCCTTGACTCTAGGTCTTGCTCTCCCTGTGCTTAGGGAAAACTTATTTTGAAATGGGTGGACACCCCTGTTTATATCACTGATAGCCATTCACACAGCCTTGGTACAGGGCACATTTGATTGTTGGGTCCCAGAGGTCAGAGCACGTGCTTGTCTTGGAGCTCTCCATCTTTGCCACAGAGCACTTAGCATCAGGGCTGCTGTAGGACCAACATGCTGAATGTGATCGTGAGGCCCACTGAGCCCATTGCTGAGGCCTCTGGAGGCACAGAGGTGCACAGTGTCCACAATTTTGCAATTTTTGGGTGGATTTTTTTAGGCATGAGCAAAAACTGTGGGAGTCTCATGGAACCCAGAATGAATGTGGATAGGGAATCTAAGAAAGTAGTCTTTGTGACTACTGCATCTGTGATGGAAAGAGGGATCACTGGATGAGTGAATGCCGAGGCCCACCTAACATTAGAGACCTACCTGCCAGGCCAGTGTATACCTCTGTCCCAGTGTTCCGCAGGCTTCTTGTCCTGGTTGGCTGAATGAGCTACAAATAACCTCAACGATAGTGGGGGAAAAACAAAAAAGACTTATCTGATTACTAACTCTGAATAATTGGGAATGGAATCTGGGAGAATTTTGAGAAAGAGTCAATGAATGTTCTCAACACGAAATAGTATAGTAACTGATTAGCGACATCTGCCTAACACATTGATGGGAAAACATGGCATATATTTTCCTTCCCTTTCCTTGGATTCAGGCTCTTCTTGTCCCCAGATTATAGTTGCGTTCAAGTAGCATATTTCATGTTTCTTTTTCCTTGGGCCTTTTCCTCCTTCTTAGCGGACTCTCCAAGTGCTATGGCTCCTACTTGCTTAGACAGACTGTTCCAAACCTATTTAACTCCCCTGACACCAGGAAATAAATTATTGAAGACTCAGTGGAAGGGAAATGCCCCCTTTAGCAGAAAGATGAAAGGGAAACAAAAGGATACTTTTCCTATGTCTGTTACACACACACACACACACGCACGCACCCACACACACACACACACACACACACACCAGTCAGTTCCTGACGTATGTACTAGTTGCATTCTGAGAGAATTGTTCATGAATTGGACTCATTTGTTATCCTACAGTGAGTCTCATACAGGACACCCATGACAGTTTGCAACTCGAGTGTTGTGGTGTGTTTTCACTAGTGACTCTAGCATGTCAGATGTTATTTAATCTAGTTCACGCCTGGTGCATTTTAGAATTTCTCGTCTTTCAAAGTAGGAAGAGGCCTCATGCTTCCAGCGTAAGTTAGAATTTGCCACTAATACTTCTCATTTGGGGTTCTCAAAATTCCTTACGCTCCAAGAACCTGGTAATTTGTGGCAATAGGAATGGGTTAGAGGAGAAAGTCTACTGGAGAATCCCACCCTTAAATTACAGAGTCTGAAGTTCTCTGTTCTCCTCCAGTACAGTGCAGAGCAGCTTTTGATTTAAGCAGGCCTGAATGATATCCTTTCATCTGTCCCTTTAGATAAGGAAAGCATTCTGTTTCCTCAATTTCTTCTTTGGCGTTCTTTCCCACTCTCCAATTTGGATGCTTATGTTAAAGTGGTGTCTTCCAACTGATGCTTTTCTTTTCTTTTTCTTTTGCCCAAAATGCTATCATTATGTCAGTAGTACATTGTAGACTGAATGATGCCTTAAAATTAGAAATGCATTTGTGATTCTCCTAGTGGATAATTAGCCGTGTATTGGGATATTTTTGTAGCCATCCCGCGAATGGTTCCCTAAGTGGGATATGCTTTTATATGCTTGCTCATTCCACTGCTTCTCTTTTTAGTTTAATTACTATTTTTCCAAAGGGTCCTTTCGTTATAGCTCATGTTAAGCATTATATTGCAAATCATAAACACGCTTGATTGTTTTCCCAAGAGCAGGTTACAGAACAGCAAACCCACTTTATAGCCTTTGGAAAGTCTAGTGTGATAGCAGCAAATCTGGTATCAAGACGCAAGCAGCAGAAGCCATTGACACCACTAGGGTTCCACGCTGCAGGCTGGCGTGATGTGTGTCCAGCATGGTCATTCACACACCTCTTGACCACACTGTACCTGGTCTGTGACCCTTGTGATGGCACGTGGGTAAAGATTCGCCTCTTCATAAATTGTGTTAAAGTCATTTCATATTATTGCACATTGCAGTCACAGGCAAAGTGCATGCCTTCAGGAAAATACTGGGTTGTATCATTTCTGAAAATAATATTTAGAGAATGTTTCTTTTTCTTTGTCATGAAAATGAAGGGAAATTGTCATCCAAAATTGGTTTCAGATGTTGGAGTTGTGCTGGTTGAGATTTTTAGGTTTCAGTCATATTCCATACTGTAAAGTGCTTTGCCAAAGGAATGACTGCTAAAATAAATACATGTCTCTCAGTTTGGGAAATGAACTGTAAAGTCTCACCTCTTAGTTCTAGGTAAGGATTGTGACTACTTTCTTAGATACACTAGCACATGAAATGCATTTACCTCCCTCTGAATTCTGTAGGTGACTTTTAAGATTTCAAATCTGTAGAGTCAACTGGGGCTTGTTCAGGAACAAAGAGGGCATGGAGCCTGGATTATTTCAAAATGTCATATTCTTGGTCTCTCTTGTTGCTGTTCCTTCCCACAGAGTGAGTGTATCTGTTCAGAGTGTCACCCTTCTTGCTTTTCTAGAGTCCATGACTTTGGGCCGAATAGAAATGATAACTGGCTAAGAGGTAGCACAAGCTGGATTTTTCATTTGCTATCTCATTTCTGGCCATTTAGAAGTTTCTTATGATTTTCTCAGTGTAAGTAAAGATTGTGACACATAAAACATGTCAATGTAGCATTTCGTGTGAGTAGAGCAGTGGTTCAAAGCATTATTTCTTAGTGGAGTTGAAATGTGATTGCACTTGTCTTTGTTTTGAAGTTACAAGATATACTGAGAAATTCTGGGGTTTAGTAAAATGAGTTTAGTAGAAAAAGCATGTTCTTTTAGAACATGCTGAGAAGAGAATGAAGTATGTCAGTAGGAGTAGTTCTTTTCTTGGCAATTATTCTTGCATAGACTTAGCTCCTTTTGTCAGAAGAGGCTTGTGGTGTTCTAAGAAACTCTCAACCTAAAACTTGGAAATACAAAGTTTAGTGCTGTCTCACATTCCTGGGTCACTCACAGGGAAAGTGGGCAATGTGGTTATTGTCGTATTTTTGTGATGCTTAGTCTAGAATGGAACTCAGTAAATGTTTGCATGGTAAGTGATGGAATGAGATGGAAGAAAATGACTATTCCGAGTCAGTATGAACATGGTAAAAAAGGGGTTCTGTTTTTGCCCTGCCCTTGAGATACTGCTCACTAGTACAATAATAGTAGCACTATGGACTTAGGCCATTTGTGCAAGTGTTCAGATTTTAAATACTACCGTGTTCCTGGAACTTTTATATATGTCATTCTGCCATGGCATCTGCTCTAGACCAAGCGGGAGCAGCAGTCAGGTAGTTTCCTTTCTAGCCAGAGTCTGAACTCCCTGAGCTGTATTTCATCATCTTGTAGTACCGCACCTCCATGTCCAGCACATGTCTAGGAACAGCAGAGGATCGAGTGGTCCCTTCCAAGAAGGCAGAATAAAGTGGCCGAGAGCTCAGTAGCCTCAAGCAAGCAATTCTCATGTATAGATAGAAACCTGCTGTGTGGCCTAGACAGGTCAGCAGGACTAGAATTGGGGTGAAATTGTGAGAGTGGGGAGATGTTACAGAGGAAGAGCTGTGGGCATATGTGTACACTTAGGTAAAGGCCTGGAGCACAGTGCTGCTTCTGTATTACACCTTTATTGATTCTTCAACCAGGAAATATTAATCTTTCATTTCTTATTCTGCTAAACTGCAGTTATATTAACATGTGTGTGTTGGGTGTATATTTAGTATCTTGTCTGCATTCTGCAGAGTTGGCTGTACCTTTTGTTGTTGCTGAGCTGTGTCACAAATCTGTAAATAACTTTTTTTAAAAGTACCTATATCTTATAATCTGAGCAACTAATTTGCAGATATCATTATACAGTATATTAACGATTGTTGATCTATTATCTGGTTTTGAAATTCCATATTACTGTTTTTTATCTTTTTTTTTTCCTCTTTAAGACAATTTTTTTTTTAAATGGGACAAAGTGCCAAACTGGAGCACTTCAAATGTTCCTTACCCATTGAAGTGAAGATTGTACCTGGTGCATTTGGTTAGTGCCTTCTTGATCTGTTTTATTTCTGTTGGTAAATTTATTCCAGCACTCAGTGCATATATGTCCATTCTGGTTTCTCTTTTCAACTGTAACATCTTACCAGTTCCCTCGGTTATTAATGAGTTCGTGTCATATTTTTACCTTTTAGAAGATTCTTTCCCAATATAGAATATTAAATGTAGAAAATTGATAAAGAGGAGCTAATGTATTATAAATTTTCTGAAGTCTTTAAGAATATTTTATGCTGAATAATATGATAGGCAAGCAGGACACTCTCAGTGGGAAAATGTAACATTTTACGTAGACTTACCAGACTTTATATCTGCATGGATTAGAGAAGGGGAGAAAACAGAGTTCTAGGAAGAGTAGGAAGAGACAGCTCAGACTTCACCCGTAGAAGTGGAAGAAGTCCATGTGGTATGTAACGGAGGAGTATACAGGAGAGGGGCAGAAGCAGCACAAAGTGCAGTCTGGAGGTGAGAAACTCCATAGAGATTTAAGCTTCCCACAAAGTCTGACAGCAGATGTTACTCCTATCCAACTATGTTCAATTCTGCCAAAGATTTCTATGTTAGAGCTAAAGCATCCTGCATCTTATAACCTGATGTTATGACTTAGTTTATGACCAACTTTGTTAAGATATGGGTACTTAAGAAAACAAGGAAGAGTTATGCATGTTTACTTTCACTGCATTTGCCATGTGTCTTTTATGTGGACTAATTATCAGTTGAGGAAGAGCTGTTCTCCTTTCTCATGTAGGAGAATTTGGTGGGAAATCCTTCTGTCTGAGCAGAGACTGCCTAACATGGTGCGTGAGGGATACAAGCCTGGGAGAAGAGCTCTTTCATTGAAATGTAGATGTTTGTGGAATTATCTTTGCAAATAGTAGACATGAAATTCTGATAAACTTGTGGAAAATTTGAGCTTTATAAATTGAGGAAGATAAGCTGGTGCTAAATAGCCAGTGGCTGAGATGTTAGCATGGTAAGATAGAGGGTCTGGGGAGAACATAATCATTTTGTTCAAATGGTTTAAATATTTCCTTGTTCCTGGGGGGATTAGACTCAGTCTGTGCATTTCTGGAGGGCAAAACCAAGGCCAGCAAGTGCTTGAGTTTCAAAGAGACATCTCTCAATTCAGTATAAGGCAGATTTCCTACAGAAAAAGCAGATGCTACATGGCAGTGCTCCTTCTAAAAGATTATAGATTATTCTGGAACCCTGGGGGGTGGGGAGGGTCACATCTGGGGTCTTCTTGGGAGGGGAAACTCAGACTAGGCTATCTCTAGGGTTAATAACCAGCCATATAATAAATTTTCTGATGACTTACCTTTAAAAATACACAGATGTTTTATTATAGCTTTAGGAAAAATGAGGAGGGAAGTTTATTCTCTCTTCCACCATCCCAAGTAGTAAATATGAAGTTCATTGTTTTTGCAAGTCACCCTCGTGTCTTTCCAGATAAGTGACTGACATTCTGAGGCTTAGGAGGAGGTGGATTTCCTGGCAGATGAAGACGCTGCTGTTCTGTAATCATTCTTTGTGTGGGCCCAACCGGATTTTGGCAACAGATGCACTCCATGTATAGTTGTAGCAACGGCCAAAAACTGTAACCAGGACTGGCAGTCCCCATGGCCGCACGAGCATCCGAGAATGTGACAGCAGAGGAGTTATTTTCTGAACCCAACTGCCTGCCTTTAGCAAGCTGCGGATGTAGAATAATTTCAGCCCACTTGCTGGGATTGGCAACGGGAGGGAAATAGTGTCAGGATCTCAGGATTGTAGACCTCTTACTGCACCCCTTCTCAATGAAAGAAGAACAAGATAGAATTGGGAGCAGATATCAGGACATAAAGGACCTAATACTGCTATGTTATTTTACCTAGCTGGATTAAACTCTCAGGGAAGTAGTAAGTGTGGCAGGCAATAGACTCTGCAAGTTTGCAGGTCACTGCTTCTCTAGAAAACGTTGAGATTACTGGGCAACTTCCAAATATTTTCTGAGCTGGTCCTGATTTATAGCTGGATTTAATAGAGGTAGAGCGGCTTCTGGGAGAGGGAAAAGCTTGGAAAGTTTTGGCGACCCTATTAGGAATGTGATGCACTCCAGTTCTCTTGAGAGCCAAGCTTGCGCCCCAGATCGCTGCTGTGACCACTCCTGGTCAGCCACTCGTTCTGTTGCATGGCTGTTGCTGAGACAAATGAGCATCGCCCACAGAGGATTGCATGCCGCACAAGAGTTGCTCCGTGGTGGCAGCCTGTGTGCACTGAAGAGCCTAAAATGCTACTTGTCTGGCCATGCAGTTTGCTGATCCCTTGTCTGCAGGCCTCTCCACGCTTCATCGTGGCATCTTTTTTTAAAATTTAGTACAGGGTCTACAGGGTCTCACTGTGGAGCTCGGACTCGGATTCTCGTGTCTTCAGCCTCCCAAGTGCTGTGATTACAGGCATGCGCCACCATGCTGAGGCTCAGTCAGTCCCCAGGGATTGAACCCCGCCCACTGCGCTCTGCCTAAGCAGGTGCTTTAGGCCACTGAGCTATCAGGCTGGCCCACCGTGGCATCTTTTCAAAGGATGGTGTTTACACTATTTTTGAGCTGGAAGGGAAAGTGAGCAGAGATTATTGCTGTGGCCTCCCATGCAGTTTTTTCCCATCCTTTCTCCTCTGCTCTTCCGATATGCACAGACCTGGCCTCGCATTAGACCTGTTCCCAGTCACTCACTTGAATTTTTTCAGGTTCCACATTCTGCGAATCCATGCCCACTGAATGAACTGTTTTGGCCTGTCTGCCCTTTTCTGCTTAGTTTTCTGTAAAAACTCTAGGTTGAGCAAATTTACTTAATAGCTATTGTATTCATTAGTATTTGGAACTAGCTAACTAGGCCCATGAAATCCTGAATGGTAATGACAATTTATTTCAAGAAGGTGACTGTTATGCATGTTTACAAGAGATAGAATTGCATGATCCTATAAATGATCACAGTTAATATTTATTTTCTAATAACATTTTCTTTGCACATGGAACAGATTTTCATTAGTTATCAGTTGACTTTCCCCTGTAATGGGAATCACTGGTTCTTACTGAAATAAGACCCTTTCTGCAGTTGAAGTAATTTTATTAAACCTTAGTATGTCGTGTCTATTTTGGACATGATACCATGCATTGATTACTACTCAGTTTACAGTGAAAGAGTGTGTCTTTCTTTCCTAACAAATGTTATCTAAGAGCCTCATGGACATATAAGAGCACAATGTGCAGATTTGTTGCTTCAGTTGGCTGACTAAACGTTGCTGTAGCCTGTGATTTGTGGTCTGGTGAACAGCCGCAGAGATGTCCTTTACAATTGATTGACCTTTTGTGCAACCTGTTCTGGGCCTCACTAAGAGCATGTTAAACAGAAAGCAAGCTCCACAGTGCTTCCATGTTATTGATTTGGAAAAATGGTGCTATTAAGAAAGGACCTCCCCCAAAAAAGAAAGGTTCCTATTGTTATCTCTGAAGAAGTTATTTAATGAATTATTATGTTTTTAAAACTTAATTCTGTAGCTATCCTTTGAGTCCTGTTTATATGAATCAAGAACTTTAACTCCTACCAAAAGAAAAAGTTTGTTGCAAAAATTTCTATTATGTTTTAGAAAATTTCAGCACCTTGTAGGTACGTGAATCTTGTCCCAAGTAACAGAGTTTGTCTGCATAAACAATAGATATTGGGATTAAAATGTGCTTTATAGATAGAAAATCTAGCGAGAGGTTATTAACAGAAATGCTTTTAATGACTTGTTAGGGAAAGGACAGCCTGGGACGGAAGAGAGACACATCCCATACTGAAGCCTTGATATGTTTTGTATTACACAGAACAGCAGAAAAAGCAAAGCTGTTATCCTAGCAAAATGCATAGTTTTATTTTAATGTGAAAAGTGTAAGTTCTTGGTAAGATTAAAATTTGAAATGTATCAGAAAAAACTAAAAAATATGAATGTGTACTCTGAAGCCTTTTCCATTTCTGGTCCTTTTTAAAATTGTTATATAATCTTTATTCTTTGTTACTGCTATATAGAAAATGATTCCACAGTTTCACTCTTTGGGCTGGGGAGATAGCTCGGTATTGTCTAAGTGCCTGCGTGGCCAGTGCAAGGACCTGAGTTCATCCCAGGTACCACACGCTGTGCCTGCCCAGGAACCCTGAGCATGCTGTGCCAGCCACCGAAATCAGGCGTGGTGGCGCTCACCCGTAATCCCAGCACTGAGGAGGCTGGCACAGGAGGATCACTATGAGTCCGAGCTGTGTAGTGAGAACCTGTATCCAACAAATAACTAAGAAAGGGGCTGGTGAGATGGCTCAGTGGTCTAAAGCACCTACTTAGAACAAGCTAAACTAAACAAAACACAGGGACCGCGGTTCAATCCCCCAGCACCACATGCCAGCCAGCCCAGCCCCCTGGTGGGCTGAGCTGGCCACACACAAAAAATATACAAATAAATAAATAAAAATAAAAATAAAAAACATTGTACAACTTAAAAAAAAATAACTAAGAAAAAAAATCCCTCTTCATACATTTCTTTTCTATATCACTTGCTAATTCAAGTAGTGCTACATTGAAGAAAATATTTGTGATATGTATCCGTGCATTTGTAAGCATATAATTATAGGCTATATTTCTGAAAGCAAATGCTATGTGCATTTTAAATTTAAACAATTATTGCCAAACTTTGCCTCTAAGCTGGTTACTCCAATATTTATAGTCTCAGTAAAAATACTTAGAGTGACAGTAACTGGAGACTCAAGACAGTATCCTTATTTCCATAGCTAACATTTACTGAAAATATTTGAGTATACCATTCCTGTGCTTTCCATAGTTGTGTTATCTTTCTAGAACCTCACAATAACCTTATGAGAGAAATACCCATTTTACAGATAAAGAAATTAAATCTGAGTGGCAAAGTGGTTACTTAACTTGCCAGACTGAAAACAGTACAGCTGGAAGTGACTAATGACTCCTGTGAATGCAAAAGAAGTGACTGGTCCAATTGGAGGTCTTGGAGAGAGATGATGGTGAAGCCAAGGACCGAATCCAGGACATATAGCGGTGGCGCTTGCCATGGGAAGACTGAAAACTGAGGCCCAGTGCTCTTGTGGGGAAAGTGATGCTGGGAAAGACAGACGCACCCTGTGTATTTTGTAGAAGGTGGGAGACAGCTGGCAGAAATGTTGACTATCACTAACCAGAGATTTAAATGAAAACTGTGCTCTTTGGAGATGAAGGGAGGTTACAAGAGTATGTCTTAACTGTGAGCCACTGAACAACATAAATTTTTAAAATTGCTAATGTTCGAAACTGAGGCATCCAGCCAGCTAAGTGCAGTGCACCTTACATTTCCTGTAATAGCTATCCACTGGAGTTGGGTAGAATCTCAGGGCTCATAAGGGCTTTAGAAACAGTCTCATCTCACCGTCTAATTTTGGAGAGAAGAAAAATGGCCCCTGAGATATTCAGATTTACCCAAAAATATCAACTGAGTAGAACAGAAAGTTGTCTCTGAAACACTATCTGGTCGTTTTTCTACTGTACTATCTCTTTGAAAATAAGTGATAATTATAAATAGTCTCAAAACAAAAAAAAAGTGGAAATTTTAGTAACAGGAGTTTTCTTCTAATTATGCAATGGACCACCTGAAGATAGGCCTATAAACTCAGCTATTCCTGATTTTAGTGTGAATTATTCATTCTGTAGGTAGACTGAAAAAAGCATTTAATGAGAATGCTAGACTTTGTGTTCACATAGGACAACTTTCTCTAAGTATCACTAACTATTGCCAGTAATCTATCTTAAAAGGAGAAAAACATTTAAAAATTATAAGATGAAGCCATTATTTTTGCTTAGAGAAACTTCTAATGGAAAAGGTGAAAGAGATAGCCAAAAACAGATTTAGATGTGTGGGATTTAAGGAGGTATTTGTTTGTAATTCCAATGTCCAGACTGCTGAATGTTAACAGCTTATTTTCAAGTATTTTGAGAAATTCTCATGAAGATAACCTTTAGACTGTGTTAGGTGTAACAGAATGAAACAAGTTAGGGAAAGCTTTCTAATTGTTATTGGTACACAAATGTATAAAAATATAATATAAGGAACAAAGGAAGACCAAGGAGATAGCTCAGTGGAATAAGTGCTTGCCTGGCGAGTACAAGGTCCTGAGTTCTATCCCTGGTACCACAAAAGAAAAAAAAAAAAAAAGAGTTTAGAATTAGAGTTAATTTGGAATAAGACCTGTATTATGAAGTATAAAAAAGATATCCAGCAAAGGTTTAAAGTTTATTGCAGTAAGACACATTGCCATTAATCCCTCTCAAAATACTCCTTTTCACTTGAAAAACACTTATATCACTCTTGCCACTTTCTGAAGCAGCTCTGAAAGTTCTCTTTCATGAGTATCTTTAGTTGCACTGTCTTGGCTGCTTTTATGTTCTGAATTGACCCAAACATTACCCTTTTGAGCCATTTTGACTTAGAGGAAGAACCAGAAGTTGGGCCGTGCCACTTCTGATGCACAGAGTGGATGAGGACATGTCACAGTGGCCTTATGAGCCTGCCTTTCCATTGGGTGCCACTTGGCCGCAGCATTCACTGTGTCTTTACATCATGTGAAGATATGAAAGAGGGCTTCTAGAACTGCTTCAAAAAGTTGCAAGAGTAGAGCTGGGGAGATAGCTCATAGACTAAATGCCTGCCTGGCAGCACAAGGACCCGGGTTCAATCTCCACCACTTCATGCGTGCCGGCCCCAGAACACTGGGCCCGCAGTGCCGGCCACCAAAACCAGGCATGGTGGCGCACACCTATAAGCCCAACGCTGGGGAAGCAGAGACAGGAGGAGGATCACTACAAGTCAGAGCTCTGTAGAGAGACCCTGTACCAAATAAACAAATAAATAAATAAAAATAAATATTTTCAAAAATGAAAAACAAAGCAAGTTGCAAGAGTGATGAGATAAGGGCCAGCTAAATAGCTCAGCAGGTTAAACTGCCTGCAAGCAGGTGCAGGGGCCGGGGGTTCAATACCCGAGCTTGCCATGCTGCCCCCCCCCCCCGTCACGCTGAGATGGCAATTGAGACTGGGCATGGTGGCGTGCGCATATAATCCCAGCACTTGGGAGGCTGTAATCAGGAGAATCGCTATGAGTCCGATCTAGTAGTGAGACCCTGAATATCCTGTAGACTCTTCTCTAAAATACAGGAGAAAAAAAAAGAGTGATGAGATAAGTGTGCTTGAAGTGAAAAGAGCTGTTTTGAGGGAGATGAACTGACAGTGTGATCTTTACTGCAATAAATTTTTGTTTGTAAACTGTCACCATATATTTTGATCATAACCTGTATATTTGGACATGTTGAATGCAACAAAAATAGCAGTGAAGATTTAGGAAATGGTAATCTCAGTTCTGGCCACTAGCCGTGTTTGCATTCTCCTCTTATGAAGTGGCTAAGAGTGAAAGCCAGCTTCACACTTAATGTGTATTGCTTGTGATTCATCTGAGCACTAATCTTAGGAGACAGCTTGCCCTAGGCCTCTCCCACTGTCTCTGAATTTCCAACAGTGTTACCTTCCTTGTCTCTTGTTTGTTCTTCAGTAAAATGGTACAAAGACTGTAACCCCCTCATGGTAGATTCAAGGAAGAGAAGGGTTCCTACGCAGTGTCTGACACATAGTAAGATGTATGTGCTGAGTATTCATTTGGCTTCTGTTACAACTAATCCATTTATATAATTTTATGTATTTCCTACTTGGTTTTCTAGAACAAATAGAGTTGACATAGATACACATAGATGCACAAAGATTCATCCATGTTAGAGGCTCATATGGGATCTGAGTGTCCACAGGAAGATTGTATGTCTCAGGACAGTGTCCACATGGTGACATTTCATTCTTCAGGCTTATAGCAGGACCCCTTCTCCATTAAGAGCAGCTCATTGATCTTTTCCTGGTCTGTGTCTTTGTGAAAGTAGATTCTGAACAACCGCACAAAATGTGAGAATCGTTCACACACATGAGTGTCACATGGCTACCAAAGTACACATCTGTGTGGAAGGACAGGAGGAGCTGGCAGTGGGTTACCAGGTGGAGGGTCTGCCCGCCCCCCCATGGAGGGCTGACACTCAGTGCAAGACACTTTCACAGCTTTATTTCCTCAGCACCGCAGCATGTGAGATAAAGAACTTCATCCCTTTATTTTGACTACAGTATCTGGATCTACTCTTAATCTGTTTGCAGTATTAAAACATTTCCAAAGCATGAAGTTTATTCTCTGTGCACTAGTCTTCGTTTTCTAAAATGATTTCTATTCTGTAACCAGGACTGTTAGTTAAGCTTACAACAGAGAGGCTCTTGTGGGACCTAGGACGTGGGGCTTGATTTTGCTTGTTTTGGAAATTTGCCCTAGTTTGGGGAGAATAGAACAATCTGGCACCTTCCATTTCATTTTATAGGTCTACATGCCACTGAATATCACTGTGGGTTTTGGCTTGTTAAGTACATTGGTAACAGTGGGGTTTTGCTAATTTTAATGCTCCTTTTCAAGAGGAAAGCAGGGTTCAGCGTTTATACTACCACTGTAGCTATTTTATTAACATGTTAAATTATAATCAAGGGCTGTTCTAAAAGCTCATCAGATTTCTTAGCCCTTTTTAAATGGTGAAAATGTAATCCAGTCCAACTTCAAAGCCACTGACTGGCACAGCCCTGTCCCCATCCTCTGGCAGTCCCCTCTCCCCTGACATTCAGTGTATGGCTTGAGCTGAGCCCCCAGCCACTGCTGGCCTTTGAGCTGCTGTGGTTGCTTTGCCCTTGTGACTTCCTAAAAAATAGATTTGAAATTACTTCTGTTTTATCCTAGCCAAGTAGACTGACCTGGAAAGATTTGCTTAAAGAAGCTATTGGCTTTTTAAATTTTTTTCTCCGAGGTAAAGTGCAGGACTGAAGCCCTGCCTTGAGGCCACTCTCCCCAGGGCTGGAGTTCCGATACCAGTCCACAGAGCGGTATGAAATGAGATGCTAGAGCAGGTAGGAACTGCCCCATCGTTGGGAGCCACTTGAGTAGGTGGCGCCTCTTCTTCCGTCAGGGGAAAGGGACATACGCTGGCTTCAGGTACTCCGAGTGAGAAGCTGGAGCATAACTGAAGTTTCCCCTTTCTGTCCTGCTTGATCACACAGGAGCACAGAAATCCCAGCCACCCTGCTGTTTTCTGTGGTCTCTGCTCAGTGCCTCAGCACACAGCTGCGGCTAGCCCAGATCTCCCTCTGCAGAACCCTGGGTGGGAACGTGGCCCCAGGTCATCCATGTTTATAGATGCAAGACTAGCTGGGGTCGTTTAGGAATGAGCCCTTGAATTTATTAGATTTCAGTTCTTTTCAGCTCAGGTACACTGTATTTTCTTTCTTTTTTTTTAACTTTTTAAAAAATCTTTTGTTTATTTATTTATTTGATACAGGGTCTCACTAGACAGCTGGGACTCATAGTGATCCTTCTGTCTCAACCTCCCCAGTGTTGGGATTACAGATGTGCACCACCACACCCAGGTTCTGGGGCTGGCCTGGCATGTGGACTGGGGATTGAACCCGGGTTCTTGCACTTGCCAGGCAGGTGCTTAGACTGCTGAGCTATCTCCCCAGCCCCACACTGAATTTTCTACCCAAACTCCTGAGCTGTTACAGCATTAGGGCTTGGGCTAGGCCTCGTGTGTATTAGTTTCATTCCCTTCATGCTGTGTTGGCTGTTATTCTGCCTCCTTGTCTGAAGCAGTAACCTCGTTTTGACAGCATCAAATGAAACTCTGCTTAAGAATTTTTACTGAGTGCTGAGCCTGGATAAGCTAACTGAAAAAGTCTGTTTAACAATTGGCTGTGTCCTGTGGTCAGTTTTGGAGCCAGTTTCCTCCTATCATAAATTCCATCCAGTTGCAGCACAGGAGTACTGTCCTCAGTGTGCTGTAGGGGGACCTGGCCATCATTGTTGCCTGTTCAGTATTTCTGTATCCCTAAAAGAAAGCACATATATCCTGTAGCGTGGCTAAGTCGTGAAAGTGTTCAGAAAATGTCCCCTCGTTCTGCCTGATGGAGACTTCAGAACTCTGAAAATTGGATTGAGAAGACCATCCTAGTCAAATGGACAAACCAGTGATTTAAAACAATGTTTAAAAACAAGCATGTCCTACTTAGCGTCTTCCCATGGTCTGCACAGCTGTTGTCTAGCTGCTCTGGAGTTTGGACATGCACGCGCCTCTAGTGATGATCACCTTTTCTGTCTTTCTGTTTCATTTTTAGGACCAGGAAGAAAACAAGGGAGCTACAAGTTGGCCTGAATTCTACATTGATCAGCTCAACTCCATGGCTGCTGTAGGTATCCTAAATATTCCATGACACGGTTAAAACTCTAGCACAAAGTATGCAGTTGCATAATAAATCTGATTGAGTAAGACCTACCAAATACCTTTCCAGAGTACCAAGCACTCAGTGTTGGTGGGAAGTAAAGGGACAGGAGTGCTACTTGGCAAAGGGATCTTTCTAATACATTTTAAAATAAAATCTGCACACATTAAAATAGAATTGACTTTAATGTTATAAGAGGAAACATAATCTGAAATCTGGCTTGCATTCAACCTAGAAATGCTCTAAGTGATCACATGGAGCTTTGCAGAGCTATTCTAAAAGTTGATATCATTTAAAAATAGTATGATTGCTGGGGATCAGCAATCAGCTGCACAAGTGCCTGCCTGGCAAGCAGTGTCCTGAGTTCGATTCCCAATGCCAAAAAAAAGTATGATTACTATTCCTTCATTATACTCCTCTCATTCTCCTCCTTACGTAAACTTGGTTCCTTCTTGACTTCTTGACTTTGCAGGGGTCACAATTCCCTTTTCTCATCAAAAAACTAAGAACTCCATGGAGTAAATGGTTTAATAAAAAGGCAGAGCAGTAGTAATGATAATAGTGATGTGCTAAGATGTCCTCAGAGAGCCTTGCTATGTAGAGTTTTTGGTTCAGCCTATACTTAAAATGCATTCTCAGTATCTGCAGTATAAATTCTGATCACAAGGTGTCTGCTGTGATACCAGCATTCCAGGAATCGTGAGGGCTGTCTACTAAGCACAGCTAAATTCACAGCAGAGGATGAGTCTTTAACCTTGAATCCTTGGTAACTTAGCTGCTGTTACTGTTGCTCAAAGCGGAAGGTCATCCACAGTGTTTGCCACAGGGGCCCACTCATGATTATTACGTTAAGAGTCAGTCTGTTGTGTTCATCTGTTGTTATAATGTCCAAGTAAATAGCTTCTGTGATACTAGCTCCCCTTTTCTTTCTGTTTCCCCAGAGTCCCTGTGGAGAATGAATTTCTTAGCATCCTTAAAGAAAACATTTTAAATTAAAGTAAATTAAACTTTTTTAATCATTCACACTTTTGCTAAACTTTGAGAAGCCTTCATTAGTAATTTCTTGAATAGCATGCTTTCTGAACATACGTCTGCTGTACAGTGACAGGCCAGTGATTGTGGCTAGGGCTGTATAAATTATAGCAGAAACATAAGTTTTGACTCAAGAGTTTCTAGTCTAAAAGCATAGGTGAAAGGACAGAAGGTATCCATCAAATCCTTCTCATTCAGTGCATCAGGTAAAATGCAAAGATGAGAAAACGGTAAGCTCAGCATTTGCTTGCATATGTTAACAGAATATGAGATTCCTGATGACCACAAGGGATTTTTTTGTGCATCCGCTCAAACAGTAATGACTTGGAGCTGTTTAACAGTTCTTGCATGTTAAAGCTATTTTGTGAATTCTTGTTCCCATTAGGAAAAAAGAACTGTCAAGCAGACTGTCTTTCTCTGTAATTAAGTCAGCATTGTTTGAAGTATAATAAGAGAAATTTCTTTTTTGTTAATGAATTCCTTGCTATAAATGGAGTACTGCATACTATATAGACCTTTCTGTCTTCCGTGCTGGGGCAGCTCTGTTAATTTGGCCCATAGTGTCTTGTTACCTGCCTGGCCTGGAGAAGCCCTGGATCATCCTGAGGCCCAGAATCTGTGATGTTCCAGGCCCTTCTTCAGAGCCCTTCTCCTTCTTAAACCTCCTTGGACAACTGTTTACTGTATTCTTGAGTGGTCTGCATTTTAATTATCTTTGGATCCTATTCCAAAGTCCTTTCCCAGAGGGTAGCAGAGGCTATTAAATTACATGTGTGACTTTGATATCCTTTATGTGTCAAGCCCCTAACAAAACTTTCTGATGTTCCTTTTAGAGCTGAGCCAGCATCTTTCTTGGGTCAAAGATAAAGGGCACAAGCTGTCCGTGAGCTAATGAGGCCTCAAAACTTCTGCTGCCTGAAAGAACAAGGAGCCCTCAAGAGACCAGAAAACCCTGTGTCCCATTTTTTCTTTTTCTCATCATATCGGCTGCTCCACCCATCTTGCTTAGTTCTAATTAATCTCTCTGATGTCTGTGCTTGAGCAGCATGCACACACGTGTGCGCGTGCGCGCACACACACACACACACACACACATAAGCTCAGAGGACTGTCAAGGCACATGATTCTTCCAAATGCTTTTGTGTCCCAGCATCTAGACTCCTTGGCTTTCTGCGTGGGGCCCTGACGAAGGGTACACTGTCATCGTGTACCCTCCGTAGCATTACTGGCAACTACTATGGCTGAATGTGCCTCATGTGACAGACACTGTACATGTCATTTTAAGTCCTTGCCAGCACTCCATGCTGCCAGTGCTAGTAACAGATTGAGAGTCATAGATTCAGATGAGGGTTACCTTGTTAGGAAGGTCACCTAATTAGGAAGCAGCCACCAGTATGAGCCTAAAGGCTCCTTCGCACCTGCTTCTCACTAACTGGATCCTTAAAGCCCTTTGCCACGTGAAAGAGCCTGGAGGTCTTACTTATGCCTTCCATCCCCACCCCCACCCTACACCACCTTTCTAGGGGTGGGAACAGGCATCTGGTTTTTGAAAGCTTTGAGACTTTGATAAACTGTCCAGGTTGGGAACTGCCATACTTACTGCTCTGTGAAACCAGCTGTTCATGAAATAAGTTCAATTAGCTAAGCCATATAACAGAAGTGCTTTGTTCTTTAAAGGACCCCTGAGTGATCTGTTGCCTTTTAAAGAGTGAGAAGTGGTACTGGAAAGGCGTGCAACCCAGCAGGTTCGGAAGGGCTTGGACTTCGCTTGTCTTTCGCTTTGCAGGCTTTCTCAAGGTAGAGGGTGAAGGAGTTCAGTGTTGGTGGGCTGGCTCATTCATCCACACCAAGGAAGTGTTCAAACTGGAGCGCAGTTTCAGACCCAGGCTTGCCTAGAAGGCCTTCTGCTGGAGCGTGTTCTGGTGCGAGAACGTGTAGAGGGAGAGTGCCTGAGCTCTCCTGATGAGGCCAGTGCTACCTGTCAGAGGGACACCCTGTCTGCTGTTGAGCTTGTCTTCACAAATGTAGGCACAGTACCCTTGTAGAGTTTCACATTAAACCGTTCTAAATGTGAAGCGTAAAAACCGGAGGCTTCATACAAGTTACTTTATTTTGAGAGGTTGCATCATAATATCAGGTTCATCTGTGTACTCATACTTTTCTTCACACAGTAAGTGCAGTCTTAGACCTAAATCTAATTGTTGCCAATGCTGGTAACAGATTGAGAGTCACAGACTCAGATAAGCCTCAGATGAGGTGATAAGCCCTTTGCCACATGAAAGAGCCTATTCGCAAGAGATAGCTCATAAGCTCAGTCCCCTGGGCTTACGTGCATGTGTGCGTGCGTGTGTGCGTGCGTGTGTGCATGTGTGTGTGCGCGCGCATATGGGCGTGCTGCTCAAGCACAGACATGAGAGGGATTAACTAGAACTAAGCAAGAGAACATGAAAGAGCATATTCATAAGAGATCTGGTCTCTCTGTTATACGAGAAAGGGCATGTTCTTTCTTTTGGGAAAGAAAGCTCGAATTTAATTTTATGTGATGTTTCTCGAATCTCTCCAAGCCTACTACAGAAAGATTTAATGTAGTCTAGCTTTACTCAGCTGTCTTACCCTTTCCAGAACTGCTAAAAAGATAGACCCATGCATTTTACTTTTGTATTAGTGACCCACAATAAAATGAGTACTCTTTAATTTCAGAATGCTTTTGTGAGATAAAGTTTAGGAGCAAGGAGTAATATTCACAAAAGATTTGATTCTGAGCTGCAAATTCAAAGTGATTGCTTACAAGTCCAAATGAGTTCAGCTGTGCCACTAAAGATTAAATGTCCTTGGCTGGATTTGTGCTACATTTCCCAGGGCGTGGGTCTCACAGGGCACTGAAGGGCTTCATTGGCTATTTCTGCTCATAGCTTCTTTCTCAACTGTCCTCTGGTGACAGCTGTCCAGCTGCATCACCAGCAAGAGGGAAGGTTTAGCAGAAACAATAACAAGTTAAACAAAACAAAACCTCTCCTGGCTTTTATTTCAGTTCCCACAAGCGACACTGATGGATTCATGTGCCCAAGGCTTTGCCCCCTCAAGTTGAGTGAGGCTTTGACATGTAGTTACTTAATGCTGATGCTATTGATTTAAAAACTAGTCATCCTTGATGGTGACGGCAAGAGAGTGACTGGATCATTGAGACCCACGCATCTGTT
The DNA here is from genome assembly GCF_000260255.1 of Octodon degus. Classification (NCBI taxonomy): domain Eukaryota; kingdom Metazoa; phylum Chordata; class Mammalia; order Rodentia; family Octodontidae; genus Octodon; species Octodon degus. The sequence goes on from NW_004524583.1 coordinate 27,702,576, forward strand.
CAGCTTTGTACTTTTTATGCTATCACCTCAATGTCAAGCCTGTTATCAGAAATTGGTAACAGATGGACTGGTGATATGGCTCTGGTAGAGTTCTTGCCTTGCATGCAGGAGGCCCTGGGTTTGATCCCCAGCAGCACAGAAAACAAAGTTGGTGATAGGTCAAAGAACTAAGACTGGACAAGTGTGCATTCCGAGCAGGATGAAGGAAAGTGTCAGTAACTGCAGAGTTGGAGGCTCTGGGGACCTGACTCTGGGGCTGCTTTAGTACAGTGAGGAAGTCACCACGAAACATAAAGTGGGAAAGACTGTAGCGCTTATACCATTAGCATTCATGACTTCATCATGAATATCAACTGAGTCTTGCTCCTCCAGAGTCAGCGTTGCCTGAGAGCTTTTTAGACGAGCAGCGCCTCAGGCCTCCCCCCTCCCCCCTGACCTGCCAAGTTAGGGTACACCTCTTAGCATGATCCTCGGGTGATGTCCATCCCTGTGTTACAGTCTGGGAAGCATTGGTATAGCAGATTCCCCGGGAGGCTTAAAAACACGTTCTCGCAGATACTGTATATTCTGGTTTCTAAATGATGTTGAATCATTTGGAAAGTTGAAACACTAACTTTTGAAGAAGTGTCCATCTTAATAACAGATCTAATTTAATTATTCCTTTCAGAAAACTAATTTGATACTGTGAGATGCCTTTGATCTCAGTAACACTTTTCAACTGATAAATGGGAAAACTGCTCCCCACTGCCTCTGTTTGATAGTGTGATAGTCTTAACCTTAATTGCTAAAATGTTATACTCAACTACAGGATCTATCTTCCGTTAAGTACAAGTAGTAATACTACATCAGCATGTTGTTATAGAATAGTTACAGAAAAAAAAAATACTTACTCAGGTAACTTAATTTCTACTAAGATTTCTAGACATTTCCTTAAAGTGTTATTTAAAATTTGAAAACCTAACTTACAATAGAGACTAAAAAAAAGTTACAGAATTGGTGGTCATGTTACTCACATTTAATTTTGAATACCAGTATAGATTTATTGGCTGTTTCTAATAAAATGGTAATAGCATATAATCTGTGGGCTTGTTTTGCTTGTATGGTAATTAAAGCGTAGAATGTAAAGAAATAATTTCTATTTTCTTTGCATAGAGAAAATCTCTGCTGGCTTTAGAAAAAGAAGAAGAAGAAGAGAGAAGTAAAACTATAGAGAGTTTAAAGACAGCACTGAGGACAAAACCAATGAGGTACTTTGTCCTTGGGCTACCTGTTCCTTCCTTTTCTCTCCTTTCCCCTCTTCCTTCTACTTTTCTGCAGTGGTCAACCCTTCCAGAAAGCTTTAAATACAGAGCGTGCAACTGAACCATGGTTGAAATGCTTCACTCACCGAGCATTTAGCAAGTTGGTTTTCTTCACTTAGCAGTGACCAGGACAGCTAAAATGGAAGGGACAAAGAGTAACAATATTGACAGGAATATGGGAAGATTCGGATCCTTATTCATTGCTGTTGGGAAAGTAAAATGTTACAGCCATTTTGGAAAAGTTAATTCCTTGGAGTATTAACTATAGAATGATCATAAAAAATGAATAGTTCTGCTCCTAGATGTATACCAAAAGAAGTGAAGACCTGTTCCCCTAACACATGTCCCAGTGTTCAGAGTAGCATTGTTCAAAATAGCCCCAAAGTAGAAGCTAACAACTCATATGTCCGTCAGTTGATAAATGAATAAATGAAATGTTGTGTACCACGCAGTGAAATATTTTTGGCCATAATAAAAGACTGAAGTTCTGATACATATCACAACATGGAATAGCCTTGAAAATGCCCTGTAAGGTGAAAAAAACAGTCACAGATGACCAGATATTGCAGGCATAGATGAAATGTATGCAGGAGCCTAATTCATAGAGACAGAAAGTAGATTAGTGGCTGCCAGAGGTAAGGGAAAGGGAAAACGGTCTCTTGGGAATGATTAAAATATTGTAACATTAGATAATGTTGAGTTGTTGCACAATCCTTAATCTATTTTTAAAAACTGAATTGTGGGCTAGCCAGATAGCTCAGCAGACTAGAATGCCTGCTTGGGCAGAACACAGTGGCGGGGGTTCGATCCCAGCCTGCCATGCCAGCCCCACCCCTAGGGCACGCTGAGACAGCAATTGAGACTGGGCATGGTGGCACCTGCCTGTAATCCCAGCGCTTGGGAGGCTGAAAACAGGAGAATCACTACAACTCTGATCTGTGTAGTGAGACCCTATAGACCCCATAGACCCTGTCTTAAATGCATAAAAAAAATGATAAAATAAAAAATAAAAAACACTGAATTGTACACTTGCACAGGATGATTACATGATGTGAATTATATGACAATAAAACTATTATTAAGAATAAAAGATGGGCAGGCCTTCTGGGAATAGTGATTCATTCCTGTCTGGTAACCAGCTTTCACTGGTTGCCTGCCCCACCTCCAGCTTCCCTTAGGCCCTTAGGATTTGGTGAGAATCCTACCCATACATTTCCTTAGCAAGATGCTGTGAATGGAGCTAGCTGGTTTAACCAGCTTGACAGTGCCTCAATCATGTGGGTGGGTGGAATGGCTCGGAAGCAACTATTGCCTTTCTTCATGTGATAATAAAATGTAAACTAAGAAAAATCTAGGGGCTGGGGAGATGGCTCAGTAGAATAAGCACTTGCCTGGCAAGAGCAAGGGCCTGAGTTCAATCCCCGGTCCCACCAAAAAGAAAAAAAAAAAAAAAAAGAAAGAAAAATCTACTGATTTGTCACTACTTGGTTGTATGACACTCTCTCGGAACTGTATCAGCGGTTTTTTTCAGTGTGTCCAGCATTGTCATATGTTAGTATAAAAAGCTAATTAGGAAGTTTCTCAAGGAGTCAGTGAACAGAGGCTTTGACATGCATATGAACTATTTTCATTGTTAGACTTTATAGTAAATGTTATAAATATTGTCAAAATTAACTTGGCAGTAATAAAATACATGTGTTGGGATTCTGTGTAGTATGTGATCTAATGGAAAAGCTTTGCTACCAAACCTTACAAATACAGATAATCATTTGTTTGACAAGAAAATATCCTGGAGTTGAAGGATGATTTTTGGTTGATAGGGTGCTGGGGTCAGCAGTCAGCTCACGAAGTGCCTGGGAACTGGATTCTGTAGTAATTGATCTGCGGATGATTTTAACTCTTTGAGAACTAACCCTTCATTCACCTGTCCCCACTCCCACCTCTCATCCCTGACAAACTTTCCTCCTAAGGACTGTTGCAAACTCCAGAGGGACTTAAGTCTGATACACTTCTCTTCCCACCAGGTTTGTCACCAGATTCATTGACTTGGATGGCCTGTCATGTATTCTCAACTTTCTGAAGACCATGGACTATGAGACCTCCGAGTCTCGAATACATACCTCTCTCATTGGATGTATAAAGGCACTAATGAATAACTCTCAAGGCCGGGCTCACGTCCTGGCTCATTCTGAGAGTATTAATGTAATTGCTCAGAGTCTGAGCACTGAGAACATTAAAACAAAAGTGGCCGTGCTGGAAATCTTGGGCGCCGTGTGCCTGGTTCCCGGGGGCCACAAGAAGGTTCTACAGGCCATGCTGCACTACCAGAAGTACGCCAGTGAAAGGACACGCTTCCAGGTGGGTGCTCCCTGGCCTCTGTGTACACCCATCTCTAACTCTTAAAAGTCTTCACGAATAGGTACCTTTTCTGCCCACTAATGAGGATACCCCCTGAGATTTCTCCCTGCAATTATTACACCATGACTTCAAACCTTCCCTTCTTTTACGTTTAAGAACCAGAAAATAGAATACACTTCTGTAGTTGCACAGTCTGGGGCCTTTAGACTTACTGAACTTGGAAATGTAGCCATGCGTCCTAATATTATGCAGCATATGCCCTTTGAATCCATTAAATGGAGTATTCCCTGGAAATCTTAGAGGATGCCATGCTGGAGTTCAGATCAATTTTAATAGTGAGATTATGTCACCAAGGTTTTACTTAGATGTAAAAAGCAAGCAGAGGTAATAGAGCAAAGTCTTCTGTGTATGTATATAAATGCACATATATGATGTAAGAATTTTAAAGGGACTTTTAGTATTACGTCATTGAAAGGAACAGTTAGTGCTTATATTGCTTGATCAATTTTGCATGCCTGGTAATCTGAACAACTACTTTGAAGATAACAATATGCAATCTAATAACCATGGCTAATTTTGTATCATCTTGTTTTGCAATTCTGTATCATTTTTGTAGGTTTTGTTTTTTTTTTTTTTTCTGTCTTTAAAATAAAAAAATAAGGGCCAGCCAAATAGCTGAGTGGATTAAAGTGCCTGCAAGCAGGCGCAGGGGCCAGGAGTTCAATCCCCAGGCCTGCCATGCCAGTCCTGCCCCCAGGGTGTGCTGAGACTGCGCAATTGGGAGGCTGTAAACAGGAGAATCACTACAAGTCCGATCTAGTAGTGAGACCCTCAGAACCCTGTAGACCCTTCCCTAAAATACATACATACATACATAATAAAATATAAGCTATATATTATATAGAATAAGCTATTATAATAGAATAGCTTTATATGGCTATATATTATATAGAATAAGCTATTATAATAGAATAGCTTTATATGGCTATATATTATATAGAATAAGCTATTATAATAGAATAACTTTGTATGGATCCATATAATAAGGATTGCTCTGTATAAATTAATATAATTTTGACTAAATAGATATTAAAAGTTAACCTATAAGCATAAAAAATCTGTAACATGAACATACAGCTGATACTGACCTCATCCTTTGTTTTTGTATTTGTGTCCTGCATAGATGTTAATTAATGACTTAGATAAAAGCACTGGGCGGTATCGAGATGAAGTGAGTCTGAAGACTGCCATCATGTCCTTCATTAACGCAGTACTAAGCCAAGGCGCAGGAGTGGTAAGAACCTTCTGTGTGGTACATGCTTATATACTATGAAAAACAATTTTAAAACATCATAATAATGCAGTCTTAAAACAATGAATATGTATTTTATCACCCTTGTACTTTAGGAGAGTTTGGACTTCAGACTTCATCTTCGCTATGAATTTCTAATGTTAGGAATTCAGCCCGTAATAGATAAATTAAGGGAGCATGAGAATTCGACATTAGATAGGTAAGTCAGACTGTTACAGTCTGAGATAGTTCATACTTATTCCATATGTATGGTGCAGTGCCAGCCCGTGAACTGTTTGTGATCTGTTTGTAACCCAAGTGACTTGCACTGGAATGTTGGCACAGCTAAGTGTGTTTTTATCATAAGACTTAGTCAATGAAGGCAGCAGTATATTGTGTAGAGAACTTAATGTGGGTTTGGGCACGAGACCTGAATCCACCTCCTGTCCTGGTCTTGCCTCTGACTATATATCCGGGTCAAGTTACTCCTTCCTTCTGAACTTTGGTGTTTTTATGCTCATAAGAGACGGTGAAGATGGTGATCATAATGACAGTTGTCTTCTTCCTCTGTCGAGAAAATTGACCGTAAACCCATGGAATCACTTAGTACCTTCAGTAGGCATTCTGCACATGTTACTTTCGCTTTCTTGTTCACGTTTTCTCATTTGCAGTCATCTCACCATTCCTAGCTAGGTGTATTAGTCCTCAGCTCTTTCCTTCCATCACTCTTGTCCTTCATTCATCCATACCATCGTGCTCTGCTTCTGGATATTCTGTCCAGTGTACTCTTGCACATACTATTTCCTCAGCTTCTAAAGATATTTCACAAATTCCTGATGTTTGTTCCCTGCAGAAAGACCTTTCCCAACTGTTGTGTCTATTCACTTTATTCCCAGTAATTTTCTTTTCCCTTTACCTTGGTGTATTTGCCTTCATAGACTGTTTGACTACCAGTGTGTAAAATAATTATTAGAGACTTAATAAATATTTGAATGAGTAATGAAAGATTCAGATGTTTCTTTGGTGATATTTAATGAATGGAGTGTAGGGATATGGGTTTTTCTGTAAAGGGTGTCCATGAGAGGAATCTGGACTTGATTAGATTTGATTACCACTTACTAATTTAATACTATCATACAATATGCTATGCACACCAGATTTCTAAATTTTTCTCTTACGATGACCTTACTTAACTCAATTAATATATTTTTCCTTTAAAAGAGCATAGTTAAAAAACAAGGGCATTCAAATTTTTGTTTCTTTTAGAGTGATCTCTGAAAATTCAGGAAAGGGCTTAGTGTTAATGTCCTGAATCCTATGTGCTTGTGTTTGTAAGATGTTACACTCTTAGTTGTTTTTAATTATCTTTCAGGCATTTAGATTTTTTTGAAATGCTCCGAAATGAGGATGAACTAGAATTTGCCAAAAGATTTGAACTGGTATGTGTGCTTCTGATTATTCTGGTTTGACATCTCAGCTCACAGAACTTGCCCTTAAATCATGCTGTGCACCTAACATGGGTCACTGTGTCTGTGAGCAGAAGCAGAGCTCTGGGTGTCACCCAAGTGGCAAGATGAGTGTCTGCCTTGGACTGGCTTTCCTTACATTGAGCAGCTTGAGCGTTTCTCTTAGATTTGTTCTGCTATCAAACAGGTCCACATAGACACAAAAAGTGCAACGCAGATGTTCGAGCTAACCAGGAAGAGGCTGACACACAGTGAAGCCTACCCCCACTTCATGTCCATCCTGCACCACTGCCTCCAAATGCCTTGTGAGTGCTCGCCACTTACCTGGGGGTGCGGCGGGCTTCGATGTCTTCTGTGGGCTCTGTCTCCTTAGCGGTGCTGACCAGAACAGGGGAGGTCAGGGACTCCAAGCCTCAGCTTTATGACAGCCTGTGTCTCTACCGTGGCTTACCTGGTGTTAAATTCTCAAAGTGAAATAAGTCACAACTTACATTTGCTTCAGAATAAACATGTGCCTTACAACACATTTATAAAGAGATAAAGACTATCTTTAAGTAAATGATTATCACACGTCAGGCTTCCTTAAGCCTAGGGAAGCACTGGTGCAGCTGATGTAAGTGCCACTCTGTTCTGTGGCCCTAAAGGCTGCTCAAAGTATTCATCCTCATTTACAAGCAACCTGAAGATCTTTTCCCACGATTCTTTCCCTTTTCAGACAAGAGGAGCGGCAACACTGTTCAGTACTGGCTGCTACTAGACAGAATTATACAGCAAATAGTTATCCAGAATGACAAAGGACAGGACCCCGACTCCACGCCTTTGGAAAACTTTAATATTAAAAATGTGGTACGAATGTAAGTCTCTTCATTTGCTACTGCCTGGGAGATAATGATGACAGTGTAGTGGACTTATTTTATCCTGCTTCAAAATAATAGCTGAGAGCGCTGCAGTAGTCTAGTTGCTTTACAGATATATGCAGTATGTCTCAGTAACATCCGGGTTTAAACAGGCTTCAGGCCTGCACTGAAGATTTTCTATACAGTGGACTTTTAATGAGTACTCTTTTAACTGTTATACAGGTTGGTCAATGAAAATGAAGTTAAGCAGTGGAAAGAACAAGCAGAAAAAATGAGAAAAGGTAAATGATGAAGACGTGCCACCAGAACACACTGTCGGTTATGGGTGACCTTCCGGAGCGAAGAGCACATATGTTCAGTTACTGGATGGATGGCCCTGCGGCCAGTGTCTCTGGGAGACTTGCATTGATCTTTCTCATTGCATCAAATAGCCTTTCTTGTTCCAGGTCTTAATGACATTTTGCAGTTTTTTTCCTCATTTAAGGTATTTTAGTTGGCTCACAGATTCCCAAAGATTTTATGCTTTTATTATCATGTAAATGTTTTGGAGAAGCTTATAATAGTTACTGTTCATTTTTTCATCAATTTAGTTTTTTTTTTTTTTTTTTTTTTTTTTTACGGAACCAGGGATTGAACTCAGGCCCTTGCACTTGCCAGGGAAGCGCTTATTCCACTGAGCCATCTCCCCGGCCCAATTTAAATTTTTTTAACTACAAGTCATCCGAACCCTTTTTTTCCCCATACCTACTTTTTAAAACAGAATATGATTTAAGAAATACAATAAGACATTCTTCAGGTTTGTCAAAATTTTAAGAGAGAAGTACTGGCCACCTAGTTACAACAGCCCAATTTTCTTCATACCAGTGGTACAAGAGGAACCATGTAGGAAATCAGCGACCATTGTAGAGATATGTGTTATGAAACATTAATAGGCCAGCTGTTAGTGTTTGAATATGTCTTTGATATTGTCAGTCAGCAATCAGTGCCAGAAACATCCGTGTTCTCACGCTATCAGCCACTGAAAGGTATGTGTGGCTTTGTGCTTCCTTCAGTGCACTGGCAGATTCAGGGCCCCTTTGTGAGGACAAGCATATGCCAGCCAATGCGCTCTCACCACACTGGTTAACGGACTTCCTTTTCCTTAGTTATTCAGTCCAAGTTATTCAGTCACAGCCAGTGACTGAATAGCACTCATCCCAGTATTTAACGTGCTGAAAAGAATGTCTGAGAGATGTTGTAGCATTTCCTTTCCTGTCATCACATGTGTCCTTTGCCATCAAACAGAAAAGCAAGGCCACCACTGATGGCAGACAATAGCAAGTATGAAATACTGTGGGGCCATCACTCCTCACACACATTCACGTTTCTCTCCCCATGCATCTTGCGTAGGAAGCTCTGCGGGGAGAATAGAGACATCAGCGAAAGGGTGAAGGAGGAGGCCAAAGAGAAAGTGAGCGGACGGATGAGTGGACTCGTCTGATGAGTGGATGTTTTGCTGATGTTCTAGAATACAGAGACTTGAGGCTGCAAGTTGAGAAAAGCACCTGGGCCATCAGATTGGAAGTTATTCTGTCACTTATTTGGCAGATATGTGGGAGCCACCGAGCCTGGTTCTGGGTGTGAGTCTCAGCCCTGCCCTCTGCTATCCTTGCAGCAGTGAGGGCTACCTCTACCTCATAGGGTCAGCATGAAGGCTGAAAGACAAGTCAAACAGAGTGACGTCAGCACGGTGTCCGCACAAGCTAGTTGCACAGCGCATAATAGCAACTGTTATAGGACCAGGCTGTTGAGGTGGCAAAGGAGAAGATCTCCAAGGTTAGAAAGGGGCAGCTTGGCTTAAAACATAGTGTGGATAAAGCGTAAAAGAGGAGAGATTGTAGATACTTTGAATTTTTTTTAGAAGGTTTGGGTAAACACACATGCTAACAGATTAGTCAGAGAGTGGAGGCTGACGAGAGGCAAGGAAATGCCACGGACCTGAAAAAGAGTATTTGAGGAAGAATTCTCCTCAGTGCATAGCACTCCTGGAACGTGTTCGGTCAAAGCTTAGTGAAGGTATGGTCAGTGGATGTGATTTGTGGAAAGAACCTTTGTGCTAGAGCTTCGCACGTCGAAATCCTCTGAGAGCGTTTGAAACTTTCCTGAGCCCTGCCTCGGCCTGCAGCACAGGCTCTTTGGAGCAGGCCCCAGGCTCCTCAGATGCTGACTTCTCACACAGCTGAGGTGCAGTCCTAGTGCCACTGTTGCTGAGGACGCGGCTCAGTGGACGAGCACTTGGTGAGCTGGGCAGGGCCTTGGGCTTGATGTGTAGTACTGAAGGGGGAAAGACGGTTACTGAGGAATGAGGTGGTGAGGAAAGACAGCGAATGGGACACCAACATTTTTTTGGTATGGATCTGAAGAAGTTAGACATCTGTGGAATGGTAGAAATGGGATGATGGGTGCAAGGATTTTAATGTCTTGAACCCCTTGTTACAAATTCCAGTTTTGGAGGACAGAGAAGAGAGAAGGTCAGAGGCGACATGAATTTAAAATGAGCTATCAAATTCAGAAATAGAGACTAGCTCTGTACAGCTCAGCCCCAGTGGATTATATCTCTAGTGGATTTATTGATATAAAAAGAGTAGGGATTAGAGCCAAGTATTTGAAATAAAAATCTGCAGCCTAAACTTCATTATTTCTCTTTCCCAAAGCTCATCATCCTGTCAGGAAGCTTTTTAGTCACTGGCCATGTGAATAAGCATTATGTTTAAACTGGACGTCCTGTTCCATTAGTGCAGGACTGAGGAAGTCAGCAAAACCCTGGCTAAGAGTCACTGTTCTTGCACGCCATGATGATTCTCGTGTTCAGCCAGCACCACTGCCCTTAGATGTTGAATACTGAGATGGCAACATTTTCTTTCCCAAAGTTCTAATAATCGCTTGCTGAAAACACGAGGCGCTGCAGGTGGCCTTCTGAGGGCCCCTGGAGCTGTGCAGAGCGACGCGGGGTCTGGCGGCCGTTCCTGCTCGCTCTGCAGACTCCTCCCTTTCAGCCGGACACCTGCAGGAAAGCTTGATCGTGCACACTTAATTTCTCCTCCTCGCATGTCTGATCTCTGGCCCAGGCTGCTTTCTCACTTATTTTCCCACTCCTCTGACAGGATTCGGAGGTAGCTGTCAGCCAGGCACAGTCCCTTCCACAAGCAGCTGCTCGCACTTTTGTTCATTCCCGAGGTCCCTTTCTGACATCTTTTATGGAACACCATTAAAGTTGCTCACGCACGCCTCCCTCCCCAAGGGCGAATGCTGCTCAGCCCCTGAGTAGCTCCCTTTAACGGGATGCAGAAATAACACTGACGTGACTGAGAGCCCCAGTCTCTGGATCACCCTCTGTCAGTTTTCCTTTCTAGAGAAATTGTTTGGGCTTTGCAGAACCTCCTGTTCTCATATCTGATTGTTCTCACATGTAGAGCACAATGAATTACAACAGAAACTGGAAAAGAAAGAGAGAGAATGTGATGCCAAGACCCAAGAGAAGGAAGAAATGATGCAGACCCTAAATAAAATGAAAGAGAAACTCGAGAAAGAGACAACTGAACACAAGCAGGTCAAACAGCAGGTGGCGGACCTCACGGCCCAGCTCCATGAGCTCAGCAGGGTGAGTGCGCTCCAGGGGCCGGCCTTCCCTTTGCTGCATCCCTGCTCGCCCCAAGGTGCCTCCACCTTGTGATGAGGAAGCAGTTTCAAGGGTCCCACAGTTCTGGCTACAATCATAAGACTTGCTTCCTGTGTCGGCAGAGGTCTGGGCTGTCAGTCCTGGCACCAGTCCTGTACTAAGAGCATAGGGGATTGCATTAGCTTCTTAACCAGTTTCATGAAAACAAGTTATATGATGGTGCAAGAAGTGAGAGAGATGTAATGCTTTGCAGGCGGGCATCTAGTGTCCCGTACAAAGGGCCAGCGCCACCAAGCCCATAGAGGCCCTGAAGAGACCATCTGACCTGGTAGCCCTTTAGGTCCCGTTGTCAAAAGTGTGGGTTTCCCTGTATGTACACTCAGTTTCACACAGTGAATTCTCTTCTTGCACTGATCTCCTCCTATTTTCATCTTTTCAGAGGGCTGTCTGTGCTTCAGTCCCAGGAGGACCCTCACCTGGAGCCCCAGGAGGACCCTTTCCTTCCTCCATGCCGGGTTCCCTTCTTCCCCCACTGCCCCCGACTCTGCCAGGTGGAGTCCCCCCTCCACCGCCACCTCCGCTCCCTCCTGGAGGCCCTCCGCCCCCTCCAGGGCCTCCTCCCTTAGGGATCATGCCACCTCCAGGGGCTCCAGTGGGACTGGCTCTCAAGAAGAAAAGCATTCCTCAGCCCACAAATGCCCTCAAATCCTTCAACTGGTCTAAGCTGCCGGAGGTGAGCCCTTCATTCAAATTTTCCTACATAGGGGTAGCATCAGCACCTCTTGTGTCCTTGCTAAAAGGGAGACACCTCTGGCCACTGAAGAGTTTGTCTTCAGGGTTTAATCCCTGGTGGGCCAGGCCAGCCCTACATCCAGGGGACTCTGAAACAGCAATGGAGACTGGGCATGGGAGCACACGCCTGTAATTCCAGCGCTTGGGGGGCTGCAAACAGGAGAATCACTACAAGTCTGATCTGTGTAATGAGACCCTGTAGACCCTACCCTAAATTGAAAAAAAAGTTTGTTTTCCGGCCTAGAAACTGAGGTTTCTCCCTAGCTCACATACTTAAGCTTTGGAAATGCAGCCATGTTGTTTGAAACTAGCTCATGTTAAACATGTAGGGTGAGTTAAACATGTAGGATGAACAGTTTAGGATAGGAGCACTTTAGAAAATAACTATGCCTGTTCTTTTTGTGTATAACTTTCTAACTTGATGTTTCTAGAACAAACTGGACAGAACAGTGTGGACTGACATTGATGATACCAAAGTCTTCAAAGTTCTAGATCTCGAAGATCTGGAAAGGACTTTCTCTGCCTATCAAAGACAGCAGGTAATCGCATGTGCTGTCCAGATGCCAAAATTGTGCAACAGTCACATCTTCACACGTGATCCCTGGGCCACCTGTCATGACAGTGCTGTGGCCAGCCTCTCGTCTCACGCTGTTTGGTCTGCACCAGTGTGTCCTGCAAGGCAGCATGGTGTGTGTACCTCTGTGTGTGTGTGTGTGTGTGTGTGTGTGTGCGCGCGCGCGCGTGCGAGTGCCTGTGCTGTGTGGGGAGTGTGAGCAGCTGAAGGCGTGTTAGCTCCCCTTGAGGAATCTCTGCTGGGATAAATGTCCAAGCCCTTGACTTGTGTAAGGACTTCCGGATATTACTACTGTGCTTAGGCACTGGATTGCCAGGAAAAAATATGGGTAGGGGAGTTGTGTAATTTACAGTGTCACCTCAAGATGTTTGATTTTGGAACTATTTTGCTTTATCTGATTTTTTTTTTTTTAAAGTTGTGTAAATACTACCAGAATCAGAATGCTTTTTGAAATAGATGGAATCTTAGCAGTGTGAGGCTCGGAGATGACGAGACTGTGGCAGTCACCTCGGACCCACAGCGAAGCTTAGAGACCCAGCACTGATGCTGCAGAGGCCGCACAGGGATGCAGACAGCAGAGGAGTGGGCCAGGCTGTGGCCACGGCGCAGAAACAGCCGTGTGGCACTTGCTGGCTAGCAGGCAGGCGGCATCCTCCTGAGCCCTCGTCAGTCTCCTGGTCTCTCACTGCTCCAGAGGCCTCCTTGCAGAGCTCTTAGGGTGGCTCAGAAGAAGCCACCAAGGGACCCAGGCACAAAGAACTCCAGAAGATCAAGGGAGCCAGGGCCTTGGGAATTGGAAAAGCAGACCAGGAACGGGAGACGCAAGGAGCAGCCGGCGAGGAGAGCATCTTGGGTCTCACAAAGAAGACAGTGCGGGCAGCTCCGCGGCCGCTCCCCTTGAGCTGCGCGGGAGGCCTCCACGCCCAGAGTGCAGCTCCTCCAGCAGACGCCTGCTTTCTCATCAGGCCACTGACTTGGTTCCCAAGGAAATAGGTCTCAGAAATCCCAGGCACCAAGGAGGAAGATGGACTGGGGCTGGCGAGCAACAAAAGCAAAAGGATTGTTTGTTTAGACTTTCACGATGACCTGTGATACACCTGGAATAGGTTGTGAAGGTGCTACTTAGCCAGAATATTCTACCCTAAGAGAAGCCAAGCTTCTCTTCAGTGCTTTTTGGCTGGTTTAATAGTGTATGCAAATAAAAGTGATTGCCTGCCGTAGAGACACGAAGGCTGAAGCAAGAGCCTGAGCTGGGCCCCTACGTAAGAAGGTGGCAGCCTGTGCAGGGTTATGCACACTGAATAAAAGACCCGGAGGAAAAGGAAAGCAAGATACTTGATCTTGTGAAGCGCAGCAGTGCATGCGCATAAAGACATCATCCCACAGGTTCTCTGGCCAGACTCATTCTTGCTGGGATGCAACACGTCTGTCTGTCTCCCTGCACCCACCCCAGGAGGTATCCCTGGCCCTCAGCATGAACTCGGAGGAATTTTAACAAGTTTCCTAGGAATTCAGATAATCTTCCAACATGGTCACCTGTTCCCTTGCTTGCCCCCTCCATTCCAGTTGCTGATCCTGACCCATACCAGGTCTCTTAGATGAGGACTTGGGACCTTAGAGGAGTCTATTAAAGGAAGGGAAAGCTGCAGTTGTTGTGAAGGATGTATTCAAGTCTGAGCATGTGGGCTGCGTTTGTTATGAAGGCAGGTGGTTGAAAGACCAAAGTTTACAAGACTCATAATTAATTGGGCTTGAGCAGAAGGTAACAGAAGGATGCTGCCAGAGCACTTTGGGACACATACATGGGCAATTCTCAGGAGCGGTTGGAGATGGGATTGCAGAGATCCCAGCAGCCGGATAACAGTCTCCTAGCAAATAGCAAGTCATCAGCAGTCACTTGTCAGGGTAGGCCAGAACACTTCAGCTGTGCCTCCCCCTCAGCAGACTGCTGTGTGGGATGAGCTGGGATGAGTTGTGACCGTCCTCAGCACTTCGTGGAGAAAACCTGAGGCACACCTGCTCAGCATAATTCAAGTGTCTTTCCTCTTTTAATTAAGCCACGGGGGATGAAAATTGTGAGATATATATATATATATATATATATATATATATATATATATATGTATATGTTTGCCAGATGAGGGCAATTTGAACCATTTTATTGAGTTTACTAAAAACTGAAAACCAGAAAATCACAAGATGCAGACACTACATGGAATCTGTAGGGTGCAGTGAAGCAAACAGTGCCGGCTGCAGAACGGCCCCTCATCTCCTGTTGGCAGCAGTGAGGACTACACGTTTTCCCATCTTGGCAGTGTGTTCTGCAGTCATACCCCACTTAACTGCTCTCCTTTCTACTCCCAAATGAACACTGGAACCTGTTTTTTCCACGGTGTCTCCTTTCTCCTCCCTCCAGAATGATGAAACCTTGGTCAAAACTCTCTGGACTTCAGGCCACTTACTTAGTTAATCAGTTTTTCAGAGCAGCAAAAGAATACATGAATACCATTACCTGCACACCTGTAGTAGGAACACTGCATAGTGCTCTTTAGAAATCACAGTGTCAGACTAGTATAATTTAAATTTTTAAAATTTATTTATTTATTTAGTACAGGGTCTTACTACCCAGCTCAGACTCCTAGTGATACTCTTATCTCAGCCTCCTTTTAATGCTGGCGTTACAGGCATGCACCACCACGCCTGGTTTTGGTGGCCTGCACGGCATGCAGTATCAGGGATTGAACCCGGGTCCTTGCACTTGCCAGGCAGGCATTTAGACCACCAAGCTATGTCCCCAGCTCCTTACACTTCTGAGTCCTGACCCATAAAATTTAAATGAGGAATGACAGTGATATATATATATATATATATATATAACATGCATGTAGATATAAACATGTATACATACATGAATATAGGCACATATTTATGTCTACATTTACATACCTATTGTAGAAAAGTATTTGAGAAATATGACAATCAGATATTTATATTATTTGTTTTGTCTCTAAAGTACTTCAAAGGATTCAAATACATTAAGCTATTTCCACAGGCCCATCATGTAATTTGTAGTATAAAAACAAAGATGAAAAATGTGTAGCTCATCATAATATAGACTGTAAGATGATGGCCAATATTGAGTATGCATTGTACTTTTGGTGCTGAATATGATATACACAGTTCCTTACTAACCTTAAAATTTAGCTCTCAAGAGTTCTTATAAGACCGGGGAGATGGCTCAGTAGAATAAGCGTTTGTCTGGCAAGTACAAGGGCCTGAATTCAGTCCCCACTTCTGCCAAAAAAAAAAAAAAGAAAAGAAAAAAAGAGTTCTTCTACTTTTTGTTGTTTAATACTTACTCCTAACTCTGTGAAGGGAATTTTATTTCTTATGCGATGGGTAATAAAAATATGACTTACTGTGAATTTAGTCTCCAAACAGGTGACACATTGAAGACCACAAAAGTGGCATAATTCTCGGTTTCTCTTTGTTCTTTGTCCATGGTTTTACTCATTATGAACACCAGACTTTTAGAGGATTTTCTTTAAATCCAGTTTTAAGAACATGACCACTCTTACTCAAAATTTTTTCAGCGTATATATCAAAAGTGTGGAGAGCTGATTATGTAAGCTTATGTGCCGCTTGAAATGGAATTTAATAGCATGCCATTAGTCTCCTGTTCGCATTCCAAAAGTTCATTTGAAAGTCAATTTTAATACAAACCTTTTTCTTCATTGAAACTACATTATACATGATTTCTAAGTCAGCCACAAGGGGTTTATTTTAATACGTAATATGAATGTAGTCCGTTGCGTGGTAGTAGTATTTCACATACAGTTAAACAGGGCAATGTCTGTTTTATGGGGACTTTTCATCCTGCTGTGCCGTAAATTCATTCCTGCCTGTCCGTGCAGTTAGCAGTGTAGGTGAGCTGGTGGCAGTACACCTACTAAGGGAGTCTGAGCTCCAGAATAGCATTGTGCCAGCTCATGGGTTCTTCCTCCATCTTGCTCTTCTCATGAGAACAACCTGCTTTTGGGGTCCTGTTGTCAGCACCTAGTACAGTATTGCAAAGCCTTTCTTCTCTGATTTAGCGAACGAAAGA
Source organism: Octodon degus (assembly GCF_000260255.1). Classification (NCBI taxonomy): domain Eukaryota; kingdom Metazoa; phylum Chordata; class Mammalia; order Rodentia; family Octodontidae; genus Octodon; species Octodon degus. Next base: position 27,718,978 of record NW_004524583.1, read on the forward strand.
TAACGGCTGTTGCTGATGTGTAACATAAGTCATGGGGAGGGTCCCTTTTAAAACATTCAGGAGAATCTTTACTAAATGGTCAAAGCATTTTCCTTTTTATGTCTCTTCACAGTTAGTCTATAATCTTATTTGTATACCCCAAAATTATATTATTTAGGAGATTTATTTCAATATTCTTAGTCCTTAGCCTTGACATATGAAAGCAGAAGAAAAAATTGTGGCTAGTTTCTTTCTTCAGACCAACATGTAAGGCCACACGTTCTGTAACTAGTAAGAGGTAAGCCAGAGGTGTTTGTTTGTTTGGTACTGGGAATCAAACTGATAGCTTTGCACTTGCCAGGCAGGCATTGTGCCACTGAACTATATCCTCTGCCCAAGTCAGAGTTCTGTATAGACATTAGTATATGCATTTTTCCAGAAAGGGATGTCCAGTTTTTATCGGATTTACCCAAGTGTTTCCGCCTGATAAAGATGAGGACTCCTTCCTACAAGTATTACCCTTACACGCAGCTCTTATTCATGGTGGAGCCTGTCAGCACTGATTTCTGACAGTTCAAGTGCCTGCTTATTTATATCCTAAATCCTAAGCGCTACACCAGAAATACTTGGAAAAATCGAACATTCTCTCACGTGAAGCCTAATACAAGGGATTCTATCATATTTGATCCAAGCCAATTAGAAGTATCATTTTATTTTTTCTTCTGATTTTTGAGTGAATAAGGTTTCAAACTTATGTTAACTTGTTTTGTGTAATTAGGCCTAAAATAACATTATGATTTCAAATATGTCCTATCTAATTAAACTCACAAGCTTTGTTGTTTTATTTTTAAAATGCAGATTAATAGACCTTTAAATCAGTGGAATCTATCTCGGCATGCAGTATCAGGGTTCGAACCCGGGTCCTTGCGCTTGCCAGGCAGGCACTTAGATGGCAGTTGCTTAGACCACTGAGCTATCTCCCCATAGCATTTTTCATCCTCACCTCCAGACAGATGAGTGAGTTACTGAGCTTTTAGCTGCTGTGCTTATTGCTGCTGGGGTTTGCAAACGGGAGCTCTTGACTAAACTCTTCTGCACTTCAGCTGAGAAGCGAACAAGAGGAATAAATGAAGCAACTCTTTGAGGAATAAAATAATTGTATCATATAATTACAAGGATTGAGCTCATAAATGTGTCAGATACTGTGTAGATGCTTTACATGCAGCATCATATTTAATTCCAGTCATAATCCAGCTGTCAACACCATTGTGCAGATACAGAAACTGAGCCCCCAGCCCCACATCCATTAGGTGACAGCTGCCCGATTCCAGAGCACAGAACCTGTGCTAGAGATCAGAGGCTTAGTTTCCTCACAGTCGAAACAAGATTTGCCAGCAAGCTTAATAAAAATTTCTTCTTTGAAGACAAGATAATGAGAGCAGGATCTAAATTCATGTAGTATCCTTTCTCTTTAACAGAAGAAAAAGAAAAACCAATCAGGAATACCTCATGGAGTTCCTTCCACCATAAGTTTTTTTGCACTGGAAAGGAAACTGTTTTTACTGTCCCAAAGAAGGTCAGAGTAGACAGTTTGACAGTTATAATAGAGACAAAAGAAAAGCGGGGTATCAGAGGGGAGGAAAAGTTTCCTGTGCCTATTAACTTGTCCTTTACATGCCATGCAAGGAAGGCAGTCCTGCCTGAGTGGGCAGGACAGAGGAGGGCACGTCCTGTTTCCCACCAGGAAAATGATGTGAGCAGCGCACCAGTGTGAAATTGGCTCTGGCAATGCTATTGAGACCTGAAGGAATCTGCTGAGCAAATGCTAGGCAATCTGGTGGTGCAAGCTGTTGGCCCAGAGCTGGGACGGGTTTTGCACACCAAAGCTTTATTCATTCAGCATTGCAAAAATATGCATCGGAAGCTGTTACTTTCTCCTAATGTGTCAATTACTTCTTCCCCTTGACCCCAAGTCTTTTCTAAAGAGAATTTCAAGAGGCTCGTGTGCTCGAATAGCTCTGCAGCAGTTCAGACAGCCACGAATGGCTGCACCCACCCGGAATCAGCAATCGCCTATCAGTTGCCTGTTCTCTTTTCCCTCACACCCACTGCGGCACCTACAGGCCATGTCCGGACCCTTTAGGGTGTTCCACTTCTTTTAATTCTTTCTAGTAATACCAGAAGGCAGGAGGCTATTAATGACAATAACAACAAAAAGCATTTTTTTTTTGGTAGTATATAACAATGGAAAAAGTTTTCTCCAGTGATGAACTTAATTAATATGCTTTTGCTTCAACTGAAGATCAATGTGTTAAGTGAAGTCTAGCGGTTTTGTTTTCCTTTCCTTTTCTAAGAAGATTTGTTGATGAAAATCATCAAAATCAACAAATTTTGATGAAAATCCAACAGCTGGGATCTTTCTGGGATGTGCTAAGCCCATTTCTAAATTTGATTTGCCACCATTGAATATTGGGAAGAGTAAATGTTGTCCTTCTCTGCACCAAATGCTGTATACCATGTTTTCATTTTCTCTTGGGCCAGACTCTCTCCTTGTCATTAACTCTCACTGGTGACTCAGGGACATAGATCATCTTATACCCTGTATCACTGATTCCCCTGACTGCTTTGACTTCCCCCATTGTTGCTATGACTTCTGAATGGCATGTATCTGGTTTGCCTTTTCCATGCCTCTACCATGGCTGTAGGATTTCTCTGTGAACTCCAGGCAGGTAAGTCTGCTACTAAGTATGTGTTTTATGATACAACTCCTTAGCTCACTCTGAGCTTGAAATTTCTGGATTAGCTTGTTTGTTGTTATTGTTGGTGGTTAGATAGTACAGTTCCACACTGGATTTCACCTTTTAATGGAAGCGATGTAGATATACTTGAAATCTCAACACAGGAGATATCACATGTTTGATCCCATGATGCCTCATATTATAAATTCCATGTTGCTTTTGCTTTCAAACTTTCATGTTCTGTAATTCTTTGGGTTACTTACATTTGTAAATGCCATAATTCACTGTTAATTGGTCCTAATAGCTAATGAAAGCAGACTTCCAGTTTGTCAAGTTAGACTGTGTTTTCACCTTGCACTTTTTGTTGTAAGATCTCTATCGTGCAGTTAAGAATTTTATGCATAGTTGTCCTATGCCTGTTGCACTGTAAGTACAGCCGGCCATCATTGCTCAGCACACAGCAGGGTATGCCAGTAGTATTTGTTAACTCAGGTAACTGAATTAGTTCTGGGCTGCCCTGTCCCCACTGGACTCCAGGTAATGCAAGATACCTCTGGCCTGGTAACTTCCTGTTTGCACATGATATTTGGGAAGCCTTCTTATGCTGCTTTTTTGAGTGTTCAGGGCACAGACAGTTCTGGGGTGACCAGGCCCTGCAAATGGCTGGGCCAGCAATGGCAAATCTTTGCAGAGTTTGATTCATAGTGACAGCTCTTCTGTCTGATGTGCATAGGGATTCAGGGGACAACAGGACAGGTCACTGATAATTTATGCACACTTAGCATCTTCAACTTGGAAGCCCTTTGTTCTTCTAGGTGGTGCTTTTTCAAATGTGGGTAGTTGGTTTTTCTTACTTGTGTTTCTCTTTGCCAAGTAGGTGGTGGCCTTTCTTCAGCCTCACCACCTTGCTGCACTCCCCTCGGCACCATCTCTGCTTGGCTCGCGTGTACGCACACACACGTGTGAATGGATCGTGGAATCGAACACTCTTGTGTCTGAAGTCTGAATGTCACTGTTAGACTTTGATGAATTTCTTCTGTGCTCTCTACAGAAAGAAGCAGATGCCATTGATGACACACTGAGTTCCAAGCTGAAAGTCAAAGAGCTCTCAGTGATTGATGGCCGGAGAGCCCAGAATTGCAACATCCTTCTGTCGAGGTATTGTTAGTGTTGAATCAACATTTCTAGTAGGACCAGTATGACTCAAAAACACATTCTTCACTTGATTTTCTTAATTTTAAAAGCATCATGCTGAGGGACAAATCTTTGGGTCCCCTATGTTTTGGGAAGGAGAATTCTTGGTGTTTACTTTCCCTAATAGAATCTATTAGACCTCTTGGCAGTAGAGACATTTAAGTCTTTCACTAACAGTCATAGAATCAGGACTCATGTTGATAGTTCCTTGTTGTATTTTGCTTTTTAATATCACCTTTTTATAGTTTATGATTTCATGCTGTCGGGGGACATTTTTATGGCTAAAAAGATGTAAATCTCAAACATCAGTGAAATATTAATTTGTCTGGTTCAGCGCTATTCAGCAATCTCTCTCATAACTAGTGAACCATCATTGCCCTGAAACAGAAAGGAAATTGTGAGCGTGGAATCTGATTGCAGCTTCAAGCAACACTGTCAGGTCATTCTGGGCATTTCAAGTAGCTTTTCTTTATCTAATTTCTCCAAGAGGGACTTTAACATTAAACAAAGGAACCTATACTTATGGGGCGCATGAAGATACAAAGCATGCTGAATGTTGCAGCTTCAAAGACGACGTGCACTCTGGGAGGAGTGCTGTGTGCAATGAGTCTGTTAGAAGGTGACCGTCTTCCAGGGAGGGCGAGGAGGGAAAGCAGTAGACATTGTTACTTAAATGGTCTGAGACTGAGTTTCTTTTAACACAAAGAGCTGCTGCTCGGTTTTCAGCATGGAAGTTTGATTGTTAGCCAGATATATATTACTTTAGGGAGCAGATGTTTCTTTTAGTAAAAGATAAACTGAGCTTTAGTGAGACCCCTGAATTTTAATGCAGCTTGTAAGGTAGCATGAACCGCCCTGGGAGCATTTCCCTCTCCGCTAGCTGGAAGCGATGTAACGTCAGGCTCTGAATTTGTCCTGACGTTTGCTCCATGAATCATAGTTGGCTTGGAGAAGACATCTGCCTTAGGAAGGCACAATAACAAATAATGTAGGAGTCTTGTTTGTCTTCTACAATGCATCTGATTTGTTGCCTTTTTACAAATACCATTCTTCACTGAAGAATTAAATGAAGATTTAGGGAAAATTGTCTTTTTTTTTTTTTTTTTGGTAGAGTTTCTCCTTATACTTAGTGCTTTTTCAGCAGATAAGCACTTTAATGCAATTTGACAAAGGGAGCTGTCACCCTGGATTTCCATAGTGTTGAAATGCTTGTATAGTAAAAACTGTGATCTAGGTCTTCATAGACTATTCCCAGTTCTAAGTACCTGCTGGGGTAATTACACTCATTATAGAGAAGGTTACACCGATGCCTGGCAAATATCCTATTTGATTGTTGAAGGAATTATTTCATATTTATGGTATATAATTCCATGTTACCTCAAAAGTATCAGAGTATGAGGCGACTTAAAATTTTTGTGTCTAAACCCTCTCTGAAAGACAATTTTAAGAATTTATATCTGTTAGATTACCTATTAAAGTCCAGTTCAGTGAACAAGTGTTAACACAGTGAACACAACTGAAAAGCATCGTGGGTAGTAGAGGAATTTTGAGTTCCCCTTGGTATTGGTGGCCCATTCATCGGGTCACAGACTTTCTACAGAGGACTCAGGACCATGTCTTTCTTGCTTAGTCATTGGTTTTATTGTCTGTCAGGAAAGCACATGGCTGACACCTGGAGAGTGCTGTGGTGAAGGTGAAAGAAATCAGGCTGATTTAATTTTAATTTGTATTTTATTTAGTTTCTAATCCAGTAAGGAATTTTTTGTTCTTTCTCTTTTGTGAATTCACTCATTACTGTGCACAGAAAGGAGGTAGAGACTCAAAGAGAGACGAGATGTATACAGGCCTGTATGAGGCCTTTTTCTTGGTCACTTCTGTGGGGCGTATATTTGTGTGGCACTGTGCTAGATCCAGTAGGATTTACCAAAGTGTAAGATAGTGTTGCTTCTTTTGAAAACTCAAGGCTAAGTGGAGAAGGAAAATCCTCTACAGGTAAGAAAACAATTCCAAGATTGCAAGAGTATGACTCGAAGGACACAGGAAGTCCAGCCCGTGAGAGAGGGGTCACAGTTTATGAGAGAGAGCAGGTCCTGAAGGGCAGCCACAGTGCCATCAACAGGGGCTGGCGAAGCAGCTCCGAGGAGGCTTGGTGCGCTGGTGGAGAGCCCTCCACCGCAGCAGAGGACCGTCGCCAGCGGACCCTGAGCTTCCTGGCTTGGCCTTTATAAGGGCATGTGTCAGCCAGGGCCAAGTCCTAGCCTCCTCTTCTGTAAAAAGGAAATGGATCTAGGAAAGCTTCGTTTTCCAGCGGACTTGTGAGATGCCCTAGTACATAGAGGTCCAGGCAGGGGCCTCCACGTGGCAGCCATTCAGTTGGTGACTTCTTTGTGTCCATGGGATCAGGAATGGTGCCGTTTGTTCAGGAAGCAAACAGTATTTGCTTTAATGTGTTTCAACATTTAGTCTCAGAAGTTTATAGATGAGTTGGAAGGAGTCATAATCTGGATGCAAAGGGAACCTCAGGTCCTTCTTTCTCTTAGGTGAGACCTGAGGAGGGACAGAACTGAGAGGGGAAGAACCCCTGGTAGGACTTGGGCCTGAATTAATTCTTACATTTACCAAATTAACATGACAAAGAATAGTAGAGTAGTCGCATTTCAAAGCTGATGTCATTCCCTATTTACTAACCAACCCCTTTCTTCCCTGCTGGCTTCATTCTCAAAGTTGGTGACCCTCTCTGTTTCTTACCTGGCCAACTAGGGATTTATTTTACAGCAGCCTATGCTCTGATGCCAGCTAGAATGAAAGCCTATTCCTGGGCAGTGTTCTCACAAGCACATGTGTCTCAGTGTTTGGTTTGCCTTCAGAGCTTCTCCTCATGTGTTACAGAAGTTACAGGCCTCTTGGCTAAACGGGGCCTGCCTCAGCTTTATCCTGGGCAAGCAGATAGGCAGCATTCCTTGTGCGTGTGTAGTAGACTGGGTACTTAGAGCTTGTGGGGTCAAAATCATTTGAACTCCTCAAAAAAGTCAGAGGACATGTGAATTGAGCAAGGAGCTCCAGGACCCAACTACTATGCTTTTCAGAAAGGTATGTGGAAAGTGGAATGGGTGTGCCACGCCTCTGAATCTTCTAAGAACTTGCTTCATTCCCATTAGACTGTCTCTTAAGATCCAATTTAATAAATATGTTATTCTAATAGGCCCTCAGCAGAGTAAGTAGCTTCCCAACTATGTGTATTTTGGTGACATACACCAATCTAAAATTCAACTTTAATTCCCCCAAACAACCTTCTCCCTACAAAAAAAAGAAAGAAAAGAAAAGAAAAGAAACTTGGAAGCAAGTTTAAACTGCAAAATGAACCCACCTAAAATGCACTTTAATGAAGTGCTCTGCCATTCTTTTTCTTCAAATACTCACTTGACATGGCAGCTGGGGTGTCATAAAGCACCAAACGCTACTTTAAGACAGAGGGATTTGGCTTAAATCCGTCAAAGCAGAGCTAAGGCTGGTCCAGCCATCCATTCTTATTTTAATTACTCCTAGATGTTCCAATTCTAAAAGCAAAATTTTTAAATACACAAGTTGAAGAAGGTAAAATTAAAGGCTTTTTAAAGATGACTGGTTTGTTTCCTGCCTTGTGAAGGCAGCTGAACTAAGTATCTTCAACATTGTCACCCTCCAGTTCACCAGAACACTGCCAAGCTTTAAAAGCAATAAAAGGCTAGAGTTGGTCGGCTCCTTAAATTACAGAGATTAGAGACTCATTCTGTGGATAACAGATGATACTAAGAATTCTGCAACCTATAGAAGCATCCCAGGAGGCCGTGTACCCTGCTCCCCTTCCCCTGGGTAAGGTTTCCTTTGTCTGATCCAGCAGGCCACGTGTCTGGCGGTAGCTTGACAGGTAGATTTTCTTAAGTACCAGCCATTAGCGTCTCCAGTCTCTTTGTGGGCCACATTAACAGAAAGCAGAATTGTTATGAGTTAGAGCTAGTGTTTAGTACAGACAGCCTCTGGGAGTTGAAGAACATAAATATATACAATTTCAAAAGCATGAAGTTCTGTACTCCACATGGGGACCTAGTGAAAGGCAAATCTGATTCTTCAAGTATTGTTCTCACTGTGATTTTCAGTGCATTTTCCTTTAAATGTGAAACAGAGCGCTCCACAGAACGACACCATAAGATGTTTGCTTCAAGTTGGTGTGCAAAGGCTGCAGACTCGTTTTTTTCTTACAGGCCAATCTCTTCTGTGCCGATGATAGACGTTTCCCCACTAGCTGGCTCCCCATGTGGCAGTCGCAGCTTTCCACTCGCGTTGCTTTCCTTGGCTTCCCAAGGCTGTGCCGTGGTGCTGTCCTCAGGGTGACGCACGAGCCTGTGGCCTCCGGGCCGGGCTGCCCAGCCTGTGCAGTTGGGCTTCTGGTGCTGACACTCTTTCCGGCTGCGTACTTTGCCTGGGCCAGCACAGCAGAATTACTCCATTGAATCCTGGGCATTTACTGTTGCGGTGATTAGGAAAAGACATTCATGAGGCACTTAGCTGTCCCAAGAATTACTGAAGTCAGCTGGACAAGTCTACTGGTACCGAGGTTGCTGTCCACAGCCCAGGAGCCATGAAGCCGCTGCAGAGGAGACAGGCTGCGTGGGCAGGATGGTGCTTCCCTAGCTGCTGTGCGTAGCGGATGATCTAAAAGTGCAGCGTTTACTGTCGGACCTTATTGATATGAAAGACACATTGCTGCTCATCCGCCTCAGAATCATCCACCTCACTTTGAGCACTTAGCCCATCGCTCTTGCCTCTTTGTGAAGCAGTTTTGGAAGTCCTTTTTGTGAGTGTCTTCACTGTGCTGTTGTGGCTTCTCGGGTGTGCAAATTAGTTCAGAATGTTCACCTTTTCTGGTGATTTGACTGTGGAGAAGAGAATCACAGAAGTCACATGGTGGCAAATTCACCTAAGGCGGATGAGGACACACTGCTGCTTTAAGGAGCCTGTCTTTCCAGCAGCACCCTTCACCATATGTTTTATCACACCTCCTAAGTATACTCAGTCTTTTTAAACCTTCCAGACCTGAGGTGAGAGACAGGGAGGACACCGGGGAAGTAATGCGTAAGAGAATAAAGGTCACTTTTCTGGTAGAGAAAAGTCTTCCTGATCAAGCGTGTGTGTAGTTTATGGAATCGTTCCTGTGGCCAGTAAATGCTTCACATGGACTGGTTAACTTCGTCTGGTGTGTACGTGCCTCTGTGCACACAGTCCTTAGTTGGGTTTTTTTTTTTTTGTTTTTTTTTTTTTTGTTTTTTGTTTTTTGTTTTTTTGCAGAACTGGGAATTGAACTCAGACCCTCGCACTTGCCAAGCAAGCACTTATTCTACTGAGCCATATTCTAATCTCCCTAGCTCCCTAGTCCTTCATTTTTTTTGATGTAGTTATTATTCCTCTTTTACAGATGAGGAAACTGAGGCTTTATAAAAAAGGAATTTCAAGGTCTCACTGACCTTGTGATGTCGGAATAATAGCTGACACTGAAACCCCTGTTTTCAAAAGTTACATGTGACATTTCCACACCTTGCTCTTTATTGTGCCTTCATGTCTCAGCTTCAGTCCTAAGTGTTACTCTTGGAGCACATATGCTGCAGAGGAGCGCCGCAAGTGAGCTTGAGATGCTGCGTTAGTGTAGCTTATTAGGACGTAGGCTGTGAAGCCGGGCTTGGGGCACATGCCTGAAATCCCAGAGCTAAGTATATTTTAGTTTTGTAACCTGTATGTTTTCTAGTCAGTTGTCTATTCTTTTCAAGGCCCAGGTCACTAGTTGAATTAATAATTCATTTAAGTTTTGTTAGTTTGTTTGTTTTGGTGGAAACAGGGATTGAACTCAGGCCCTTGGTTTGCCAGGCAAGCACTTATTCTACTGAGCCATCTCCCCTGCCCCTCTCATTTAAGTTTATGATGGACAGAAAAATGGGAAAACAGATTGGTGCTTTTGCCTGAATCCTTCCCTGTGATGTATTAACTAGATAAGAAATATTTGTGTTTTGTTTTTGTTTTCTAATTGGGGAGGAGCAGTCACAGGAGAGCCTGAGCTTGCGGGCTCTGTCACTTTCTTTGTTTGACCTCAGGCAAATCACTTGGCCATTCTGAGCTTCAGTTTCTCTGTCTGTTAAAGGAGAAGACAGTTAAATAATATATGTGACAGTGCTTCAGCTATGAATTGTAGATATATTTTATTTTGCATATTAACTTGGTTAGCTCTTTAACAGTAACATGTAATTTTTAATATTCTCAAAATGCATTGTAACCTGCCTGCAAAATGCGGTAGCCGTATCATTATCTCAGGAGCTTTCTCATCCCACCTACAGTTCATGGGTGCGTATGGAGATGAAGACAGCTGCGTGTGAGTGCTCTCCCTAGCGCTAGCCCTCCAATCCTGAGCTTTAGGAAACTACGTGGTAGAACACAGCAGCTTTGTTCTGTGTCTTTAGAGCATTACAAAGCCCTGAAAGAATGTTAAAGCAAGTTCAACGCCTTATTTTCAGTTTCAAAATACTATTTTGTCAGGAAGTAAGCTTTTACTGATTGATTTTGTGAAAACTCTTGCTTGAAAACTGCAGCTGGGGCAGCAAAACAAGTTATCTTGTATTAAAATTTAAGATTCATGCCAAAGTTACTAACAACATATTAACTATTCTTTCTCCAGGTTGAAATTATCCAATGATGAGATCAAACGGGCAATTCTAACGATGGATGAGCAGGAAGATCTCCCCAAGGACATGTTGGAACAGGTGAGTTGCCAGACATTTATTGGAGTCAGAGTGCCGCCTTTTAGCAGGGAATGGATAGTGAGAAGAATCTGGTTATTGCTAATAATAATTCCACACCTCTGAATTGAGCAGATTGAACCACCATTCCACATGGCTCTTTTGAGAAACTTTATGACATGGTTTTCTCATTGTTTCTCAAAATGACTGCTGAAAGGCGTCACAAGTTTATCAAAACCTTTGACCCTTACTGCCAGATTCTGTCCCTTGAGCTACAATTATGTTCTTTTAGTAGCTCACATAAGTATACGGCCTCTTGTAGAAAATACATGTTTCACAGGAGAATCACACTAGCTCTATATGATTACAAACTATACTATGTAAACTGATTCATTACTAAATTCTTAATATGATTTGTGCCTGGTCTTGGCTCGTCATTCCCACAAGTGCAAAAGCCACCATTAAACCACAGCATTGCTTGTTATAACCAGCCATGTGTCATGAGGTGAATTGCCACATTCTTGGAGCTAAGTCTTATCTCTGTTCAGGTATGTCATTCTCTTCTGTCATAAACAGCAGTAGATCTAACAAGTGGAATGGAATTTTCACATACTATACATCCTTGTCCCCAGCCGAATTTTATTATTCATAGCCACGTAGGCGGTCTCCTCTTGTGTCCCGTCCCTCTTTGTAGTGTGTCGTAGTGCCTCTGCTTAGCCACTCTGGCTTTGTCTGGTATTGCTCAGCAGCTTTGTTCAGTTGTCCCAAGTGACAGTGTTGTTCCTCTATACCATGTTCCCGACCTTGTCGCCTGTCTTGGTCCCCTGCCCCTTGACCTGAGCCTATATTTTTCTGAGCTCTGTGGTAACATTCACAGAATGCTCTAAAACTGTTCTCTCTTCCTGTCTCATTGTCTAGGGGGTAGAATCAGAGTCTTTTGTCAGAGTCATATCCAACTTAAGGTTGACTATAGGCACAAGAGGCCATGGTCCCAGGCCAGATGCACAGTCTCACCTGAATCGTGCTCAGCTCCTAGAGCAGAAAGCAAGGGTGTTTTGCACTGATAACCATGGTCTAGCTTATGAGCGAGGTCTTCCAAGGAGAGAACCTCCCTCTTCATATGCATTTTCTCTGGTCCTCCCTGATGGCCTTGGAGGCCTCAGACATAAAGCAGAAAGGAGTTATTTATATTGTGTCACACCCCGTGGACCTGCAGTTGGAGTCATCCTGGGTGAAGACCTGCATACGCAGCAGAAACACCAGTCATGCTGTCCGCTCAAGGTTTGGTTTGTTGGAGTGGTTAATGACTGCATCATAGGGCTCCGTGGTGCCCCGCGTGGATGGCTTAACGGCATCCCCACCCTCCTAGAGTGCGTTCCAGCACTCCACAGTCTGCTCTCCCTCACCATAATCCAGTCACAACCACCACTGGCCTGGGACAGTGGCGCCAGCTCCCTTCAGCCCTGTCCGGCTCCAGGTGACCCGGCCTTCCAGCTGCTAACTGGAGTGAAGGACTATGGAAGCTGCTGCGGTACTGCTGCCCTTTGGCCCTATCGACAGGGTCATATATTTAAAATTCCACGAGATCTGTGTACTGTGAAACTGCATCCAGCAAAATTCCTCCTTGAGGGAAAGGATTCCAAAATCTTGCCAAAAGCTCTCACAGTGCAAATAGAACATATTTCAAATAAACACAAGTAAGAAAATCTGTCTACTGACGCAGAATCTGGCCAAGAAGTATTTTGACCTGGTCTCGCCTGATTCTTCTGTGAGATCTCTGCTTAGCTCTCACGCTCTTTCTTTCTCCCATTTTTTACTTTTCTTCCTCTTCTCCCCTTTATTCTCTGCCCCACTCTTCCTAGATAGGTTTTGCTGCCTGCCTGTCTTTCCCCCATTTGTGATTCGCATTTAGGTTCCATCTCCCTCTTCCTGTCTTGCTGCCGTGGCTGCCGAGCTCAAGCTGCAGATGAGATGCGCGCCCCTCTTCCTTGAGATCATCTCTCCTGCCTGCTCCAAAGCCTCCCCATTGCCCTCTTAGAGCCCACAGTGCCTCACTCAGCACTCCTGTGAGAGGGCGGAGCCTTGGGCATGTGCCTCTTGCTGCCGCATTATACTTGAAACAAGTAGACAGGTGAGATGGGCTGTGCAGGTTGCCAGGAGGACCCCTGAGACTGGCACTGAGTTCTCTTGCCCACTAAGCAGCGGTCCAAACTGGTGGAGAAAGGCCCAAACCTTTCTCTCCCTCTCCTCCCCGCTTCTCTTGCCCCACTACCTTCCTCTCCTTCCACACTGAGAAAGAACACACGTTGTGTAGGTGCTACCACTCCAGCAGGCTTCTGCTGTCTTCTCTTCTACCCCTTTCAGAGAAAGGGGCTGTCGGCCTCTCCTCTGGCCCTGTGCCTCCTTTCTGCTCAGCCGTATTGCTGACCTGGGGCTCAGCCCTCGTCCTGCCGACTGTCATAGCTGAGCCTGTAATGCGTATGCGCACACGCACACACCCCAGCTACTGTCTCCTCTCTTTCCAGCACAGCTGAGCTTCTTGGGAACTTGTCCTCACTCACTGCCTATTCATTTATCGTCCCCTTTCTCACCTTCCTAAAGCTGCGGCTCCCCTGGCCCCGGGCTCTGGCTGTGCCCGCACAGCCTCCTCACCGGTTCTACCTCCTCTCGGCCTCATCCCTTTCGTGCCGTTTTTCTCCATTTCTGCTTTTTCCTAAGCACAGTCGCACATCCATGCCTTGCTGCTACAACAGAACAGCTCTCTTTTTTTTGTCTAATGAATGTGTATATCTTGCAAGGAAATCAGACACATTCAGAAGTACTTTTTCTGGTTTTTTGATTTTTTTCTTCTTGAGACAGGGTCTCACTATGAAGTTCAAAGTGGCCTTGAGCTCTCTTTGTAGCCCAGGATTGTCTTGAACTTATAAGGATCCTTCTGCCTCATCCTCCCAAGTGCTAGGATTATGGGCACGTGCCACTACCCCCAACTCCACTTTAAATATTGTTGCTATTTCTGTGTTGTTTTGTTTTGTTTTGTTTTGTTTTGTTTTTTGGTATCAGGGATCGAACTAAGGACCTTGCGCTTATGAGGCAGGCGCTCATGCAGCTAAGCTATCTCCCTAGCCCTCTGTCACTGTTTCTTCTTATGCTGTGCTCCTTTCATCCTTCAAAATGAAATATGGAATCAAAAATGTCAGATCATATTGTATTCCTCTCATTCAACTCTACATGAATTAATCAATTACATGGAATTAGACAAACAGAAAAATAAGAATTGGATGGAAACCACAGTGGAACTTTTCTTTCAGCCATGACTTAACAGGAAGAGGCACGGAGCTAGGAGACTAGCCTTCTGTTTCTGACCTGCACACTGCTCAAGCTGTCCTCCGGTTAGCTGCTTCATTGCTGCCCTCAGTCGTAGCCTTTTCCCACAAGGGTCGCGTCCCTGAAGTCCCTCTGCAGATGGGGCTAGAGAGGACATCCTCAGGGCTTACTTGAGAGGCTATAGAAATTAGAAAGGTGCCAGAGTGAGCTGTAGACCAACTTAACTACTTTGAAGTAAAAATATAAATATTTCATCATTCCCATTATATATGAATCACCTGCAGCAGAAGTTACAATGCTGAAGTTAAAAAGTTCATCTTGGGACACATGAGCTAGAAGTGTGAAAATGTCCTACAGAAGTGTAAGTTATGAACTTTGATTTTAATGTCTGCTTTTAGCTTTTGAAGTTCGTTCCTGAAAAAAGTGATATAGACCTGCTGGAGGAACACAAACACGAATTGGACCGGATGGCCAAGGCTGATAGGTTCCTTTTCGAGATGAGCCGGTGAGTGAATGAAGCCCTTCCCGTACTGAGAAAGCTAAGCCTTCAGTGTGAGTGCAACTGCATGGACCAGTTAACCTGCTTACCTTAAAACATTTGGAGATTCTAACTGTTTGTTCCCAAGTCTGAGCTGCGTGGACTGTTATTGATGTTTTGCTGCCCTGAGTTGTAACCTGAGGGTGAGCCAGGGCCAGTGTTTCTCCCCAGCACTCTCATTTCAGGCCTCCATGGTTATGTGCTGTGACCTTACTGGGTCCTAGCTCTTCCTTGTTCCAGTCACTGCTATTGTCCTCACCACTTTGATTTCCTGCAGTAGAATCTCACACTTTCTTGTACCTTGGCACTTCAAGTTGTGATAGAATAGAAAGAGAGGGCGCAGACTTTGGCTTGTCAACCTCAAACTCCCATAACTCAGTGGCCAGGGTCTGGATGTCAAATTGGGACAAATGCAGACCTCACCAGTTGACTCAGGCACGCCTCCAGCAGAGCGTTGGGTGCTCTGGACCCTTTTCTGAGAGTGCAGCAGCCATTGATGTGCGAGTAGGTTGGCATGTAAGCTGGGTCTCACCCAGGCGTGGCACGGCAAGCTGATTGGGCATTGGAGAAGGACCCGTGGTCCTAAAGCCCGTGACCACGGGCAGAGTTCCTCACAGTGCCAAAAGCCAGTGAATGCAGCCCTGAGCAATGTGGTGCTCACATTCTATCACTGCCATGTGCAGCCTCACTGTGTTGTTGCTGGTGTTTCTTCACAATTTGCCATTCTGTATGCTGCAGTTGAACAAAGATTCACTCTGAAATATTGACAGGTACACCGAGTCACCCTGAGTCTAGACAAGCAAGGGCCATCAGAAATAGCCACCCCTTACCGAGCACCCAGAGCTTTGTGCTGGAGGAGGTGGTAGGGAAGAGAGCGGGACAGGCGCTCTTCCATCTCCTGACAACAGAAGACTCGGGGAATGGGAATTAAAGGCAAGCATCTGAGCTGCACACCGGGTTTGCTAAATTGTGTACCAGTTTGAAAAAAGCGCAATAGCTAGTCCTGCTGGACTGATGCATCCTCCCCAGGCAGGTCAGAGAACGCCCAGTGGAACCCCCAGCAACAAGAGCAGCTCAGCAGCAGTCATCAAAGGCTCCATGTGCCCCTGTTTCTCTAGTCACTGTCTGGGAAGGCAGAGCTTGCCACCACCACAGGGAACTGAGGCCAGGGAGAAGAGCTTTGGGGGGTGAGGGCAGCATGCTGTGGGGAGACGATACTGAACACTAGTCTTGGCAGTTTTGCCACAAGCCACGTTTTGTGAAGAGTTAAACTTGGGAGAAGCATAGAATGTTGCCCTGCATTTGCAGTAAGTAGTCTTTCCACTGTTCCTCCTTTTCATCTCTGTACCTGTCACTTCAAGGGAAGAATGGCAGGGCCATCAACAGCAGCTGGCCGCCCCTTGTTGGCGCTCGGGTGGGGCTTTGGCCCACGTACCTTGTGTCGGTCAGCACAGATGGGCTCACGCTAAGGGACCATTAATCAGTCCGTACTTGCTTTCACAGAATTAATCATTATCAGCAAAGGCTACAGTCACTGTACTTCAAAAAGAAGTTTGCAGAGCGTGTGGCGGAAGTGAAGCCCAAAGTGGAAGGTAAAAGCTGGGCTCTGGCTGCCTGGGAGGGCCGCGTGTCTCATTGCTCCCTTACAAAGCTGGAGCAGGTGCACATAGGCAACAGTGCCCTCCTGCTGATTTTCTTACTAGAAGCCTCTCTTTCGAAATGTTAAGGTCAGCACTTGGCCTGCTGGCCACGCCTGGGCTCTTTGGCTGGGCTGGGCTGGGCTGGGCTTTCGATCCCACGTGCGTAGCTCGGGGACTAATCTGACCGCTGCTAGCAAATAACACATAATTGGCCCTCTTGCAAGAAGGCCTTACTGAATTTTCTAAGGGTAGAGTTGAGACTTTTAAATGTTTGAGATGTAGCTGAGGCCGCCAAAAATCCCTGCTCCTGAGTGTGAGCTGGAATCGGCCTCAGAGCACTGGGCTGTTGCAGCGCCTTGAGCCATAATGTCACAGGTGTGACCAGTTCTCTGTCAATGGGATGATGGAAACAGCAGACAAGTAGTGCCGGCCAAGGAATTTGGAAGTGGCACTGGTGTGCTGTGTATTCTTGGACACTTAAGGTTGAGTCAGCCCAGAAAAGGATGAGGAAGGCGAGCAATCCCCAGCTGCCTGTGGGGTCTCTAACCATCGGAACTGTACCTCATGCCTTGGCTTGTAGTTCAGGTGTCTTCAAGGTGTTCACTGGCAGTCTCATCAGTTGCCCTGACACCTTAAGTCTGTTGTATCTGCTTGGAATGTGTCTTTAGGATGAGTGTCATTGAAAGTCTTACCCAGGGGTCGTAAATTGTGTTTGTTTGTGCTTCGTTTTGAAGCTATTCGCTCTGGCTCAGAAGAGGTGTTTAAGAGTGGTGCCCTCAAGCAGTTGCTGGAGGTGGTCTTGGCATTCGGAAATTACATGAATAAAGGCCAGAGAGGCAATGCCTATGGATTCAAGATATCCAGCCTCAACAAGATTGCTGACACAAAATCCAGTATTGACAAGTAAGTACAGGCTCTGCTGGCACTGAGGCTGCTGGTACTTGGGCAGGTGCGGGGCTCCCCTTGCACTGCGACTCATCTGTCGTTCCTGTGTTGAACTTCACTTTCTCTCCTCTTCTTCTGATAGTGAGTCCTCTCTCCCCTAACTGAGTGTCCCCAAGTTGGCTTCATCCATTCTCAGTACATAGGAATTCCATTTATTGCAAGTTGTCCTTTATTAGACTTTCCTTTTTTGGGGGGGAGAGGGGCAGACTTTTAAATTATAACATAATATACTAAAGAGAAGCCCCTATGCCTAAATGTACAGCTTGATGAATTTTGACACATCAGATACTCCTGTACAACTGAGATGGAGAAGCATCACCGCCAGCTCTCCGAAAGGCTTCTCCTGATGGTCGCTACCTGTACCGAACCCGATGTTGATCAAGTTGAGAGCTGTGGCTGGATTGTGAAGCTTGTTGGTTTATAAGTTGCATTTGCCTTCACGTTAGAGCGAACAGCTATATGAAAAAAATTGTCATCATAAATACATTTTGTCCATTGCTATCAGCTGCTCATCCCAAAACTCATTAAAATGCTTCCTAGAAAGTGTTCAGCCCTGAAGTTTAGCTGCACAGATTCCGGCTGGAAACACCAAAGTGTGAAAGCGCTGTCATAAACAGGTAGGGCCTGTATGCATACTAACCCTCGTCTCTGTGAGGGCTCCTTCTCTGATCGGCTGACTGCAAAGGAACTTGCACAGCTGTTTCGAAGGTGAGCGTCTCTGTACCTAAATTCCCCTCAGCAGTGCGGCTTTGCATCCTAATGATTCCTAGCTCCTGAGGCTCTGCCCTGTACTTCTTTAGGGTTAGTGCAGCAGGTGTATGACAACCCTTGAGCCTTTTCAGAGCAATACACTGTGTGTTAGCTGCTGTGCATCGTGGGAGACACAGAGCAGCCGCTGTGCACATGGCCCCGCCGCTGTGCTCTGCTGTGCGTGCCTGATCCTTTTCATAGCACGGCCACATCTGCTGTCATGGCAGCCTGTGCCGCTCAAAGCCAAATCTGTTCTACCTGTAAGGAAACAGGCAGCCTCCAGTGGCTCGTGTACCTTGCCTAAATCACAGCAGCAGGGTATTTGGCTTCATGTAGCATCCGTTCTGTTGGTCTGCATTCCTGCCCACAGGGGGATCGTATTCCAAGATGTAGTAGGGACCAGTAGCCTCTTACGTGTGTATAAAGACCGTCCACCTTTTCCAGAAGGCTGTTCTTTTCACCTGCAGGTATAGGCACTACCGATACACTTACAAACCCGAGTCACCCACCTTACCCTGCATTAGTAACTTGGTGTTGATGTGGTTATCTGCTTTTTGAGGTTGCTATTAAATGTATTTATTATGTAAGCCTTTTTTAAATGAATAAATCAAAATGATTTCTCCTTTTCCTTTTTCTCTGATGTGTTGGTTCCCCCAGTGCAGTACCACGATGTATGAACATGCAGTGCCTCACCAGTAAGCAGCAGCGTGCAAGAGAGTGAGTCAGTGAGTGAGCCAGTGCAGCGGGGCCAGCGCGCGGCACCGAGATGCGAGGTCTGGCAGCTGCCCGGCACCAGCCAGTTGTGCAGCTGCTCAGTCAGCGCTTGTTAAGAATTTGTGTTTAGTCAAGTGAGGTGCTTTTCTGCATAGCAAATAGTGAGATTTCTGACCTGGTTTCAACCCTTTCTACAGTAAGAAAGGAACATATCATTCATTAAGTTAGTAGAAACTCCCCAAAGACAATGAGAAGAGCTAGCGGAGCCTCCTCTGGTTATGGTAGCAGGCATTTAGCTCGCTGCCTTGGCCCTGTGGGCAGGAGGCGTAAGGCAAGCTGGTTGATTCTGTGACCAGCAAAGCTCACATGGACAGACACACTTGTGGCCAGAACTGTTGGCTGTGTTTTTGGTGTGCCAGGCAACTGTTTTCTAATTAATGAGAAAGGAAGAAGGATTTTCTTTTTTTTAATGTGAGTCACTAACTCAAGAATAGAATTTTATGTCCCTATGAAGCCACCAGGGTAACCAAAAATGCTTTTCATTGTTATGGAAAGGAAAATTGTTTGGCAGCTGTGATTCTCTTTGGCTAGAGGTGGGCTCAAGTATTGTGAGTTAGCTTCTTGAATTAGCAAATGGCCTAAATTACAGAAATATTTTTAAAGTAAAGCATTTGTATCCTCCAGATTATGAGAACCTCAGTGGATTGGTTCTGGACCTACTGGCATGTTGGCATCACCGGGGACTTTTAACAAATGCCCATGCCTGGCCTCACCTCATTCCAATGAAATGACTCTGAGGGTTGGCCGAGGCGTCTGGAGCCCAGGTGACTATAATGTGTGGCAGTCAGTGACAGGGGGACCAGATGAACACAGCTTTGCCTGTGTTGTTGTCACAGTGCCCCCTTCAGCTCAGGTCAGTCTGAGGTCAGCCCTGTCACCGCCACAGAGGGATCTGGCACAGCGAACAGTTGTAACTGCTGCTCAGGGTTGTGCACTGAGGAGCCGAGTATGTGTAATGCTGGTTTGTTGGTCATGAGTTTCTTGAGGTGCTCCTTAGGGGGGAAATTACCTTATTTCTCCATCAATTTTGAAGGAACGTTTTCAAGATACGTTATTCTGGGTTGAAAGTTGTCTTGTAGGGCTTCACACATTTCCCTCCAAGCCCTCTGCCTTCAAAGTTTGCATTGAAAAGTTTTCCGAACTTCTAGTGGACTTACTTCATCTGTGATTCATTGCTTTTCTCTAACAGCTTTTAAGATTTTGTCCCTGTGATGGAATTCTCGTACATTGACAAGAAGGAGGCATAGAGAGTTTCTCGTTTGGTTGTGGATATTTGGGATTCTATATTGCCTCATTTAGCAGTATGTTCATTTCTTTTCCCATATTTGTGAAGTTTTCTGCTGTTATTTCTATGAACAGGTTTTATTTAAACCATTTGTGATATCTTCTACCTTTTCACTTATTCCAGTTACTCTTATATTAATATTTTTTGTGTTTGCTAGGAGCTATTGGGTTCATTTTGATGTTCTTTTATTGTTTTTAAGGTATGTTTGTATAGTTCCTTTTTTGAAATCGTGTGTATTTTGGTCCTGAAAATTTGTTCTTACATTGATCACTTCTTCTATCCATGATTTCTGCATAAATTTTAATCTCAAGTGTTTCTGGTTGCAACCATTTCATGGATTCTAATTCTTTGCTAAATTGATTACTTGTGTTTTATATTATTTTGTTTAGCTCAGCTAGCTTTTCATTAGTGTCTTCTGAAAACTTGCAGGTAATTTTGCTTATTATTTCCATTATCTGGTTGGTTAACATCCTCTGTGACCGTACTGAGTACCATTTGATCTGTTTTCTAACCTCTTCTGTTATACTTTTGAGTGATTCAAGTGTGTGGCTTACGCTGATCTTCCCCTGTACCCCTGGATTGGCTTCAGGGGAGTTGGGAGTTTTGGGTGGCATTTCAGTGACTTCTCTTCTCATGTTTCTTTTGTTCTGGTTTGCGCTAGATTTGTGGATACCTACAGTGTAAAGACTTTGTTGATGGTACAGTGGTACCTTGGTTCATGAACTTAATTCTTTCCAAACTGAATGGGACAAGAACCAAATCAAATTCCACAGTTAGGTTCAATGTTACCTTCAGGAAATTTGATTCATTTCTCGTTCAGTTTAATTTGTGATCAGAATTGTGAAAAGAATTAAATCCACAAACTGAGATGCCACTATAAAGAGATCTCTAATCACTTTTCAGTGATGTTTTGGGCATTGTTAACTGTAGTCCCCAAAGTTCGACCACCTGTTAATTTGAGAGAGGACAGTGCAGTGCATTTGGCCTAACACTGAGCTCTTGGTGAGTGTATCCTAGTATCATTAATGTTACAAGGGCAATCTAAGCATTGGCTTTCAGAAAGAAACCAATAAAGCAACAGTTATGTGACCCTAGTAATATCAAAAAAAATTAACTACAGAAATTTCCTCCAAGACAAGTTGAATATTAATGTACCCCAAGAACAAATTATGTACTTTCCTTATCTCTAGAGAAGAAATCCACAGTTACAGTGTAAACAGTAAGACAACCCAGGATTTACTGACAGCGAGAATGTACTAAGTACAATTCAACAGTAATTTTACACAGTTAAGTAACTGTTGAAATATTAGTAAAGCTGTATGGCTATACTGTTAAAGGTACAGGGATTGGGAACTGGGAAGGTAGGCCGAAGTATATGAAATATTAACCTATATTGTGTGAGAAGGGGAGAGAGAGAAGTGTACAAAGGATATTATTGGAGAGTAGAAAAATGTGTATGGAATTAGGTAAAGGTGGCAGGAAAAAAATTTGATGATTATAGAAAAGAAAAAAGGGAGAAAAAACTTACATGAAGACTAAAAGTAAGAGAGAAAAATTTTAAAGGAACAAATAAGAAAAAGGTGTTTAAAAATCCCTAATAATTAGTGAAGAAGAAAGGGGAAAAAAAAAAAAAGATAAAAAGAGAGCACAACATACCCCTCACAAAAAGGGGAAAAAGGGAAATTCCTTTATGATTTTAAATGCATGGTTTTCTTCCAGAATCTACAAGTTTGGGGCAGTAGCCATCCCAAGACATGTCTCTGCTGACCATGGTAGTAGATTCAAAAGCACAGCCACTTTGAATACACAGATACAAAATGGACATTCATCGGCATACCCCATTTTTTCTATAGTTGCATTCTCTTAATGAATAGAATGATTTGTTCAAATGGTGTTTGTAAATAGGATCACAAGTCCGCATCTCGTACAGCAAGTAACCACTAAGAAGAATATATGCAGTGTGTTATTTGTTGAAACTGTACTTCCAATTTGATTTGAAACTGTCTCATTGCTATCTGTTCATCAATAAAACGTTGAAAAAAAAAAAAAAAAAAGCACAGCCAGACATCAGGTCCATGCTGGGTGGAGGCACCAGCAGGCGGTAGGACTGAGGCAAGGGCTCCAGCGCTGTGTCTTTCAGATGCCGAGTACGCTCCACAGGGACAGAGTAGGCTCTGGCACCAGTCACTTGCCAGCGCTGCTAGTTGAGGGACGGCTGTGAGGCAGAATCCTGCACTGCGCCTAGACCACAGCTGCCTCCCTGTGTGCTTTGCCACGACCCTTCTCCCTGGGCCCCTGCAGTGCCCAGCTTTCATTCTGTCTCGAGGTTTGGTCTCCCTTCCCCAGCAGGGGCAAGCCAGGAGCCCTGCATACTTCTCTACGCTGTGTCTGTCTCTTCAGTTTCTCTGTAGCTTTCTGACAGATCCCTCCTGATTCCCAAGGATCTACTTCTTTCCTTTTTTCTTCCCGAGATTAATATTTTCCAGGGTTCAGATTCCGAATCTCAGAGAGGCAGTGTCGTTGTCACTCACCACTCCACCATTTTTTTTCCCCAAATGAAATTTTATCAATAATTGTCATCAGTGCGTTTCTCTTTAGACTTGAAAAGTGCCAGGTACTTCCAGCTTTACAAATAGCTGCTTTCTTCAGGAAATGGAGCACCCCTTGCCCGAGTCGCAGCCTCCCCCGGTCCTGCTTACATGGACTTGCAGGGTGTGCCCACGCAGGACAGCTGCTCTGTAAAGCTGGCAGCGAGCTTGTCTCTGTTGGCAGTGGCTCGCATGCGCTTCCATCACTGTTATGTTGCCCGGCACTGAGGGGCCCAGAGTGTAATTCTCCCCCCCCCACCCCCCGATTTTCCTTTTGAGGCTCTCTCATCATCCTCTTCTCTTCTCTTGAAAGGACCCTCTTGTTCAGAATCCCCAAACTTTAAAATTAAGGCAGGTGGCTGGGGTTGTAGCTCAGTGACACAACACTTGCCTGGCAAGCACAATGTCCTGAGTTCATTTCCCAGTACCAAAAAAATAAAGCTAATTCAGGAATTTGACAAGATTGTTGGTTTTGCTCCTTAAGCATATAACCCAAGTGCGAATTAATCATGTTGACTGGATTTTCCTTTTTTCATTGTAGGAATATCACCCTTTTGCACTATCTCATAACTATCATGGAAAGTAAATACCCAAAGGTCCTCAGCCTAAACGAAGAACTGCGGGATATTCCGCAAGCAGCAAAAGTAAAGTAAGTACTCACCAGGAACTGGAGTTTGTTAAATCGCTTGACCTGTGGGCCAGCCGTGGGGATGGTGAGTTGGCATCCGAGAAATGCAGGGCATACATTGGAGTTTTCCTCTGAACACTGTATGAAATAAAGCATGGATCATAACCAGATCATTCAAATCTGTCACAAGGATTTGAAGACATATTTGTTCTAAGTCTTTTGGGAAAATTGCCACATGCCATTTTTAACTTTCAGAAATCTTAATTTTCTGAGTTGTTAATAGCACAAGAAAGGAATGTGGCTTTACTAGTGCTTTTTTTTAAAAAAAAAAAAAAAAAGCAGTTTTGTTAAGCGCAGGTCGGAATACCCTGGCCAGTGCTCTTTTGTACAAGGCTAGTCTGTTATGCGTAGGTACGAGTGCCCAGAGTTAGGCAGGGTAGGTAAACAAATGAAAGCCCTGCACACAGGACATTGCTAGTGACTTCTGCGTATGTAGATGTTCTCTGAGCCAAGTCAGCCTTTCAGTGAGAAGCAGTCTTTATGCAAATCAGGGGACTAAAAATAAAGTGGAAAATGGCCAGACTTCTACCCAGACTTGACACTGCATGTGAGAGATGGGGAGCAGACAGCTTTTCTCCATGGTCTTCACTCCCCCTTTATATAGACAGCAGGTTGTGTCTCTTTGCAGAGCAGCCTAAGCCTTTTCCTCTGTAGAATTTAGCAGAAACGTATTGTGTACAACATGAAGTTTCTTTGTATATTGTGAATATCTTTTATTATTTATTTATTAAGTAAACTATTTATTGGGCACAGCAAATAGGATCAAGGTTAAATGTACCAAAGTCAAAATTAAATTTCCAACCTGTACAGTAAAATGAAGCATGCATAACACAGGGTTCTCTGGGCCGTGAGGGTCACAGGAGACACGAGGCCATATTCAGCAGTGAGCACAGCCTTCAGTGCGGCCTGCTACCAACCACAGCCCTGCTCTCAGGCCAGTCGCTGAATAGTCAGTGCTCTGATGAGTGTGAGCAAACGCTTACGTTCCCTCACGGCACTATTAGTTTGGAATTCTTATGAGTGTGAGCAAACGCTTACGTTCCCTCACGGCACTATTAGTTTGGAATTCTTCTTTTTTTTTTTTTTTTCCTATTTTAATTTTATTTTGAAAAGTAAAAGCAAAGTAAGAACAAAAATCAGAAACAAAGAAACAGGGCAACATACAACAATACATAGGTTACAGATTTTCAAACCAAGAGTAGTTGATTTACAATGATTGATGTATTTTCTATTTTATCATCAAATCTGTTCCTCAGATTAACAGATATAGTTATGTAAGATTGGATGTATGATTGGGTATTACCACTTGCTTTCAAGAAACCTTAAATTTTTGTTCTTGTCTTTTTTGCCTTTTTTTTAAAGTTTTGAATTATCTTTTAGAATTAAGTTTTAGGGGCTGGTGAGATGGCTCAGTGGTCTAAAGTGCCTACTTAGAACAAGCTTAGCAAAGCACAGGGACCGCGGTCAATCCCCAGCACCACATGCCAGCCAGCCCTGCCCCCTGGTGGGCTGAGCTGGCCACACACACACACACAAATAAATAAATTTTAAAAAATAGAATTAAGTTTTAATGTCTGATATTTAAAATCCATGAAATAGCCAGGCATGCTGGCCCACGCCTGTGAGCTAAGTACTTAGGAGTCTGAGTCAGGAGGACTGCCATGATTTTGAAGCCAGCCTGGGTTGCATGCCAAGTTCAAGGCCAGCCTGAACTGCATAGTTAGACCACGTCTAAATAAATAAATAAATGCTGTGAAATGGCATTGTAGAAGTCCAGGAATCTTTATTACAACAACAACAAAACGTGAAAACGTTTAGCACAGCTGTAGGAAAAGCCAGTGTTTATTCCGCTACGGCTGTTCTCATAGATACCCGTATTATCAGAGCCCCTGGGAGGGGCAGTGGGCTCCCTTACTTCAAAGCAGGCCGCGTGTGCCCGCAGGTCGTGTGCTTTCTTTTGCAGCTGCAATTACTTTTTCCGAAAGAGCCAAGTGTGACAAATTTATTTCCACGTAAAGTAACTTGGTCAAGTGATTCTTTTTACAAGACTTAAACATGAAATATTTTTATACACGTAGGAGATGTTTCTCTTTTGCTGTTTTTAATTTTTAAAATGTAACTGCTGGTTGTGGAAAACAAAAAGCAAACTTCTGTACCTAAATCTGGAAGCTTAAAATGCTGCGTTCTGCTGTGTGATGTGAACATGGGCTTCCTTCAGCGTGAACCGTGCAGCAGCGTATGTGTAACATGCCTACGTCACGTGCTGGTTTTCACTAAAATGTTGCTATTTAAAACAGCATGACTGAGCTGGACAAAGAAATAAACACCTTGAGAAGCGGCCTGAAGGCAGTCGAGACAGTGAGTATCAGTTTGCTGTTCTAATCCGAGCCTCTTCCCTATCTCTAGTCCTAACGAGGACTTCCACTGTGTGAGCTGCTTGCTTGAGCATGCGGCCTGCCCAGGGCAGCACCTACTGATTCAAAACAAAAACAAAAACAAGAAGAGAGTATGTCTGACCTGGTGACATGATTGCAGACTGCAGGCCGTCCTGGGTGGGTCACTGCACCTGGGGCTGGACCCTATTACCTGGGGGAGGGAGGCTTTGGGAAAATGAGCTGGCTAACCAAGGACCACCCCCACCCCGACGCCTGGTAGTATCCCGGGAAACCTTCTGGAGAGGAGTAGGCTATCTGCCTTGCCTCAGAGCCAGTCCTTTGATGGGTTGTTTCCTGAGGGCTCAGAGTGAATCGACCTTGCCCCCTGGAGTGTCCCTGTGGGGAGGAGCCTGTTCCCTCAGTGCGCCTGTCCAGATAGGCACAATGTAGACGAAGGCTGCTCCAGGCCTGGCTGACGTGGAGATGCTCTGGGGACCCCTGCGCCGCCAGGCGTGTCTGGAGGAGCACCACTTCCAGGAGGAAGGAGCAGTGAACAGTGTCTGGAAGAAGACTCAGGTGTGCAGGAGGGAGGCTGCCTGGGGACATGGGACAGAGAGGAGTGAGAAGTGGCTGTTAGCCTGCACCTGCGGGTACTGCGCAGATGCGCGTAGCGGGTAATGGCTAGAAGGAGGTGCACAACCTGAGTAGCCCTCCTCCCCGCCCAGCAGCAGAGTCAAGGCATACAGGATCAGTCCTCCATGGATCACAGACAGGCCCAACCTATGGGACACTTTAGGAAGTTTGTTTGATACTTGTCACCCTTTGACTCTTCCTCTCCATGGCAGGTTTATTGAAACTACCATGACAGTGTGACAGCCCTGACTCATGGTAGACACTCTGACCTCTGACCAAGAGCTGGCTCAAACCCAGCCTGGGGGAGGAACAGAGTTATAAAGACGTTCTATGGTTTGGATTTATTAAAGTATAGTTTTACAGAAATCTGCATCTCCTAGCTCAGTGATGTAGAACCTCTTAGAGACAAGTGCCAAACCGTAGCCCAAAACCCAGTTACGTGTCACAAAGTGCCAGCACTACCATTAAACCTCAATACTGAGGTGTTAGTTCAGAAACAAGAGCTCCACATTAACATCTTGTCTTGAAGCCACAGTATGCATGTTCCATAGGTCCACACTCCCTGTGGCTCACACTCTTCATAGGGAAAGCAGCTACAGAAGCCCTCTGCACCACCCCCAGGCAGCTGAAAGGGCAGGCTGCAACCTTGTGAGGAATCTTGGGGAGGTAGAGCTTGGCAGGGTGAAGTGCTCATGTGCCCTACTCATGCTTTGCCCGGATTAATTACACTGCTGGGAGGTGTCAGCGATGGAATTCTCATGAAAAGGTCATTAATGAAGCCCTTGAAGATGCCTTCCCATCCCGTGGCCAGCACACATGCTTATCCATTCTCCAGTTTCTTCCAGTCAGAACCAGGTCTATAGTTCATGAAATTTTCTTTTATTTTGTTTGATTGCCATAATAATGGGGCTACTGCCTACCTTTAAAAAAGTGGCCCAGAGCAAATCGCCATGGGCGAGAAGCAAGGAAGTGCCAGAGTTGAGTCGAGCCTGTGCCTCTCACTGCTGAGCTCCTGCTTGTCAGTATCTCTGCCAAAACAGGTACACAAAGAAAAAGGGGCTGTGCAGCCACAGCAGAGGACAGGGGCGTCGTGTGTCCAAGACTCTGGGGCAGGTATCCCTGCCTGTCACTGATCAGCTGCTTGACTGGGGAAAACATATTTGTAATTAAGGTTTCCTCCAAACCTTACCTTGTATGTCTGAACAGTGGGGCTAGTGCTTCCTCTCTCATAGGTGTTATAAACATTAGAGAAAAAAAAAATTAAGAAAGAAAATGCACCAGGTAATATTTGAAATTAATTATTGAAATTTGGTTTGAATCATGTGTGTTCTTTCCATAGTAATGGAGAACATGAATAATTAACAAGAGACTAGTTCTCCTACCTGCCTGCTCACAAAACCTAATGGTGTAGACAAGAAAAATGGTTCATGATTTGGGACCAAACGCTACAGTAGTTGAATTCTACTCTTACTACATGAGCATTTCACCCTGCCAAGCTCTACCTCCCCAAGATTTCTTACGCTTCTACAGTATCTAATCATTGTTACAGTGATTAGAAAGTAAATCCAAGTTGGCAGACTGGAGAGAAGGAAGGAGGAAAACAGATCAGGACAGTTCTGATCACGGAATACCAACTATGAAAGCCTCTTCCTTTCACTTGAATTCAGCTCGTTCCTCTTATTTGTCTGATATCTATTAATTGTATCCAAATGGTAATCTGCTTACTGCTAAAAGTCCAGTGCGCGATGACACTGAGAATGTAATTGCCGTTCCCGTGCACTGGCGCGCGTGGCGTGGTTATGGCACGGGGTAGGAGGCTACAGCACTGCACATGTGTTTGCCACTGAATAGCGAGCCAAGGCCCGTGCAGTAGGACACAAGGTGCGTCTGCGTCTGAGGCCTACAGTGTCATCATTCATTCCTTATGTTTAAGGAGCTGGAATATCAGAAGTCTCAGCCCCCACAGCCTGGAGATAAGTTTGTGTCTGTGGTCAGCCAGTTCATCACTGTGGCCAGCTTCAGTTTCTCCGACGTTGAGGATCTGCTGGCAGAAGCTAAAGACCTGGTAACTTCGCCCTTGCATACTTGTGTGCTTGACTGAGCGGGGCCTCCAGATATTATCTGTGTGGCAAGCAGCAGGAGTGGGAGCACATCATGGCTTGGCCAGTAGTGCATAATCACTTTCCAGATGCCCATTGCATGTAACATGTGTGTGTTTTCATCTCCAGAAACTGGGTTAACTGAAACACACCCTTGTCACCTGACTGGCCTCTGTTGACTTAAAGGCTTGAACGGTGTAGCATCAGTACGTGTGTTGATGGTTTTCTCTTGGGTGCTTTTGGATTGAAGTGTTTATCTCCGAGCAGCAGAATAAATGGTGAAAGCCAGGAACAGGTGTGACTAGGCCATGTGCCTCGGTATATCTGTACACAGTATGCGTGTGTGAGACAGCCTCAAGAAGAAAGGGTGCTCCCTCTGTGAACCTCCAGCAAAACTTACTGAAATGCATTTTACTTCACCACCTCCTATAAAGGGGTACTTTTTTAGTAAATAATTTCTTCGTATGTTTTGTTTTGTTTTTGTTTTTGTTTTTGTTTTTTTTTTTTGGTGGAACCAGGGATTGAACTCGGGCCCTTGTGCTTGCCAGGGAAGCACTTAACCTACTGAGCCATCTCCCTGGCCCCTTCTTTGTATGGTTCTTACCATTTAAAATTTTATCCTCCTTCAGAGGAAGAGTTTTCATTGACTAATGACCAAGACTTTTCAGTAACCCTTTCAGAGCCCCTCCCTCTCTGCCCTCTTCCCTCTCACTGGCTTTTGCGTGTGCTCGCTCTCTCCCTTCCCCTCTCTCGCTCTCTCCCTCCCCCTCTCTCTCTCCCTCCCTCTCTCCCCCTCTCCCTTTCTTCCCTCTCCTCCTCTCCCTCCCCCTCTCTCTGAAGCTCTTATTTCATACACATAAATACAATACAAGTCCAAATGACTGCCAGTAGAGGTCCAGCTGCTGCTGTCCCACAGTAGACGTTAGCCACCCAGTGTCACAGTCCTGGTGCAGAGCTCCACCATGAAAGGCCCGTGCACATGGTAGGTGGGCCTCACCGTTCTGGAGTGTGTACTTCACAGAGGGGCGCTCACCCCTTCCCTGACGGTCTAGCATTGTGTTTCATCTTAGCAAGAAGCTCAAAAGCAGCAATTAGCTGGATGTATTTTATTTTGTTGGGAACTTTACTCTGTCCTTAGCTTGGTTAGTTCTAAGACTGAAACACATATTATTACTTCATCATCTCTAGAATTCCTAAATAGGAAAACCATTCAGCAGAATTTAAGTACATGAACTTGAATGTTTTAGAAACTCAGTTAGTAGACTGTTTATTGCTCTTTTATTCATACCAGAATTTTTATAAATTAGCTAATGAAACCATGGAGCAAACTAGAGTTGTATAATATGAAATGGGAAGAATATTATGTTTTTCCTCAGAGTTCTCTTTTGTAATAAACATTATAAATATTGACAGTAACTGTACAAAAAACCAAAAATTGGTCCTAAAATGGATTATTAGAAATTTTACAATATGAAATGATGATAAAATATATGTAAATACATCAAATTTAGTCAAAATATTAAACAATACTGAAAACATTTCTTATACTGTTATTGAAATATTAGAAAAACTTAATATAATAAAGACAAAAAGTAGTAATTTTAGGAAAAGACGATCAATTAGTAACTGTTGTACTCAGGCAGACTACAAAAACCTGTCTTGGCCTAAATATGCAGAAAATAAAAGGTCTGGACAGCTGTAGGTAGGTGAGGCGGAGGGAGAGAGGCTGCATTCCCTGCGAAGCCCAGAGCCCTGTGGTGGAGGGAGGAGCCGCGCAGAGCCCTGGGCGAGGCTCACTGCGGAGGATGAGAGCAGCCTGCCTGGGGGCCACAGCAGGACGCACTCCTGCGCTCTCCGGAGAACCCATGGATACCCCTGGGGAGGGCGGGTGGCATATACTGCTTTGTTATTCTGTATTTCAGTTTCATTTTTTTAAATCCACCCTTAACTATTTAGCATTTTGTCTATTTTTAAAAATCAGTAAAAATAAAGCACTTCAAGCCAGCAAAATGTATGGGAGAGCTCACAATTTTTCTTTTAACTTTAGTTATACACGTGTCTTTGAGGTCTGTATTAGTCCTCTGTGGATAGCTTAGGAAATGACTCTAAACCCCTCCCAAAGTACAAATTGCTGGAAGAAACTTGGATATCAGATCCCAGAAGTCTTAAAGCTGTCATTATTTGTCATAATTCAGGGGGATATAAAAGAGTTGTGGCAAGGAAGCTCCGTTGACTGGAGTGAGCATTGGTCCCTTAAAACGGAGTGTTTTGAAGTCAGGAAACCTCCTTAAAGTGGCCTTGATGAGTGCTGAAGGAGTTGCTTGTGGAATTCCTTACATAAAAATACCTTTAATTTTTTTTTTTAATCATTAAGAGTTGGAGTGAAGTATTCTTAGTCAAACTTGGGCTCTGCATCAGTTCCATCATCAGTCACTGTTTTCTAGTTAGGCCCCAGGAAACATCGTAATGTATTTGATGAGGGAACGGCACGAGAAGGACCAGGTCCCATTTGTGCTCTGCAGTCACAACATGGCATAACGCAGCAGCTACTTTGCCCCTCCTGAGCTTGCTGTCGCCTTTGTGTCCAGGGTGCTCGGCCTTGGTGTCTGCTTTCTTGTTTGCACGTTGTGTGGTTAGTGTGGGCTGCTCGCGAGGATTTCTGTGCTCCTACACTTCTCTGAGGATGCTGAACTTCTTCAAATCTTCTCCTCTCCAGTTTACTAAAGCAGTAAAGCACTTTGGGGAAGAGGCTGGCAAAATCCAGCCAGATGAGTTCTTTGGCATTTTTGACCAGTTTCTCCAAGCTGTGTCAGAAGCCAAACAAGAGAACGAGAACATGAGAAAGAAGAAGGAGGAGGAGGAACGCCGAGCGCGCATGGAGGCCCAGGTGAGACAAGCTGAGCCCAAGCCGGCTGCGCTCGCCCCTGGAGACTGCGGCCCCTTGCTGTTTGGACGGAATTGGAATTCTATGTGTATCCTGGGGACGGACGCCAGAACCTTTAAGTGAGCTGTGTCACCCCCTCTTTTTCTGTGTTTTGAGACAGGATTTCACGGAGCCTTGTGAGTTGCGCAAGCTAGGGTTGAAATTGAGATCTTCCTGCCTTAGCCTTTTAGTTTGCAGGGTAATAGGCAAACACCACCATGCCTAGCTAGCACCATTTTGGCAAGAAGGCAGTAGCTCAGCTCTCTGAAGACGAGTTTTTGTTTTTGTTTTTTTTTTTTTCCGGAACCAGGGATTGAATTCAGATCCCTGTGCTTGCCAGGCAAGTGCTTATTCTACTGAGCCATCTTCCTGGTCCTGGACAAGTTGATTTGGACTCTCCATACTGTAAAGAAATTAATAATCTTAATTAGAAAAACTTAATAGCAAAACTTATCTTTCCGTTATAGAAACCAGTTACCTCAGTCGTTCCCCTTTTTAATGAGAACGTAGGAGGCTTTCCTAGACTAGACTGTGAAGGTTTTGTCTTCACCGTAAGTTGTTTCTGCAGTGAGGACCCATCCCGCCCCCCACGGGTGCCCTGCTCCCTGGTAGCTGTCGATGTGCATGGGGCCCCTATGCCCAAGGCGGACTCTGGCATTGTAACCCTTCACTAAGAGGGCTCTTTCTGCTTGCAGCTCAAAGAACAGCGGGAAAGAGAACGGAAAATGAGGAAAGCAAAAGAGAACAGTGAAGAAAGCGGAGAGTTTGATGACCTCGTCTCGGCTCTACGCTCAGGAGAAGTGTTTGACAAAGACCTTTCTAAACTGAAACGGAATCGCAAACGTATCTCCAATCAGGTGACAGATGGCAGCCGAGAGAGACCTGTCACAAAACTTAATTTTTAATTTCTTTTCAGTACTTTTCTAGAAAGCCCAGTAGCAGCCCTTTGAAGTGACTCGACCGTTCTGTTACACTGCTGTGGCAGTTCTCCGTGTGTGTGTGTGTGTGTGTGTGTGTGTGTGTGTGAGAGAGAGAGAGAGAGAGAGAGAGAGAGAGAGAGAGAGAGAGAATGGACATGTACATATATATTAAAACTGCACAGAAGTCTGAGTGTCTAGAGACTCACATGTACGGTCATCTTCATTCCTGTGTGCACAGTGACCTGTGTCGTGTGTGTGCAAGTGTGGCCCAGTGTCTGTCCCTGAGCATGGGGACAGTTGAGAAGCACAATGGCCCCCACAGAGACACCCTGGCATATGGAGAAAACAGGCTTGTAAGGTGCAGGAGGGCTTCCGCTTCGTCTCCTCGAAGCCGTTACCTCTGGAGGGATGGGGCTGGAAGACTCCAGACTGGCGCTGGCCAACGAAGCCAAGGCATCGCCTCAGGGACTGCGGGGTCCCACTCAGACCGCGGCCAGGGATGTGGTGAGGCAGGCTGTTCGTTGACAACATCTTGCACACAGTTTGTGTTGTGTAGAATGTCAATCGGAACCCTTTCGTATGTTTAAAGCTTGGACGTCGGGTGCCCCCGACTTAATTTCATCAAGTTTTCTGCCAAGTGCTCTTGATGATTTCTCTGTTGCTTTTAGGGGAAAGAAAAGACATTATGTAAATGCAATCCATGCCTGTGTTAAAGAACACAATTGCTAGATGTGCTTGTTGTCCTAGGATAGATACATCAACCTTAAAAATAAAGTCCTCACCCAAGACTTCAAGGAAGAATTCTCTAAGGAATGGATCTGATTAATTTTTAATGGGGTGCCTTTTTTGGCTTTTTCTATTTTCTTTGTAGGATAAGCTGCATCTTCTGTAAATATAGGCCTGGGTTAAGAGCACTTAGCACGTACACAAAACATCCACAGACCTGGCCCGATCTATTTATCTCTAAGTATATTTGAAGTGGTTTGCTGTTATATGTTGTCATTTTAAATTGTGTGTTGGTAAAGCTACCTGTAAAATTTCAGTCCAAAAAATAAAACTCTCAGGGAGAAACAAATACAAACAATGAACATTAGAGAATAAAATATAGATGCTTACCATTAACCTACCAACTTCTAATATCCTTAAATTATATGATCTCTAAAGAGGACTGTTACTTTTTTTTGCTTTTGCTTTATTTATTTGTAGTTTATGTTGCGGGGTGGCTAATGTTTTCTCTTCTCTTTCCATCTGTCCTGTTGTGGTTGGGTTTCCTGTGGAGAGAGTAGTTTTTCCTGGTGCATTAGAATATTGCTTACTAAATTGAGTTTTTCAATCATCTAATGAATATTTATTAAGCACCTACTATGTGCCGGGCATAGTAGAGTTATAGTGGTAAACAAGACAGAGTGCCTGCCCCTGAGGAGCTGCCATTCTCTTTGGGACTTCTGGGACAAGCAGGACACCAGTGTGTGTGCTGTACAGGATCATCCTGATTAGCAGTAATGTGTGCT
The DNA here is from genome assembly GCF_000260255.1 of Octodon degus. Taxonomy (NCBI): domain Eukaryota; kingdom Metazoa; phylum Chordata; class Mammalia; order Rodentia; family Octodontidae; genus Octodon; species Octodon degus. The sequence goes on from NW_004524583.1 coordinate 27,752,643, forward strand.
AACTCTGAAGCTTGGCGCAGAAGGCGGGGTGTCTGTGCTGGGTGAAGCTGTGACAGAGTGCTCTAAGTTGTCCAGAGCTGTGGTTTTACATTTTTTCCTCATAAACTTAGCAACTTTCTACCTGTTACGTGGAAGTCAGTGACGCTGGCACATAGAGCAGTCTTAAGCACAGAGCAGAGTCAATGCCCAGCCCCTGCTGAGCTGGGCCGTGCGAGTGGCCAGGCGGTGGGCCGCTGAGGTGCGGAGAGGACAATACTAGAAAGATGGTTTTCTCTGTTACTTAACTAAAGTGCCTCTATGTATATTCTTTTCTACTTATAGCAGGAGAAATTTGGTGTGGCTCAGTTTTGGAACTGTAATTTCAAAATGACATCATCTCACAGTAAGGAATGAAAACATGGAAGGAGAATTGTGAAAAGGAACAGATTAGTGCAGCGTGTCCCTCTGAGTCCCCCGCTTTGGCATGGCCATCCTGTGGGTGGGCCTCCTTTGCCGTTTTCATATCTCGTTCTCGTCCCTAAAAACTGTGCAGGTAATTCCGTGTGCCATTGTTGGGGGAAAAACTACGTCTTAGACTGGTGCTGGTGTAAGTAGTCACTTTTCTCTCTTGGGTGTGTATTTTAAAGGTTGTTTGTCTGTTAAATTAATGCCAAAAAGAAACATTATAAATTTGTAAACCTAATTATATGTCTTGTATCTTACTAGCTTAGTAGTTCGAACCACTTAGTCTTTAGGTGCAAGAGTGTTGCCATTGTACCAAGAAAAGCTGTTGTATGTGTTATGAGACTGTACATTTTTTTAAGATAGCAATATGCAATAAAGATGACTTCATTGGGTGTATATATACATATGCTTTCTATGAATTATTAAAATAACATCAACAAACATCTTTGTGCATTTCACCATGGAATTAAAATATTTCAAATTGTTTGCTAAATCAGAAATGCTGAGCTCGTATACGCTAGATCTGGAAGAGGGTCATTTTCTGTCATGGCAGCATTCGTTACGCCTGGGTTGCCTAAACTACCTCTTTCTATAATTTTGTGTTATGTGTGGTAGGGCTACTGGTGAAATCATTCAACTGAACATATAGAAAAGAATCTCTAGAGCCAGGGATATAGATCAGTGGCATAGTGCCTGCCTGGCAGTTACGAGCTCATGAGTTCAATTCGCAGTACCAGGGGGAAAAAATGTAGAATCAAATCCTTTTTTTAGAAAAATGTATTTTCTTTTTAAAAAATCAGAATCAATTTTGAGTTTTGGAATCATTCAGCCAAGATTCACAAATATGTTTTATAAACATCCACTGGATGTGGGGGACCTTCCATGGCCTCTGCTTGTCTCACCACGGCCTCCCAGCCACTGTCAGCCCCGCTTGAGGTCAGGCTGAAACAGTCACTCTGCACACGGGGAGAAGTGGGGAAATGGGAAGCTTGGAGGACTGCCTTTGTCAGCAAGCGGAGCTCCCGGCTCGCACAAAGCGTGCTGCTCTTCTGTGATCTGCTGTGATCTTAGGCAAGGCCAGCTCATAACCTTTATCCAACTAGTTTGGGGACAGTTATTCAAAGTGTCAAATTCTGGAAGGGAAAATTTTCTGAAGCTTTTTTCTTTTAGGTAACATCCACAGTTTGCTATCAAGTACAAAAACAAGAACCGCAAAGCTTAACAGGTCTGTGACGCCATTTAGTTCTGTAAGCACTGTCTCTGAGAACCACTGGCTTATAGAGAGGCTTATCATCAGCGTTCAAAGTGTCGGCATCAGGACCGTCTGTTGCCTCACTGTGCTGAGTTGGTGCTCATTTTCTGTTCAGTGCATGCGTTGTTTTCAATCTGTTACGTCCCTGGCTCCTCCCTTATGATAGCAACGCAACTCAGGCCCAAAACCTGTTGAGTCTGTAATCGAGACATACCTTAAAATCTATGAATTCCTTACCGTGGAGGCATTTGGAGGCTCCTGGAGGGGATTCCTTGGTATAAAGAATTTAGTATTTCCCATAGCAAATGCCAGTCAGAATTATTTTCTTATCTTGCTTGTGAGGAAAATATCAGACCTGGCCTTTGATCTCTTACCTGCCTTGCCTTTATCTACTGCAGTCGATTGGACTGTTTCCATGGTATCAAACAAACATCAGCACAGGACTGCACATCAGGGTTTTTAGACAAAGGAGACCTTTATTTTTATCAAACCTTGATAGGTTTGAGGTTTTCGGGAGCAAGAATGAATTCCCAAGTACAGTTTTTCCCATATCATTGAATAAAACTTCTTTTCTACTTCTCTACCCATAATTTCTTTCTCCAGGAGGAGTGGGAAGGAAGTGGCTCAGTATTACAGGCTAGACAGTGTTTTCAGTCCTGCCCTCCCACACCTCTGTGATCAAGTGGGGACATTCTTGTGGCAAAGGGACCTGCACGTGACAGTGAGCACTGATGTTCTCACTCCCACCTCCAGGGCAGAGATACCCTGAGCGGTCAGGTTGGGACTGGTTTGGCCAGCCTAGGGGAAGAGGAGCTCCTGAAGAGGACCTGGCCATGATGTTGAGCCACGACTCGAGCCGGGCAGGAGAAGGAAGACGGCAGCCACACCCTCAGCTCAAGGAAGTCAGGCTGCAGGATACGTGATTAATCACACAGAGAAGTCCCTTTCCTGTGTACCAGCAATGAACAAATTGAGTTTGAAGTTAAAAACATGATGTTATTCACATTAGCACTCTGCATTTTGGGTCCCAATTACAACATCAGGCAAAATCCCAACAAGTTCTTTTCTGTTTATCAACAAGAATAGCCAACCCATTACTAAAGAACAGAGTTAGAAGTTGAACACTCTTGAACTGCAAGACATGTTATAAAGCTACAGTGACTGAGACAGTGTGATATTGAAATAGACATGTGAATGAACTATAGACCCCAGGCATGGAACCATAGATAGTCAACTAAACCTTGTCAGAATAAAGCTAATACAATAACAGTGAAATTGCAAAGTAGACCTTACATGCAGAAAAATAATTCCAACTCAGACTTCACACTATAAGAGACTAACTCAAAATGAATCATAAACCTAAGTGTAGAAACATCTACACATAAGAAGAAAAAAGCCTGAATGACCATGGGTTTTGCATGAACATTTGTTTGTTTGACACAGAGTCTTGCTATGTAGCTCAAGCTGACCTTGAACTCACTGTGTGGCCCAGACTCTCCTCAAACTCAAAGTTATCCTCTTGCCTCACCCTCCCCAGTGGTGGGATTACTTGTGCCATGACACCCAGCTCAACAGTAACTTTTTAGGTGCAACACCAAAGATGCAGTCTATGAAAGAAGCTCATGAAAATTAAACAGTGCTGTTCGAAGAAAGATTATCAAGAAAATAAAAAGAACTCACACACTGGGAGAAAGTATTTCAAAGGACATATCAGGTAAAGAAATGCTATCCAAAATGTACAAAGAACTCTTAAACCTCAGTAATGAAAGCATAAATCTATTTTAAAATGAGCCAAAGATGAACAGACACTTCTTCAAAGAAGATACACAAAAATGGCAAATATATGAGACGATGCTCCACTCCTATGGCAGGAGGGAAATGCAAGTGAAAACAACTATGAGACATCACGACACACCTAGAGTGGCCAAAATCCAGACTACTGACAGTAGCAAGAGCTAGCAAGGATGTGGAGCAACAAGAACTGCTGCCCTTTTTGCTGGGGCTGCAAGATGGTACAGCTGCATGGGCAATTTCACAGTTGCTTCAAAACATGCTGTTGGCACATATCTTTCTTTCCTAGCTTCGGGGATACCAACAGATCAAAAAAGGAAATGTTTATTTGACTCACAGTTTGTAGAGGTTTCAGTTCATAGCTGTCTCCATGTCAGAGGGGCGTGTGGAGGAGGGTTGCTCATGGAATAGCTGCGGAGAAATAGAGACAGAGTAAAGGAAGAACCAGGGAGGAAATAAACTCCTAGGCTGCACCTGCTGTGATCCACCTCTTCTCGAGCCTACCTCCCAACAGCACTCAGGTATAAGCTCATCAGTGGGCTAATCCACTGGAGTATCACACCTGCATGAAGCAGTTGCCTCCTGAGAGCATCTCCTATGAACACATGCTTTAGGGAGACATCTAGATATGAAACATAATGTTCCAGTTTTAGCCCTTGAAAGACTCCTTTATGCAAAATGTACTTTATCTCTAAAACTTGCCAAACTTAACAATTCAGCATTACTAAAAAGTCTAAAGTTCTGATTTATAAGGAAAACTCTTAGCGGTGAGCCCCTACAAAAGTCAAAGGGTAGTTAAACACTGATGACATACAAAGGCACAGGGTAACATTCTTTCTTACTCTTCTCTCATTACTGGGACAAAATAACTGATGCCCAAAATTAACAATAGAAAGGTTAACTTAGCTCACAGTTAGTGGAGGTTTCAGTCCGTATTCAGCTGGCTCCAAGGCAGAGGGCAGCCTTTCATGGCAGCAGCAAAGAACAAAGTGAGGAGCGGCAGCTCCAGCAGTTAGCTAGTCTCTCTCCCTTCCTTACACTGTAATGCAGATTACTTGCCCCAGGGTGGGTGTAGCACTCACACCTGCAATCCTAGCATTGGATCAAGAATCACAAACTCTAGAAGCTGCTTCATGACTGCATGAGGCTTTGGGGGGGATACCTAGACACACACCATAATACATTCCCATTCCAGAAGGGATAAACAGAGGTATAGAAAGAAATGGGACCAAAATAAAACTGGAACCTGACAAAGCATACGTTACCACATGGGCACACTGGTGAGACATGAACTGTAAAAGGTTTGGGTGGCTCTGACCCACAGCTCTATCAGTGCTCAGTCCTCATGGCTTCTCTCTTGGGCTGGGTCTGCTCCTTGCAGCTTTCCTCTGACATCCCACGCTCCTGGCTTTTCCAGCATCCTTGGGTCTCCACTGTACTCTTACAGTCACAGCCACATAAGCTGCCTTCTCAGGAGCACACTGCCTGGCCTCCCAGGCCTTCTGGGGTCTAGATGGAAGCCTTCCTCACTTCACAACTCAGGGTCTCACTACACAGATCAGACTTGTAGTGATCCTCCTGTTTTCAACCTCCCAAGTGCTGAGATTACAAGCACATGCCACCACACCCAGTCCCAATGGCCATCTCAGCATACCCCAAGGATGGAGCTGGAATGATAGGCCAGGGATTGAACCCTGGCCACGGCACTCTGCCTAAGCAGGCACTTTGGTCTGCTGAGCTATCTAACTGGCCCCCC
>NW_004524583.1:27758131-27768293 GCF_000260255.1 Octodon degus
GAGGAGTTTGCCATTTCCCAAGCTGCCCTCAAGCCATTTTCCCCCTTGTCCTGTTGTAAAGTACTTAGCTTCTTTTCAGCACTGATCTTTTTAGCAACCAGGTTCTCTTCTGCTCCGTCGTCACTGATCCCAACTTTACCTGACTTTCCGTCCTGGCCAAACTCCCAAAACTTAAAATCCTACAGGCCGCACCAGCCCCCACCCCCAGCCGCACTGAGCCAATGACCAAGTCTGAGCATGGTGGCGTGCCAGGGCTGGGGAGGCTGAAAACAGGATCACTGTGCGTTCAAGCTGCATAGTGAGACCCTGCACAGAATACAAAAACAAAATTAAAAACCCTTAAAATCATTCAGCTGGGCCACTTGCTGTTGCTTCTCTGTGTGGAGCTTGCTGAAAGCACCAACAGTATCCAAGCCACAGCCTGAATGTTTGGCTGCCTTGAGCTATCCTCCACCACATTAGTTAGTCTGACACCCATAATCTCAGCTAAAACCCCAAAGTCTCAGGACAAGAACAAAACGTAATTTTTCTACCAGAGCATGACACAAATGATGTGGAGTCCTTGATCCCAACTGAAGCCTGAGCTGCATTACTATCAGCACTCTGGTCTTCTAGAACCTCCTTTCAAGCTGGGCTTTCAGCTTTCTGGGATTGCTTCTCCAGCCAGCACCTCCACACTTTTCTAAACTCCTCCCACAACCTGATTCCAAAGTCCTTTGAACCACACAGTCAAGTATAGGCATAGCCACAACTCCACTCCTATGGTACAAAATCTGCCTTAGCTCCTTTCCTGACTGCTAGGACAAAATACATGGCACCCACCACACAAATGAAGACATGTTTATTGTGGCTCAGCTTGAAGTTTGAATCGATGGTTCCCTGGCCCCAAGTCAGAATGGCGTGGTAGATGCGCATGGCAAGGGGGGAGTTGCTCAGGAAATGGGAATGGCATCAGGAAGCAGCAGGTTAACCAAAGGAGAAAGGAAGGAAATGGACCCTACCCGGCCACACCCCAGCAACCCACCTCCTCCACCCAGAGCTGACCTTCCAACATCATCGCATTTAGCTATAAACTCGGTGAACTCCACTGGTAAGTATCACATCCCATGATCCAGTCCTCCCATAACCCCCGGCGACCACAGGAGGCTTCAGGGGACTAGAATACCTACAACCCAGGAGTTTAGCCAAATGAGCTGAAAATTTATGTCTGCACAAAAGCCTGTGCACAGATGCTTACAGTAGCTTTACTCATAATTACTCATAATCCAAGATGCCTGTCGGTGAATAAGTACATGAATTATGTTATGTCCAAATAATGGAAATTTATTTAGTGTTAGAAAGTTATCAAGACATGAAGAAGGCTGTAACGCACATTAGTAAGTGGAAGAAGCTAACCTGAAAAGGCCACACGCTGTATGACTTTGTATGACATTATGAAAAAGGCAGAACTACTATGGCAAGGAAGAAACACAGCGAGGGCTGGGGAGGTAGCTCAGCAGCAGAACTGCCTTCCTGGAAAGTCCTGAGTTCGATCCCCAGTACAAAAAGAAAAAAAAAAAAAAATGGTCACCAGGGGGAGGGGGCTAGAGGGATGAGTAGGAGGAGCGCAGGGCATTTTTAGGACAGAGACAATCCTCTGTGACAGTGCAACAGTGGATACATGTTGTTCTGCATTTGTGCCAACCCAAGAAGTGCACGACACCGAGGGAGAAGCTTAGTCAGCCATGAACTCCAGGCAAGAACGATGTGCTCGTGGAACTCATTAGTGCTGACAAATGGGCCACACCAGTAGGGGAGACTGTGCTCAGCGGCCGGGGAGTGTGTGGGAAAGCTCGGTACCTTCCTCTCGGTTTTCTCATGAACCTAAAACTGCTCTAAACTCTAAACTGTCCTTTAAAAAAAAAAGCACAAGAAAAGTCCCTGTATAAACGGCCAAGAAACTTCCCCACATCAGGCCAAGTGTCCCTGCCTCTCTGCACACCCCCACCACCCCAGCCCCCTAGCCAAATTCATGCCCTGTGACCTCCCCAGTTTATCTATATCTGGCTTTATCTCAAAAGCAATGCCCTGCAGCGTGATTTTTCATAGTACTTTCCTGAACTTGCACACACAGGCACTCATCCAGACACTGGCCCAGTCCCTAGAACCTCCTGACTGACTCTTAGACCACTTTCATTCCTTTACACTGTAGAAGCCTGTGGGCCAAATGGAAAGAAGGGCCAAGCACTAGTGCGCTGGTCACTGTTAGGCAGCTCGGGTTATGTCTTGAAGATTTCCACCTTTAGGCAGCCTCTGCAGGTAGAGAGCCATTAGGAGTCTCTCAGGAAGTCGTCCCTGCCCCCTCCTCTATTGTCCCCTCCCCGACACTTTCTTCCTTACCCCAAACCAACTTCATCAGTGGCTCTACATCAGAAGCCCTCATCAGGGCTTGGGACATAACTCAATGGAATAAGCGCTTGCCTGGCAAGTGCAAGGTCCTGAGTTTGATCCTTGGTTCCACAAAAAAAAAAAAAAAAAAAAAAAAAAAAAAGTCCTCATCAGTACAAGGGATTCTCTTAAAATGCCTTCTGCAAAAAACAAACAAACAAACAAAAAAAAAAACAGTCCTCTCCTCCTGCCTCCAATATGTGCTGACCCAGTTTTAGGGCTGGTGAGTTCCTACTAAAAGCTGAACCTTCCAGTGTCCATCCCCTAGGGGCACTGCAGGGTAGGATCCTGCAGGCCCTCTCACAGTGGCTCCCTGCTAAAGGATTAATGCAGCCTCTATCACCTAACCTGAGAAGCGATGCCTTGGGGCAACGGGCATTGAACTTCTCCTCATCAGATGGAAGCGAAGAGGCCCCTGACTCACCTTAACTGAAGTGCTCGCAACAGACCACGCACGTTCCCATCTGCTTGCTCCACTTGCTTGCCCTGGTGTCTGACCAACACTGACCCAGGAACTCTGAGCTCTCAGACCCCAAACACGCCCACTTCTCATGCTGCAAGCTCCACAGCTTCCCACTGCAGGGTGCCGTGGTCCTACCTCTGAGGCCACCAGCCCCTGGGTGCTGGCAGTTCACAGAGGCCAGCTCCACAACTAGAACTAAGCAAACTATTCTGATCGCATTGTTCATCATCAGCCACAGCCAAGAGCCTAGCTTCTTGCCCTGGTTCTTTGGGAAGGAGAAGGTGAAAAGGCCGTGGCTGGGCGCACAGGACACATTAGCAGCAACTAGCCTGGTTTGCTTTTATTAGGTCACCACGTGCATGGATTTCATTCTAAAGTCAGTGCCTCTGCCTGACATGACTTTTCTCCATAGAGGGCCTTGTGGTGACCCAGAAAGAGTAGTTGGAGAGGGCAGAAGGAACAAATCAATTAAATGGATGGGCTGGGTCCCCTGTTCTTCTCACTCAGCTATGGTTATTGTAGCCTTACAAACAATGAGTTTTAATGGTGTCTAGGTGTCCTCCCAAAGCCTCACACAGTCGTGGGGCAGCCTCTGGAGTTTGTGATTGATTATGGTGGGTGTGGATGCTGCACCTGCCCTGGGGCAGGTAATTTGCACTACAGTGTAAGATGGGAAGAGAAGCTAGCTGCTTGAGCTGCTGCTACCCCTCCCTTGTGCTTTTGCTCTTTGCCACCACCATGAAAGGTTGCCCTCTGCTGTGTGCCACTCTGCCTTGGAGCCAGCTGAGTGTGGACTGAAACCTCCAGTAACTGTGAGCTAAATAAACCTTTTCTTCCTTCATTTTGGGTGTCGGGTATTTGTCCCAGCAAAGAGAGAAAAGTAACTAAGACAAATGGCCACAAATGAAAACCATCTTGGGAGTTTTACAAACTCACTCATCACCAACATCTACCAAGAAAGTAGTGTTTATCCTTAAGAGAACGTGATATCTGGCCTCAATCTCATGAAAAGAGATGTCCTAGTCATTTCCTTGTCACTGAAACACAATACCTGACACACAAATCAAAGTGGTGAGGCTTAGAGGATTTCAGAAGATGTGGTCAATGGATGGCATGCTCAAGAACAGCAGCAGCACGGCGGGAGGGTTGGGGGAGGAGAGGTGGCACATTGCCACAGTCGGAAGCAGAGGAAAGGGAGGAGCCAGGTTCAGACCAGGCCCAGGGAGCTCCTCTTCCAACCAGACCCCACCTCCCAGGATTCACAGTTCCATTCCAGTTCTTCAGTGGCTTATTCTACTGACGAGCAGCCCAAGCCCTGTGATCCAATCACTTCCTAAAGCCCAACCTCTCTAGACACAGAGGCCTGGGGGGAGGGGTATTCTAGATCTAAACCGTAAGAAGAGAGAACAATTATTTGGTATTTCACCAGAAAGCAAGATGAAATGTCGGCAGTCACCAGCAAATTGGTTTCATTTTTCCTAACCTACTAACTAGTGAGGAGTTTCAAATTCCTAAAGCTGACCAGCAAATGAACATGTGGCCCCTTAGGATATGAAGCACCCACTTTCTTAGGGCTCCACGGATGTCTCAATGGTATAGCCAGCAGCACAGCAGAATCATCTGAGCTTCAGGCCAAAATACATGACAGGGGCCAGGGAGATGGCTCAGTAGAATAAGCGCTTCCCTAGCAAGCACAAGGGTCTGAGTTCAATTCCTGGTTCTGCCAAAAAAAAAAAAAATACATGACAGTTTGGATAGACAATTTCTGAAAATCTTTCAGAAATAAATTCACACAGAATATGGCAAAAATAAAAACAGCACAAGGAGCACTCCTTGTCCCAGATTCCCTTGCTGTTAACATTTCATCCTGCGCGTGTTATCATTTGCCCTCCCTCTCTTCCTATGTGTGTACCTTTCTTCTGAATCATCTGAGAGTCAGTTACATGATCGTGGCTCTTCATCTCCAAATACTCCAGCTGCTCTTTCCTAAAGAAGAGAACATGCTCCTACATAACTTCGGGTGCATTCACCTACTCTAGGTAAGCTGATAGCTACACTTTTCTATAAGCTACTCTAAAGTACTCTGCTATAAATTTAGACCTATACTTCTATCTAATGATACCATTTGTGTTCAATTTTGTCAGTTGGTCTAGTACTTAACAGCCTTAATACTATCCCTTTTACTCCAGAAAAGGATTTACTTAAGATCAGATATTGCATTTAGTTGTCTTTTTGCTTTAGCCTCTTATTCGCTCATCTCCTTGTCTTTTATGAGACTGATATTTTGAAGATCAGTTCTCAGTCGGCAGAATAATGGCCCCCAAAGGCCTCCATGGACTAAGCCCCCAGAACACATAAGGATGCTACATGGCAAAGGAAAGTTGCAGGTGTGGCTAAATTAAGGGTGTCGAGCTGGGAAGGTTAGTCATCCTGAACGACCCCAGTGGGCACCATGCGATCAAGAAGCCTTACATAAAGGAGTAGGAGAGTGAGAGAGTGGATGACGAGGGCATCAAAGGTGGATTAAGTGCTTGTCCTTGGGGGTAGGAACGGAGCCCGCAGCCAGGGAATCTCCGTGCTCACCACAGAGGACCTCGTCAGGCTGCCCTGCTGACCTACTCGCTCACACCAGCCTCTGGCCAGCACTCTGGCCCCAAGAACTCTGAGCCCCGGAGCTCTTGCTATAGCTGTCCCGCAGCAGAAGCAGCCCCAGGTCAGACACTTTCACCTCCCAGACTGGAAGCTGGACAGAGCAGTTCTAGGGTGGAATGTTCAGGTGCCAAGAACAGAGATCTGACTCTGACATTTTGTTTTCATTTAAAACTAAGAAAGTTAGGGGGCCTGCCAGTTAGCTCAGCTGTTTAAGCTCCTGCTTATGCAAACACAATCAGGTGCAGGACATTGTGGTTCAATCCCCAGCTCCACATGCCTTACCAGACTCACCCTTAAGGCAGCCTGAGCCAGCCAAAAAAAAAAAAAAAAAAAAAAAAAAATCCTTCTCAACTTTTAGGGCCGGCCAAACAGCTCAGTGGATTAAAGTGCCTGCTTAGGCAGACACAGGGGCCAAGTTGGATCCCCAGGCCTGCGGTGCGGGCCTCACCCCCAGGGCGTACTGAGACTGCAATTGAGACTGGGCGTGGTGGCACGTGCCTGTAATCCCAGCACTTGGGAAACTGTAAACAGGTGGATCACTACGAGTCCGATCTACGCAGTGAGACCCTGTATACCCTGTACACCCTGTCCTGAAGTACAAAATAAATAGATAAATAAATCAGAAATTACGTCAAAGCATTTTGATCTTGAGCTTTATTAATTTTACCTTTAAGTCAGACAGAATTTTTACATCTACAGACTTGGACTGTCCTCAACTTTATAAGAGGAAGAATAATAGCTTCCCAGAGGTATGCACGCCTCGTTTCTTTTCTGTGCAAAAGGGACTTTTCAGAGGTAACTCAGGTTGTGACTTCGATGGGGACAGTTTCTTGGTTTGCTGAGTGGAGCTGTTTGCTGACCATGGCGGGAGAGAGGACAGCAGGAGTGCTGGAGTGTGGCCGGCGTACGACAAATCTGGCCTTGTGTTACACAAGAAAGTTAAAAAAGAAGTCTCTCGGAGTTACAGTTCCTAGAAGTAAAGACCTAGATATTTTGATATAGCTCATTGGTTTTCAATCCAGAAAGAAGAAGGAGGAGGAGGAGGAAGAGAAGAAGCATAGTGGTGCTACACACCTGTAACCCCAGAACTCGGTAACCTGAGTTACCGCTGAGGCAAGAGGATTGCTGCAAGTTTGAGACCAGTCTGGGCTACAAAGTGAGCTCGAGGGCAGCCTAAACTGCACAGTGAGATGTCTCAAAGAGACATCAATAAATAAATAAATAAATAGTAATTAAATCTTGAAGCAAGTGGAGTACAAAGAGTGGTATAAGATAGTTCCTTGTAGATTATGGGGTCACAGAGGAAAGTGATTGACAATGTAGTGCGCCAAAGGAAAGTCACATGGAGAGAAAACATTCTCTCAGGCTTCCACAGAGAGCAAATTGGTCAAGCAATGGCTGTGACTCATCCACATGGCTCACACTGACAAAAGGTCTACAGACTGTTGTACAGGGTTTCAGAGTAAATCCTGAGAGGATTTGACAGACCTTGTCAGATACAAAAGTTACATTTTTTGTTATATAAGTCTTGCTTTATCTTGATCTTAACCATCCAGCAGAAAAGTATAAAAATGAGGGATAAAAAGTAAAGCCATATTAACATGCTGAGCTGTAAAAGGCTCAAGTCAACAACTTCTGACATTGCCAGCCCTGCATACAACCCACTGCTAAAAGGAAACAAAAAAAGGGGGATATAAATGAAAGGCCATTTTGTAGTAAAAAAATATATGTACATACAAAATAGGATAGATATACTGCTACTTTCTCTTAGTTCAATGAGAAGATTTGTACTAATAGTGTTTACACAAGATATTATGTCTGCATCTTGTACTATGAATAACTACTATGAAGACAACAATATGCAATGTATTAATTTTTGTAACTATCCTACTAACCTGTTTTGAAACTGTTTCAATGTATTTCTTTCTCAACAAAATTAATGTAAAAATAAAAAAAGCTTCTTGTCAAACAAAAGATATCATGTCTGCGTCTTGTACTATGAATAACTACTACGAAGACAACAATATGCATTAATTATTGTAACTGTCCCTCTAACCTCTTTTGAAACTGTTTCATTGCTATTTCTTTCTCAATAAAATTAATATAAAAATAAAAATAAATAAATAAATAAAGGCCAAAACAAGATCATTGTGTTCCAGATACCCAGAACACACCTGCATGCATGGATCTAATTATTGTAGCTCCTCCTGCAGTCGATCAGCCCCAAGCAGAGCATCATTTACATTGAGCAGGCTTAGAGCTGTCAACTTGGTGGCAGTGAGAAAGAGGCAGAGATGGAGAAAAAGGAGATTTGGCAGATTAGTGTTTACGACCCACCGGTGTAGTAACATCTGTTGTTCCCATGTCGTCGATCAACAGGCCTCGCTTTAGTCATAGTAAACGCCAAAGGCTTCAAATGATTGACAAGTGCCTAGGTGATCCCCCACTGCTGCCCTTCTCCAGTTGTCACTGTGTCCCCTTTCTGATCAGGCTGGTGACACCAGCAAGGCGGCCTCTTCCTGCCATTTCAGTGTGTGAACCACAGTGCCTTGGCTCTGGCGAGCCTTGGTCTTAATGTTCTTCCCCAGGTGTCCATGTGATTCTCTTCCTTGTCCCCTTCGAGCCTTTGCTCTGTGACCCCTTCTCAAGGTTCTTACCCCACTCTGGCCACTCTACACCACCCACCACCCGAATTGCTCATATCCAGCACTATTTTGCATAAAAAACCTGTTTTTAAATCCATTAATAAAATGTATCTGTCCATTTTGTGTATTATCCATCCACTTCCCATCCACTTTAGGATACCAGATCCTCCAGAGCAGTAGTTTTTATCTATTTTGTTCACTGGAATATTCAATAATTGGAAGAAGTACCCAGTAAGTATGAGCAATATTTTACAGGTCAACCCAGTTGTTTCAAGGCATTCTCTCATGAGTCTTTCAGGTATTCCTACCTGGGCCTTGGTTGGACCTGCTAGTGTTGGACTCTCTGGAGGAAGTAATTCTGACTTTGAAAGCCAGAGTGGAAACAAAGTGGTCCGGCATGTTGTACATGGTCTGCTCTGTGTCGTCACTTCCTGAGCAGTGGTCTTCCTCTTTATCAGCAGTGGCTCCATTGCCAAATTTTGATTCAAAAGAGCATTACAAGGGGGAAAGGATCCAAAATTTTATGTAGCGTTTCCTAGAGCAATAAACACAGGATTTCCTGCATTGGAAATGACTTCAACCAATTGTGTGTTCCCTCAAAAATGGCATGGGGACAAACTTGGACTCTGTTCCCCTAGGTGCGGATCCTCACCCTGACTGAAATCTCGGCTCCCCGGCCCCACGGCGGCTCGGGGCCACAGGAGCGAGTTTCCATTTCCAACTGATTTCTCAGCCTTAGTAGTTACATCCTGTGTCCCCACACTGAGGACAGTCTTTAAGCGCTGGAATCACTCTGTTCTCCTGGGCCCTCTCCCAGGCAGCTTGGTGGTGATTAAAAAGGTAGGTTGGGTTGGTAACAAATACTTCTGGCTCCTTTGACAGGAGACTTTTGGAGGTTTGATCTTGAGGTTTTGAACGCCGGCATGTGTTTCTGGTGGGGAGGATGAACTCTCGAACCTAAAATCTTGACAGGAAGTGTGTTCTGTCAACAGCCGGACAGGAGTCTCCTCCCCTCAGAGACAGCTCTGGTCACAGCAGGATAATTTGTAAACCTGATCAAGAAACAGTTCTTTTCTCTGTTTCCCATTCCTCATAGAGTGTTTGTGGTGAACTAAGTGAGTGGATTCTGTCACTGGACCTCAGTCACTTTGTTTTAGAATCCTTTTTTAGTGAGTGGCTTCCGGAAATGTGTGGTTTCCTAATTCCAAGTGCACATAGTCATTTGTGCCTTCGTCATCCCAGTGAGGTACCAGAGAGGCAGGGCAGCCCCTCCTGCTTGCTAAGGACAGCAGACTACACTTGATCTTAGCCAAAAGGCCAAGAAGCCATGAGGACAACAGACTATAGACTATAATAAAAAAAAATCCTACAGAAATGGGGTGCTTTATGCCATTAGTGTAAGTCACCAGAGGGGAAACCTTCCCAGAAAAACTGGAACAAGCCTGGGGATAGAGCTCGGTGGTCTAAGCACCTGCCTGGCAAGCTGAAAGCACCCAGGCTTGACACCCAATACCGCATGCCATGCAGACCCCGCGCCAAGCCAGCCAGAGACCAGGCGTGGTGGCGCACACCTGTAATCCCAGCACTGGGGAAGCTGAGACAGGAGGATCACTACAAGTCTGAGCTATGTAGTGAGACCCTATACCAAATAAATAAATGAAAGAAAGTCAGACAGACAGACAGACAGACAGCCTGGGACAAATCTTCAGAGTGAGCATTTATAAATGTTTTTCTTTTTTCTTTTTACTGTGTTCTTCCAGTTGCTATCAAATATAAACAGTTATGGGGCAAGGGAGGTGGCTCAGTGGAGCAAGCACTTTCCTGGCAAGTACAAGGCCTGAGTTCAATACCCAGTTCTGGAAAAAAAAAAAAAAACACATTTTAGGGCACCAGGGAATGGCTCAGTGGAATAAGCACTTCCCTGGTAAGCGCAAGGGCCTGAGTTCAATCCCTGGTTAAAAAAAAAAAAATATAT
>NW_004524583.1:27768393-27784829 GCF_000260255.1 Octodon degus
ATTTCTGACCTTGTTTCTGTGATAGTCCACACATCTGGGCTCAGGGAGCACCAATCTGCAGCTTCAGTGAATTAGTCCCATTTATTTTGTTAGTTTTGGGGGTGTGATTGTTGCGAATCTAGTGATACTTATCTGTTCATCATATGTCCCAGCCTCAATAAATTTATGAAAATTAACTCACTAAAATGTGATTCTATAAATGTCCATGATTAATATTCGAGAGGCGATTCCACTTTACCATAATAGCAGTAAATACCATTTTTAAATACGAGGCACTATGATAAGCATTTCCCACATAATGATCCAAGCATATTTTATAGATGAGAAAACTGAGACTCAGAAAAGTCAAGAAATTTAATCATGGTCACACTTAATCCAACCAGGTCACACTTAATCCAATCAGTTCTAACCCAGACCTCTAAGCTCTTAGCACACAGCCAATAAAAACCTACAAAAGACACTGCCATTACCCCACTCACCCAGTTATTTTATTTTACTTTTTTAGAAGACAGTCTACAGGGCGTTCAGGGTCTCACTACTAGATCAGACTCCTAGTGATCCTCCTGTTTACAGTCTCCCAAGTGCTGGGATTTTAGGTGCGAGCCACCACGTCCAGTCTCAACTGCCATCTCAACATGCCCCACAGGTGGGTTGCGCACATAGGCCCGGGGGACTGAAACCCTGGCCCCTGCACCTGCTTGCAGGTGCTTTAATCCTCTGAGCTATCTGGCCGGCCCCCCACTCACCCAGTTATTTTGCCTTCCTTGCTGGATTTGGCGCTTTCCAAGTTTAAGCCTGGAAATACGACGCAAGCCTGCTGTAGTTCTCTGGTACCAGGGACCACCTCAGTGTGCTCATGAGGGTTTTCTAATATTACACTGAAAATTAATGGAATGCTGGCAAGGGAGCTGGGCTTTTTTTTTTTTTCTAAACAGAAAATGAATCTAATAACTTGCTGCTATTGCCAAGTTGAGTGGACAATAATGCATCGGTATGTGTATATACTCAATATTAGTAATTTTTATTACCGTCTCCTCCGTGCCTGTCAAAGGAGGTATGTTTCATATGAATTTACACATGTGTAAGAGATCATTCCTAATTCAGACTGCCGTTAACGAGGCTGAGCAGACCGCAGTCTGTCCCTTTCTTCGCAGCATCCTTCTCCAGAGATGAGACTCTGAAGCTCTTTGTGAAGTGGGGGTGCAAACCTAACTTGGAACTTTTCTAATATGGAACCTAATGTAACCCAGTACTTACCAGCAGCCCCCCACTTCTCTTCTCAAAAGCAGGTTTGCAATCAATAGGTGAGCTGAAGTCACGTGACCACTAGACAGTTTCCAAAGAGGGTTATTCCCAGCAGGGCTGGGGACTTCCATTGTCCCTCTGGAAGCCTGTGGCACCACGGTTTGGCAGAGATTTGCCAGGACAGCAAAACACTGAATTTCAACATTCAGATGGGAATTGGATGTTTAAGATTTGAAATAGAATTCCCATCCAAAATCATGCTTTGGGACCAGGGAGGTAGCTCGGCTGTCTAATCACCTTCTCAGTAAGTGCAAGGTCCTGAGTTTGATCCCCAGTACTGCACGCAGTGCTGGCCTTGAAACCCTGGGCCGGCTGCGCCAGCCCTGAAACCAGGAGTGGTAGTGCACACTTGTAATCCCAGCGCAGGAGAGGTTGAGACAGGAGAAACACCCCAAGTCTGAACTATGTAGTGAGACCCTATATCAAAAACAGACACCAAAAGAACAGGGCTGGGTGATTGCTCAGTGGTCTAAAGTGTCTTCTTAAGTATCAAATGAAGTATATTTGGAGGTAACCAGAACTTTAGTGGGGAAGATCCCCGGGGAGCTTCATGCACCGTGGCTGGAAGAGGCTGCCACCACACCCGCCCGTGCACACTGCCCGGCAGCATCCGTGAAGCAAGCAGTGGGCCCAGCACGCCGGAACCCTCGGCCCCATTCCTGCTCCTTGGCTTCTGAGGGAAGGGAGGAGCTGCACAGGGCCAGATCTCCACACACGCCCCACTTTCCCAGGCCTGACGTCCCCTCTGGAGAGCTGGAAAGGAACCAGAGATGAGCTTTAACTGGTCCCACACATCTGCTCAGGAGAACATAATATCTTTATGATTGTCTTCATATCCAGGGTTCATTCCTCTTGTCAGAAAGCCTGAGGGTGTTCCTACTCCTTTCTGTGTGGTCACCCCAGAATCTGTGTATTTTGGCAAATAACTGCTAGCTTTCCTATTTATGGAGTTCTATCCATGTTCCACACTCGCAGGTTTTCTGTGGTGTGTCAGGGCCCAGCTGGCCAGCAGTGTGGAACGGTCGTTAACACCACAGATGCTTTTTATAGCCTCCACGTCCAGCCCCACAGTTAAGCGTGCTTAGATAAGTTTAAAACCGCATTAAAACACATGTATCTAGCTGTGGGAAAGTGTTCATTTGTGATAAATGCCCTTCAAAATTTATATCAATGCTAAAAATAAAACTACTCTACCAGCCAAATGATAAAATCGTCATTTTTTTTTTTTTTTTTTTTTTTGCCTTTTCAAGATACAGGAGAGTAAAGAAATAATTTGGAAAATAAGTTGGAAAATTTCCTGACTGATCTAAATGAAATCATAATCCTTATAAGAATAAAATGTCCCATGGTACTGAGCACGGAGCAAGATGACCTCAGTCCACTCCTCTCTTCCGCTTTCGTATGACCTGTTCAGAGATGTAGACGTTTGCTGGGTACCTACTCAGATGCTGAATTTCCTCTTTCAAAACAGAATTCTTAGCAGCCGTGTAATCACTAAGCAGCCTATCTCCTCATCTTTCAATAATCTTCCATCTTGGTTGGACTGCTTTTACAGGTAACAACTTTATTGGGGAATAATTCACATATCATAAAATTCATACATGAAAATATACAACTGGATTTAGTACCTCCATAAAACTATGCAAGAGTAGTTGACTGCAGTACCTTTTCATCACTTCAAAAAGAAACCCTCCATCCAACAGAAGTCTCCATTGCCTCCCACCCTCCCTCCTCAAGCCTCCTCCCTTTCTAGATTTGCTCTTCTGGATATTTCATGTTAATGGAATCATACAATGCATAGTCTTTTGTGACTAATTTCTTTTACCTAGCAGAAATGTCTTCACAGGGGGCTGGTGAGATGGCTCAGTGGTCTAAAGCACCTACTTGAAACAAGCTTGGCAAAGCACAGGGACCGCGGTTCAATCCCCCGCACCACATGCCAGCCAGGGCCGCCCCCTGGTGGGCTGAGCTGGCCACACACACACACACACACACACACACACACACACATAAATAAATAAATGAAAATTAAAAAAAAAATGTCTTCACAGCTGACTGTGTTGCAGTCCTATCAGTTTTTGTTTTGGGGGATTTTTTTTATTTATTTATTTATTTATTTATTTATTTATTTATTTATTTTGCAGAGCAGGGGATTGAACTCAAGCCCTTGCGTGCTTGCCAGGGAAGCGCTTATTCTACTGAGCCATCTCCCTAGCCCTCTATCAGTATTTTACTCTTTTTTTTTCTACTGAATAATACTCTATTGTACAGATAGACCACTTTTGCTTATCTAGTCATCAGATAAGGGACATTTGAGTTGACTCCACTTTGATTAACTTTGAACTAGCAAATGACACTGCACAAGTTTTGTATGGATACATGCTTTCAGATGTTTCGCGGGGGTAGAACTGCTGAGTCAGATCATTTTGATTAGTTTTTCAATGTGGGATAAGTATAGATTTTGTATTTGATTGGTAATGCTGCCCTCAGAGACTTACAAAAGATTTTGTTGCCAATATCACTATATAAGTGGCACAAAACAAGAATTGATAATCACTCTAGCAATAACCTGTGAGATGTGAAACAAAATCAAAATACACAACGAATGTCAAAAAAGTTTTTAAATTTATCAGTAAAATATAGATCGCCTTTAATTTCTCCCAAAATATTTCCCTTCGAACTACTCCCCGTTACTTCAGATTCGTTAATCCAGCCATTCTGAAGCAGTGCTAAAAGTTCTCCTTCATGAGTCTCTTTATGAGACATGATTTTAAAGACATGGTCATGCCACGCCTTGGGGTGGGTGGCTACTAGAACTTGGGGTGAACAGAGAACAGGGCTTGGGGATCACAGAGGGCACCTTACAAATCTACCAGCCTCAAAGCTAGACAAAGGAAGCAATGACTTCCTGGACCCAAGACTGCAGATTTTCTTTTAACTACTCATTAAAAGAAAAAGGGAAGAGGAAAAAAAAGGCCATGGTGCCATTGAATGCCATCCGGTGGAAAGATGGGCTCCTAAAAACGTGCTGGTGTGTTTTTATCCACCGGATTCACCGGATTCGGCACCATACAACTTCTGGTTCTTCCTCAAAATCAAAATAACTATGAAAGGTAGATATTTTTAGCCAGTTGAGGACCTCAGGGCAGCCATGACAGTGAAACTGATGGCACTGAAAAAGGAAGCCTTCCCAAAGAGCTTCCGCAAGCGCCAAGGATCATGGGAGAGTGTGCTCAAAGCAGAGGAGACCATTTTGAAGAAGACTTCATGGCAAAGTGTCTTCTATTGTAATAATTTAAAAAATAACAAATTTTCACTGTATTTTTCATAGAAGAAGCATCAGTTGGTCGGCAATCTTCTTGCCTCACAGTCTAAAGAAGGTCCTACGCCATTTGAAATGCACAGCACATTGTCAAGAGTTAATCTTTGGTAAGAGAGGCTCGTCTTTTTTGTATTATATCTAACTGTTTAATAACAATATAGAATCCCATGATTTTCAAGGCAGGCACAGGGACAATAGTACAGAGAGCTCATGCCGTATTCTCTCCTCAGTATCAACGTTGTACTTTTCAGTTTGTGGAACTATTTTCACAGGAGGATCACAATTACCATAAAGGAGAAACAAAAACCCAAGTCCTTGAGACCAGCCCTGCCTGTCTAACAATGTCACCAACAAGAAAATCCTTCACGAATTGTCAAGTGCGGAGAAGCAGAGACACAAGGGAGCCCCGCATTTGTGACTTCCTCATAGTTCTGAGCAGCAGGCAAGTGAAATGGAGCCCCCTGGTCCTGGGATAGAAAAGGATCATTAAGCTAAGCTTCTTTTTTGTGTATTTTTTTCTTCCATTTATGTATTTGGTACAGGGTCTCAGTACACAGCTCGGACTCATAGTGATCATCCTGTTTGCAGCCTCCCCAGCGCTGGGATTACAGGCATGTGCTAGGACTCAGTCGCTGGCTCAGCACGCCTCAGGGCAGGGCCGGCACCCCAGTACAGGATTGGAGACCAAATCCCGGTCCCTGCGAAGCCAAACTTTCATGACAGAAAATTTGTTCTCATAATTTTCAGGAAACGTGGTTGGTCGTTTCGCCTTTCTGGGTTATTCCAGCTGCCTGTGGAGTTTAAACTTTCAGCCACTTTCTCAAATTAAGTCAGGATCCACGGAGGCTTCTCTGGCTGCAGCCCCCAGGGTGGTGCCAGCTACTGTCCTCCTCCTTGAAGGAATCAATCTCAGGAGCAAACCAGTTGTTCTGCCATCTCATATTTTGCATCGAACAGTCCCGCCCTTGAAAATTCAGTCATCAAAGGAAGGGGGTGTTGGGGGGCACCTGGCCTTAGACTCTTGTGAAGTCTTACTTGGCTCCGCAGGAAACCAGAATCTGCAGCCTCAGAAAGGACTAGACCGCCTGCAGTGTCACACCCCCAGTGCCACACCCCCGTGCCACACCCCCAGTGCCACACCCCCCAGTGTCACACCCCCAGTGCCACACCCCTGTGCCACACCCCCAGTGTCACACCCCCCAGTGTCACACCCCCAGTGCCACACCCCTGTGCCACACCCCCAGTGTCACACCCCCCAGTGTCACACCCCCCGTGCCACACCCCCAGTGCCACACCTCCAGTGTCACACCCCCGTGCCACACCCCCCAGTGTCACACACCCCCAGTGCCACACCCCCCAGGTGCTGAAGCTTAAAACCTGCAAAGGCGGAGATTTCTCGCAGGGTCTTGGAAGGTAACCACTTTCTCCCCCTATTCAGACAAGCAAATGAGGCCAGAGTCAAGTTGCTTGAGGCCAGAAGCTAGCACGTGGCTCAGCTAGACGCTGGACCTGGACCTGCCGACTCCAGTGTTTATTCTACCGGAATTTTTCCGCTGCATTCGGGAAGATTCTCACAGCCGTTGACCACCAGCGTTCGCCCGACACAGCCTCAGACTCCCTGCTGCGGGGCAGGAGCTAGACCCCTGGCCTTGGGGTCGTTTTCATTTTCCAGTTAAACTGCTTAACACTGCCATTGTTGCTAAATTCATCACCCCTGTGCTCTTCTGCTTATGTTTTATTATCAAACACCTCTCTGATTGGGCTAACGACCACACACATTTCAGGTTAACTTTTTTCTACATCCTTCCTAGAAAACAAATGACGGACAAAGGATTAAAATAAATTCTACCTCAGTGAAGGTTGTTGCTGTCCTAGAAGCACTTACGTAGAACTGGTTGTACAAATGCCTTTCACAGTCAGGTTTTTCAAAGTGCAAAAGATAATCTTGAAAACATTTAATAATAATAAACCTCGATTCTAAGAGTGTAGAAAAATTAGCAACAATTATATATTTTATTTGATCATAAATTAGAAAACATAACAGACATGTGCAAAATGTATAATAAATCGCAGTAAACCAAGAATTTATACATAATTATTAACTTATAAATTTAATAATTCATCAATACACCCCAGGCAATATGCTAAAAAATAAATGCAGTTTGTTCTAGGGAAGTATATATAGAGTAAAGAAGGTCTTGTGAGGTTCACAATTTTGTTGTAATAAATCACTACTTCTAACATTAAGGAAAAAACAGTAATTTACAGGACTGTAATAAAAGTACAAGTTTTAAAAATTATGTTCTGTTCTAAAGAGAAAATACTCCCACACAAATGCATTTGCAAGAAAATAGCTGGAAAATTTGCAAGTCTAGTACTTGGTGTATATTTTACAGCAGCACAATAGTCTGTTATTACCATTATTTGCTCCATTTAAGATCCTTATATCACACTTGATCTCAGTCCTAAGAAAAAAGAGTAAAATAATATTCAAAGCATCCCTAAATTATTATGTGATCTTTAATTTTTTTGTTTGTTTTTGAGGATCTCTAAGATTTTCTGAGCTCTTTGTCACACTACCTCTCAAATAAGCCTCCTTGCCTCCTCCTTTAAACAATAAAATAAAATGTATAGATTTGTAAGCCTTTGACAAGGGTAATTTGTAAGTTGGATTGGCTAGGAGGGTGAGTTGTGTTGATTTTATTGAGACAATTCAACCTAAGCTCCCGTGCTTACAGGAGGTTTTCTCCTCTGTGGCCAGAGCACATCTGAAAAAGTTCCACTTTTCTTTTAGGTAAAGAAGAGAGAGTTAACACAGGACACGCCCCCACAAGTAGACACAGAGCTGGCCTTGAGCCCACTTTGAAGCCCAGGCTGGTCTCTAACTCACAATGATCTTCCTGCATCAGCCTCCCAAATGCTGGGATCACAGCTGTGTGCCACCACACCAGGCTTCATCCTGCTCTTCACGACAGCCCACATCCCTTGACTCCTTCCCTGGTCAATTTGCTGCTTTCGGTTTTTTGACGAGGGGTTTGTTTTTCTTGGCAGCATCAATTTCATCAAGTTCGTTATCATAAACAGAATAATAGCTAGACTAACAGGCCAAAAAACATGTAAAACACATAAACAATTTTACTAAATATTCTTCGGGTACATTGACTGAATTACAACCTCTCCCCCCTACCATTGTCTCTTGATTTGCTCTTTGTGCATTGGGTTTCTTGTATAAGGGAAATGCACTATTTAAGCTTTGTGTCTGATCTACTTCACTGAACACTGTGGTTTCATGATGCTTATATTTTTCTACAAATGATTCAAATTTATCTTCTTTCATGGCAGAGTAGTACTCCATTGTGTATAAATACTAAATTCTCTGTAGCCATTCTCCTGTTGGTAGGCTTCTAGAGTGCTTCCAAGATTCAGGTATTATGGATGGTGCATTGCTATGCATGTGTCACTGGAAGATAAAGTCTTTAGATAAAGACCCCTAAAAGGAGACTACCGGGGTCAATGACATGTCTAGGTTTAGATTGTTGAGGCATCACGCTCCAGATTTCCATACTTTACACTCCCACCAACAGTGGAAAGGGGTTCCTTTTGACCAGCAGCTTCTCCACAATATGTTATTGGTTGGGAGCCACCCTTTCTGGGATCATATAGGATCTCAGTGTTGTTTGAATTTGCACTTCTCAAATGGTCACTGATGTTGAACATTTTTCCATGTATTTATTGTCCACTCGTACATTATCTGAGAAGTATTTATTCATTTCAAATTGCCATTCTTGACTGGGTCTTGGAAATTGTGGGTCTAATTTTGCTAAGTTTACATACAGTGGTACCTCATTTCACAAACTTAATTCATGCCACAATTCTGGGGAAAAGGACCATGCTCATGTTTGTGTGGGGAAGATATCCATGTCTTGCTGGTCACTTAATACAGAGTTCATGAACAGAAGCAGAACTTGCCGAATACTTCTGTTTGTCAACTGAATTGTTCTGAACACAAGTGTTCATCAACTGAGGCACGCTGTCTTTCTAGATGAGCACCTTTGTCTGATGAGTACCGGGAAAAGGCTTTCCATTCTGTAGGTTGTCTCTTCTGTCCGTGGTTTCCCTTGTGGTACAGAAGCTTCTTAATTTGATAGGATCCCATGTGTTGATTCTTGGTTTTTCCTTTCATTTTTTCTTCTGTATTTTAGAGAAGGGTCCACAGGGTGTTCAAGGTCTCACTACTAGATCAGACTCGTAGTGACCTGCCTGTTTACAGCCTCCCAAGAGCTGGGATTACAGGCATGTGCCACCACGTCCAGTCTCAATTGCCATTTCAGTGTGCCCTGGGGGTGAGGCTGACAGGTAGGCCCAGGGATCAAACCCCCAGCCCCTGTGCCTGCTTGTAGGCACTTTAATCTGCTGAGTTTGGCTGGCCCTAAAATACTATATAAAAATAAAAGGAAGGAGAAAAACAAAGGGAAAAAAGAAATAAGAAAAAGAGATAAAAAGCAAAGTAAAGGAAAATTCCCCAAACCCTAATAAACTGGTGAAGAGGAAAGGAAAGAAGAAAAAGGAACACAAAACAAAACAAACTTCAAAAATAAAGAAAGAAAAAAAAATAAATTTTGTGATTTCAAACTTTGGGTTTTCCCCAGGACCTACAATTTTAGTGCAGTGTGCAAATTAGAATGTGCACCTGCTCGCCATGGTAGATAAAGAAGGCAGTCAGGCCGCAGGCTGGTCCATGCGGGATACAGGCAGTAGGGGTAACGTGAGGCTCTCAAGCAGCAACTTTCAAATCCAGAGCAGCTCAGCGGGGCATGGCACTGCTGTGCAGGAGGGGCCTGTGTCCTCCAGCTCACACGCCCCAGGGATCTCTCTCCAGCCTGCTCTCTGGCCACAGCTGTAAAAGGCAGCTACCTGTCTCCCAGTCACTGCGGGAACATAACGCTGTGAGCCCTGAAGTGAAGCCACCCCACAGCTGCCCTCAGTCACAGGTGCAAACAGCTCTTCCCCACAACGGTGTCTGACCAAGCACTGGCTCAGGCACATAGTGAGTGCTGAGGCTGGAGTCGCTCACCGGCCCTTGCCTGTCAGAGCCCCACATGAGAACAGAATCCTGTACTGTCTGTACATCACCCTCCTGACCCATGCCAGACCAGCATTTCTACTCAAGGCCCTCCAGAATCCCCCCATCTTTCCCTTTGGCTCAGTAGTTTGACCTCTCTTTCCATTCAATTCAATTCAATTAAATTATTTACTGGTTTTTCAAGCTAGGGTCTTGCTAGTAACACAGGCTGGTCTCAAACATGCAGCAATACCCCTGTCTTACCTCCCAAGCACTGGAATTAGAGTATGTGCCACCACACCCAGCTCTGGTCTCCCTTCCTTGTGATCCTTGAGCAGGGAGCCAGGGAAAGGGTGCACACTCTCTTCCCTTCTCTGCCTGACGTTCTGCACTGAACTCTAACTTTTAAGTCTGGCGATCTCCCCTCTGTTTTTCTTTTCTAAGTTTTATCTCCCAGTCTGGATTCTGAATTTTGGAGAAACTGAGTTGTTGTCACGCACCACTTTGCCATTTGCTTAGCAGTCCTATCTCACTTTTTAACAACTCACCACGGGCTGCTATATCTAAGTGTAAAACAAGTGAAAAAATGAGAACCACATCAATTATGTAGATGGGAGCCCCAATCTAAGTCATGCCTTCTGCCTGTCCCCT
Organism: Octodon degus; assembly: GCF_000260255.1. Classification (NCBI taxonomy): domain Eukaryota; kingdom Metazoa; phylum Chordata; class Mammalia; order Rodentia; family Octodontidae; genus Octodon; species Octodon degus. The sequence continues at coordinate 27,778,734 of NW_004524583.1, forward strand.
TTCCCTCCTTCCCCAGGCTCTCCCACAGGCTACCCTTGACCTGCTTTCTCCTCAGTCCTCTTCTCAGGAGTCTTGTTATTTCTCTGCTCTGAACATTCAAGCTCTCCTTCATTTATTTATTTATTTATTTAATATTTGTTAGAGGGTCTCACCATGCAGCTCAGACTCCTAGTGATCCTCCTGTTTTCAGTCTCCCCAGTGCTGGGATTATGGGCATGCACCACCATGCCTGGTCTTGGTGGCTGGCTCAGTGTGCTTGAGGGTAGGGCTGGCAGGGCATGTGGTGCTGGGGATCGAACACCAGGCCCTGTGCTTGGTGTTTAGTTTGCTGAGTTATCTTGCTGACCCCAAACTCTCTTTCTTGACTGAGCCTTTCCTTTAGTGACACAGACCTAGAAACTGACATCTCTCTGGCCCTTTCCACCACTGATAGTCCTCAGATGCCTGTGGTCCCCACGGCTCTTCTCAGAGTATCTGTCGTCTCCTTCATCGACTCTGTATTCACCCTGCAACAGTCATCTTCCCGTCAGAAAACATACCAGTTATCTTAACCTGAGAGAATTTAATATAGGGAAATGCTAATTAGATAAGTTGTTGCTAAGGTAACTGAGATATGAGGAAGCATTAAGATAGGAGAAAGTAGCTGCTCCAGGGGGCAACTCTACCCCTAGGGCTAATGGGACAGGAAGAGGATAGACTTGCCCAAACTAGTAAAGAATCTCTGGGGCCCAATACTAGGGGTGGAATCTGGTGGAGTTGCTCACTGCTGGTGTCTTTAAGTGGGGACAAGAGGACATGTTTTTCTACCACTGGACCCTCCAGCTGCTCCCAGGATGGCAGCCACTAGTGCAGTGTGGCAGTTTACCAGGGAGATGTGACAGCCCCTCCCTCCCCAGGACTTGGCTCCCTCCAGGGACTGAGCCTAAGTAGGAGCCAACTGGGCCTGCAAGCCTCAGTTCCAGCACCAGGTAATGATCACAGAGAAAGAAACGGGGGCAACGGACAAACGCCGGCACCCCCACAGCCTTGAGTTCTGCGGGAGGACTCAGACCCTACTTTCTTTCGCCCAAGGGTCTTGAGGGCTCATTTAGCTAATCCTTCGTTGGGCTATTTATCCGCATGCCCTGTAGCTGCGCTGAAGTCACTAGGTTCACAGCTGCTTTCGCTGTCTGTCTCCGTCTCCTCCCTAGCCTGTCCGCCTCTCCACTGGGCTCTCTCCAGATGGATGAAGGCACCATGTGTACGCACGGGATGCGCAGGGGGGTGCTGCCGTCACACCTCTGGCCCCTTACTGGGTCCCGGCAGTAACTAGCAACTTGTCTCTCTGCCTCACGTTTCTCTCTCGCATATACTGTGAGCTCTAACCTCCCCCCCAACCCGATTCCATGTATAAACAAGTTGATCTTTCTGAAATGCAGACTTTGCTTAAAATCTGTTAGGGGTTTCTCTTTACTCAAAATCGCCTTCTGTGGCATAGCTTAGAAGTTTTCCCGTTCTGGCCCCTACCTCTGCCTCTGCTCCTGCTCTGTCCCTCAGGCACTCTGAGCCTTGGGTCACTTAGCGTTCCCAGGCTTGCCAAGCCCTCCCTGTGCATCTGCTGTTCTTTCTGGGCTAACCCTGTCTTTCCCTACATCTGATTCTTCTTCCCCTCTCCACCTCCATATTACCCTTAAAAACTGAGCACAGAGTTTGGTCCCACGAGGATCCTCTGCCTCAGTCCTCAGCCCTCCAACCCCAGACGCCCACAGCAGGCTTCTCAGTGGCACTGCTTGCCAAGTGACCCACAGGAAGCCCAGAGCCAGACCACATGCTTAATTCCCGGTGTTTCCTTTTGCTCACTGCATGGCGCTGGGCAATTTACTTCACCACGATGCCCCTCTGCTCCCGCTGATGCAGACTGGGCCTCGGAACAGTGTCTTTCTGCAAAGTTGTTATAGAAATGAAATGAAATGGTATTTTTATTGTTTTGACATTATATTTTTAAAACCCAATCCTGGTTTTTCCAATTGTAATTTGTTATGCGCCTGTGTTCGTAGTGCATAACAACCCCATCCTCATGGGCAGTCTGTGTGAACAGGACACACTGCAGCCCTTTTCCCCCCTCTCCTTTCCTTTTCCCAGCCATGTTTTCACTTGCAAGATATCTGTCTACTTTGTCTTCTCTAATTTTCTTTCTGCTCTTTATTTAAGCTTTTGGGTTTCTGTATTAGAGGAACCATGTGACATTTAACTTGTGCGTCTGGTTGCACTTAACATTGTGGGCTCAAGATGCATCCACTTTCCCACAAATGACTCAGGTTTATTCTTTTTCATGGCAGAGTAATACTCCATGAGGATGAATACTATATTTTCTTTATCCAGCCATCTGTTGATGGACATATAGTCTGCTTCTAAGATTTAGCTGTTGTAATTGTGCTACTATAAACATGGGTATGAGTGGATCACTGTAATAATACATCTTTAATGTTTTCAAGAAGATACCTAGAAGGGGAATAATTGGGTGTACTGGAACTTACAGTTTTAGGTGTTGGGGAATCCTCATACTGATTTCCATAGAGTCTGTGCTAGTTTACACTCCCACCAACAATGGAGAAGGGTCCCTGTTGTTATCAGGTTCACAAGAAAAACAATTTAATACAGGATACATAATTTATGAGATTAATTTATAACATTCACCCAAGTAAAATGTGAAAGAGTACAGGAGATCTGTCTGCATGCTAGAGACCTAAAAATTTTAGCTGAAGATCTGGAGCCCCCAGCAACGTCCTGCAGGAGTCCATCTGAAAACCTGGAGCCCACGACAATTTCTCATGCAGGCCCACTTCATGGATCTGCACAAGAGAGGCCCAAAGGCCAGTGACGGAAGCTAGAAAGTCTGTGCCGAGGCGATGAAGGATCTGTGCCAGCAGGCTGAGGGAGTTGTACCACAAGGACCAAAGCTCCTCCAAAGGGAACCAAAGCTATCCTCAGTGACAGCAAGGTCTCGAGCTCCTCTGACAATTAGAACAGCTGAGATCATATTGGTTGTTACAGGGTCTCACTACGCAGCTCAGACTCACACTGATCCCTGTTTCAGCCTCCCCAGCACTGGGATTACAGGCTCACACCACTACGCCTGGGCTCTGTGGCCAGCTCAGCTCACTCTGCGGGTGGGGCTGGCACAGTATGTGGTGCCAGGGATCAAATTGTGGTCCCTGCACTTGCCTAAGCATCCCTAAGCAGGCGCTTCAGTCTGCTGAGCTGTGTTGCCGACCCAGCTGAGTTCATATTGGGACAGCCAGCACAACAAGCTTCCCCAGGAGAAACAGAAGCACCGTCACTTTCTCTGTAGTTCTTTTTGTCATGCTGTTGGCAACAACCCTCGGTGGGCCTCCACCCTCGGCACCACGCTGGTTCAGTTCAGCTGTGTGTCCCAAGTGGCCCCCTAGTCATCAGTCCACCACAGTCCCCTTACACCGTGCAGCCTCACAAGCCTGTCTTGGTTTTGAGTGATGCTCTTTGAAGGGTCCTGTGGAGGACCATCTGAGCAGCTCTCCTTGAAAGAAGAGCGATGGGCTCCATTTTGACTAAGGCTGACCCTATTTCCTTGTATTGATATGGAGAGTCAGCTAGGACTTCTCTTTATCCTTTCAGTTGGCCTTAAGCAATGTACATTGGTCTAGCTGAGGTGCTGGTGATAGTCTTTTGAAGGTGGCATGTGTGTTTCCCTGGTGACCTCTACCTGCTGCTCCTTAATGTGAGCTGGGTCAAGACAGGGCAAAGAGCCAATGCTCTGTGCTGCCAGCCGGGATGGAGCCTGGAAATGAAGGCTGTGATTTCCTGGAGCTTGAACGACTACATCAGAGAGGAAGCACCAGACCCCTGAAACATTAGATATTATCTCATTGTAATGCACATTACTCTCTCTACATATCCTCTCTGCATATGGCGGAGGTAATTGTAGGCCACCTACCTAGCTCAGCTCATAGTACTCACCTACTAATCACAATTCTCAGTCATTCCTCCTCAAGCTACTCATCCTCCACTGAATAAAACCCGGGTGTGGCCCTGGGTCACCTTCTTTGTTCTGGAAAGCCATCTTCATGGCTGGACTTAGGGACCCTTGGCTCCCCAACAATGACAAATATGTTTTAGTGCCTTTACTTTCGCTCTGGGTTGCACTGGGAGTGGTAGAATTAACTTGGAATTAACTTGGTGGGATTCCAATAACATATCTCTGGGATTACAAATTGACTTCTTGGTCTGAGGCGAGAGCCTGGAGGCATCTCCTACACTGTCCCATCTATTCCTCCAGCTATTGTACATGCAGATGCTGTTGAATTCACACTGTACTGTTTTAGAACACACTGCTCTTCTGCAATGCTCTCAGCCACATTCATTACAGAAAACCCAGGACCGGGTAGACACTAGGTCCCTATAAATCTGTGGGAATGGGCTCAAGCTCTACATTTTCACAGGCGATAGAGCCTTGTACTTTCTCCAGTCCTGGTATGAGAATGCTTTGCCTCTGATTGGTGTTAAAATAGTTGAATGAAAATGCTATTAACTTTTTCATGGGAAAGACACAATTGGCCAGCACCCTGTTCTGCCTTCCAGTGTTCTGAGCCTGGAGAGACGAATCTAGGAAAGTGAGCAGCCAAGTCCTTCTGGAGGCCTGAGTAGCCCACAGACCTCGGTGCTACCTGTGGCATCCACTCCTCCTACACGATTATTTGTGCTCTCCAACCCAAGGTCCAACGGGAACATAAAAAGCATGCTAAAGGTGATTATGCCCTACTAATGACTTCTACCTCACACAGAGAAAAAGGAAACCATGCGCAAGTCAGCCCCATGGTAGCTCTCCAGAGAGCCTTTGGACCACATGCACAAAGCTCTCAAATGTAGCTACATGGACAGCAACAATTGGGAAAGGTACGCATGTGAAATGAACACGATAAATATTTCAATTTTCTTTTCACCAGAACTATCCTTCACTTTTCACAGATTTCCCAGCAGAAAAGTCTGGGTGAATGATAACATGAGAGAAAAATGTTCCACCGTGGCCAGACTGTCCTCCAGAGAGCCACTGGAGTGCACGTGTGGGGAGCAGAGTCCCAGATGGCTAGCAGGCGGGTGAGGAGGCCCCGCTGCTCCTGGTGGGGGGGTGGGAATGAGTGACCCTGTCTACTGGCCCTCTGGGAAGATGCAGCTCACAGGGGCCTGCCTCATGCTGCAGGCTGTCACCTCAGATGGCCTCACCAGGGCCAAAAGAACAACAGCATGGCTTCACGCAGGCCTCTGTGTTTTCCTGCCAGGATGCTGGGACCCTCACAGGCCTCTGGTGGGCTGTGAAAACTACTAGGAAAAGTGTGGTGGGGGATGCTTTGCTCTCTTTCTAAACATGTCTGACTTTTAAACCTTGCTCACAAAGCATCTCTTTGGAATCAAAACCAAAACAAAACCCAAACCAACAGAGCCTGGTTAGTGAAAGAAAAAGCTAAAATATTAGTGTCCTAATTACTTTTCTCACTGTTGAGAAAAAAATAGCTGCCACCAAAAGTTAAAGGAAGAAAGGGCCTTTTTTTGTTGTTTCTTTTTTTCTGTTTATATATTTGGTACAGGGTCTCACTATGTAACCCAGACTCAGTGCTGGGGTTATAGGCACACACCACCACTCCTGGACTGGGTCCCTAGGGCCACTCAGTGCACCCAGGGGCAGGGCCAGTGTGGCATGCAGCACGGGGGATCAAACCCTGGTACCTTCATTTGCCAAAGCAGGCACTTAGTCCACTGAGCTATCTCACCAGCCTAAGGGAAAGAAGGGTTGATCTGGCTCACAGTTCATAGGTTTTGTCTCCTAGCTGACTAGCTCCAAGGCAGGGCGGTGTGTGGCAGAGAGGTATCACAGAGAAGAAACGGCCCATGCAACCAGCAGGCACAAGCAAGCCAAGGAGCGACCCCAGATCTTTCTATCCCTTATATCTTATCCAGGCTACTAGGGTGGGTAGCACCCAAACCCTTAACCCTTAATCCTAGTGCTCTTTCTTCTTCTTCTTCTTCTTCTTCTTCTTCTTCTTCTTCTTCTTCTTCTTCTTCTTCTTCTTCTTCTTCTTCTTC
>NW_004524583.1:27784976-27786641 GCF_000260255.1 Octodon degus
CTCCTTCTCCTTCTCCTTCTTCTTCTTTTGCAGAACCAGGGATTGAACTCAGGCCTTGCCCTAGTACTCTTGAATCTACCACTGCACCATGAATCAATCCCAGTATCACACCCTCTAGACTGAGCCACCTCTGAATAAGCCCCACCTGAGTGCACATGGCTTTGTGAGGACAGCTGGACACAGCTGTAACAATTAGTGCTCCTAGTGGAATTTTCTTCCGAAGGATACAAGATTATGGCATGACTCACGTGCTCTGGGAGCGACTCCTGTTCTGAGCCCAACTTTTAGAATCCCAAAAGCCACATACAGAAGCCAGCGCCCTGCACCCGCTCCTCACCACTGTGGGTCCGCAGGGTCTCACTCCTGTAGCATCACAACCAAACTGCAGGCGTCTACCTGTGCTTGCAATTCTGTGCCCTTCTGGCTCCTGACCGACGTGTGGAAGGATATTGGTGTAAAGGTTCTACAGGGAAGGAAATACCTACCATTGAGGAAAGATGTTTAAGGTATTTTAAATTAGTGAATGGTATACTTCCTGCTTTTCAGAAATTAGGTGAAGCTTGGGACATTCACTATAAAGAAATGAACAAAAAAGCACATGGCTTCACTTTTAAGCACAGCTTCATATAAATATATTTGAGTGTATCTCTTTGTAATTTTAATACAATTTTTATCTAGGATGATGGGGAATTAGTCATTTTCTAAAAACAATAAATGGTAAAATAGACAAAATAGGTAGAATTTACCTTTTTCTTAAACTAAGGGAACTTTGAATGAAGCCGCTCCGAGGGCCAGTTGTACAGTGGATATCCACGGGAAGTCCCGGCGGGCGGAAGCAGAGGTCGCCAAGAGGGCTGTGGCCGCCTCAGAAGCGCTCTGGGAATAGAACTGCAAGGAGCACACCAGCGCGTGCGCTGCCTGCCATGTTAGCGACTAGGGAAATTCAAATTATAACCACAATGATGTTCTGCTCCCGGACTAGCTGGGTGGTTCTACCCCCTACTCTCTCTGCAGGGACTACAGCTGCAGAGTTTCACCCAGGTCTATATGCCAGGCCTGAGCTGGGTCTGAAGGGGACAAGGGGACATAGGAGAGAGGGGAAGCTCTCCCACATACTCACTGGGCCTGGGCTTGGGCTGGATCTGGGTGTCCCGTGAACGCGGCAGAAGTTCTCACTCGGTGGGCATGGGGTGGGGTGCGGCTCCAGAGTGGTGGGGGTGTCCCAAGGGCGCAGCAGAGGGTCTCACGTGGGGGCGCCCGGGTTTGGACCGGAAAGACACCTCTGCACCCCAATCAGAATAGCTAAAATTTTAAAAGAGACAAAAATCAAATCCTGGTGATACAGGGGAATGAAACTCCCAACCTGAAAGTACCTGGGATGAGTTCATGTTCTCTAAAACCAAGGATTGAATTTTATGAACAGTCACAGGTTAAGAGCAGAATATTTATTGGGGGAAAGAAAGCTTCTGTCCAAGAGAAGGACAGAAGGGGGACCCGAGTGGGTTGCCCCAGGCAGCTGTCTCTTCCAGAGAGTTTTATAGAGGGTCTAAAACCATGCAGTGAGGAGGGTCTAAGGTGGTGAACATGGGAATTCACTTATGAGGACGTGAGGTGGGACAAAACTAAGATTACAAGCACTGTTGCTCAGGTAATTTTTTTTTTTTT
>NW_004524583.1:27787216-27788692 GCF_000260255.1 Octodon degus
TGGCAAACATATGGAGAAGGCAGACCACTCCTGTGCTCTGGTGGGAATGCAAAATGGTGTGTCCTTTCTGGGTAGTAGTTTGGCTGCTCCTTAATCCATGAACCCTGCAACTGCTGTGAAGCACAACCACCGTGCTTGCGGGCACTGGTCCTAGAGCAGCGACTACAGGGCCACCATTCAACAGATGAATGGTTAGATAGACTGTGGCACAAGCACCCGATGGCATAAAACACAGCAGCCAAAGGGGTCCAATGACTAATGCATGTGACAGTCTGTGTCAGGATTATGCTGTGTGAGTAAAGCCAGTGCCAAATTTTACCTGTTTCACTACACCACTAATAGAATTCTTCTAATGATAAAATTATGGAAAAGAGGGAACACTGGTGCTTGCCGGGTTAAGAATGTGAGAGAAAATTAGATATGGCCACCGAGCCCAGGGTCCTGTAGGTGATGAAAACACCACGTAACTCTGTATTGCCTTCAGAATCCTGACTGAAGTACAGCACTATAGTTTTGCAAGATGCTGATTTGGGGTAAAACTGGACAAAAAGGACGTAGAAATTATTTCTTAAAATTAAATGGAAGTCTACAATTTTCTTAGCATAAAAAATGTAATAATTTACTCTGTTGGAGATTTGGTTTGAAGTGCAGAAATTTTTCAAAAAGATGAGGTTCCAGTTATTGATTCTTTGAAGTATTTCCTGCGTGTTTGGTTTTTGTTCAAGAACTCTCTACCTATCCCTGTGTCTTTTAGGTTTCCACCTATGTTTCCCTCCACAAGATAGAAAACTCAAACTGGGAAAAAAATCATAGCCGACTGTGTCTCCATCAAAGACCTTCTATCTAGAACATATAAGGAAAAATGGGCTTCTGAAATGAATATACACTTCTCAGAGGAAGAAATACAAATGGAAAATAAATATATGAAAAAATGTTCAATATCACTGGTCATTCGAGAAATGCAAATTAAAACGACACTGAGATTCCATCGCATCCCAGAAAGAATGGCTAGCATCAAGGGTTCAGCCAATAACAAGTGCTGGCGGGGCTGTGGGGAAAAAGGAACCCTTCTGAACTGTTGCTGGGAATGGAGACTGGTACAACCACCATGGAAATCAATGTGAAGATTCCTTAAAAAGCTAGGAATGGAGATCCCATTCAAGCCAACTATTCCCCTCCTGGGTATTTTTCTAGAAGAACTAAAGTTATCATACCACAGTGATATATGTGTACCTGTATATAGCAGTGCAATTTATCATAGGTGAATCCTGGAAGCAACCTAGATGTCCATCAACTGAAGAATGGATAGAGAAGATGTAGTATTTTTACACAACGGAGTGTTGTTCAGCTATAAAACAGGATAAATTTGAGTCTTTTGTTGGTAAATGGATAAAACTAGAGAAAATACTCCTAAATGAAATAAATGAGACCCGCATGTGCAAACATCGTATTGTCTCCTTAGTGTGAGAACCTGAA
>NW_004524583.1:27789527-27794203 GCF_000260255.1 Octodon degus
TGTGGTCTTCCTCTAGCAATCTGAGTGGACATACACTCTGGAGAAACCAGGGTGCCCCCTCACACAAATACCAGATCCCAGTCCCAAAGTCTTATCCGACTTGATCTGGACACAGAATTTGGTTCTGGGGATGGACCTGGCTTTTTTTGTTTTGCTTTTTTCAGATCATACTTTCTCTGAAGTAGGTAGATAAGACAGTAAACATAAGCAAGAAATAATATCAACAGAAGATGTTTGGTAATTGGTGACATACACCCATCTGACTCCAAAAATTGATTAGAATAGTATGTTTAAATATTTTACAAATATTTGTGATTTACCTTGGTGAGCTGAATTCTAGTCACCCAAAAAAGCCAGGGCCCTAGTCCCCAGGACCTGTGGACATATCACCATGCACCGTAAAAGGGCCTTTGAAGATATGATTCAATTAAGGGTCTTGAGACAGAACGGCTGTCCTGAATTCTCCAGCAGATCTGATGTAGTCACTGAGTTCTTGCAAGAGGAAGAAAGGCGGTCACAGGAGGAGGCAATTTGATTATGAGAGGAGATAGGCAGGAATTGGCCTTAAGAGAAGAAAGCTGGATCCTCTGGAAGCAGGAAGAGGCAGGGATGACCTCAGAAACCAGCCCTGCAGACACCTTGACTTGACTCTCTAGATTTACCTCTGACTTTAACTCCAGGATGACAAGAGAAGAAAGAAACTAACACATGCACCATGAACTAGTAAATTACAATGGGGGAGAGCTAGAGCTTACTCCCTTATTTAATCTTATTGAAATATTAACTTGCAGGTAAGTGTGGTGGATTAACTAATAGTCCACTTGTAACACCCAGATGAACTCAGTCAGCGTGGTACTGGGTGTGGAAGGCCCACCTGAGGATTGTGGCCAGCAGCATAAAAGGAGAACTGGGGTGGGGGGATGGTGCGTTGTTGATTCTCCTGGAGGAACTTGTGCTGGTTTTCCTGATATTAACTCAGCTGTTATCATCAGAGAAGCTCAGGCCCTCACTGCCGCTGGGGACGACTGAAGTTCCTTCCAGCGGAGCTCTTGACCTTGAGCATCGCCTCCTGGCTCCAGTGCAGATGCCTCGGCCTCCTGGCACAGAGCCTTCATCCACTGGTACAGATGCCTGGTTTCCACCACTGACCTCTGGGCCTTCCCAGGGCAGATCCCTGGTAGAGACCTGCGTGAGACATCGTCGTGGGCCCCAGGCTTCCAGGTGGGCGCACGGAGGGCATGGGCATGGGCCCCAGGTTTCCAGGTGGGCGCGCGGAGGGCATGGGCATGGGCCCCAGGCTTCCAGGTGGGCGCGCGGAGGGCACGGGCATGGGCTCCAGGTCTTCTGCCGGACCATGCAGGACACTGCTGTGGGATCCAGGCCCTGAGCTGGATTCCTTGGGTCTCTAGTGTGTGGACAGATCTCTGCACTCTTCTGCATTTGGCTCTTTGGGTGAACATTATGAAATCTTATCAATTATGTATCCTGTATTAAATCTTCTCCTTTGTAAACCCTGAATATAACAGTAAGTTTTACTTTCATCTATACAGCAATTAAAAACTATCACAGTAAGACATTGAACTATCCGTAATAAACTTGTATGAACTCTGCTAATAAAAACAATGTTTGCTAGCAAAAAAAATAAAATAAAATAAAAAAATAAAATAAAAAAATTCTTACACAAAGAATTCTTTTGACAATTTATTAAAATTGTCTATCATCCATCATAGCTTCAGTAAGTGTTGGGCCGAAGCTGGATATGGTGACATACACCTAAGCTCTCAGAAATCAGGGAGGCTGTGGCGGCAGTACTACAAGAGGAAGCCCAACCTGAGCTTTTTAGCAAGACTGCCTCAAAATGCAAAAAATAGAAAGAAAGAAAGAAAGAAAGGAAGAATTTAAGGACACAAGATATAGTTCAGTGTGAAAGCTCTGGGTTCAATCCCCAGTACTACCCCAAACAAGCAACCCAAAACAAAAAACAAAAAGCAAAAGAACACAGTGTCATAGTGTCTCTGTGTTCTCGATCTTATTTTGGAGCAGCTTTCTCTTGGAAACCTCTTCCTGGCACCATTTCCTTAGCATTAAATCATCACCGCTCATTCATTAAACAGGAAATTATTGAAATAAGTATTATACATATGTAAACATATACCTACACACATACATAGGAACTAAATTACACATAAGTTAAATTGTTCCCCTTAATTTTAATAAATGTATAGGGCACAGTGAAGACTTTGACTTTCAAAAAGGTGAATTCGAGAGCACATCTCTCAGTTCCCTGAAGGATTATTTAATACATTGTTTAAAAGTTTTTGCAAGGCGAAATGCAAAATGCACAGGCGAGGCGGGCGCTCCCCGGGCCAGGAAGTCCTCCTGTTCCGTCACAGCGCCACACCCGCAGCTGTTTTCAGAGAGTGCTTAGTAGGAGATGAGTAGCTTGGCTGGGAACAGTGCTCGCTCCAAGTTTATCCATATGTAATACCCACGACAAATAATTAGGATAAACTTTTAAAATTTGTCGAGAGTACAAACCATGGCACCTCCGAGGGCTGCTCTGCAGAAACATGTCAGCGGACACCTGGGCTGGCTGCTGAGGGCCCCCGGGTTCAGCCTGCTGCTCAGAGATGTCGCTTACACAGAGCGGAATTCTGCCTCCGCCTGACCTCAGCTCCTTGCTCATCTGTGAGGACCAAATGCAACTCTATCTTCCCTCCAGCACTTGGAGACAGGCAGCTCTCAGGCCCTCCTTCCAGAACCTTCCTTATGTTCCCAAGTTAAATTTCCTCTTCTGCGCCGCACATTTCTCAGGCAAATCTGTCCACACTCACTTTCTCTGCCGCAGCTTTTCTAAACTGATTTTAAAACGTGTTGCTCAGAGCAGGCAGCTCCTTCCAGTATCATCTGTGGCAGCAGGCTGCGATGGCAGGAAGTGCACGCTCTATTTTTATCCATGTGGCAGGAGAGCTTTTTAGCTTCCTCGAAATGATTTAAAACACACCTGTGCATGTGTAAAATGTATAGAAAGAACTGATCCCAAGATAGAGCCCCGTGATACTGTGAAAGACAGATCCTCGGGTGGCAGGGAGGGGTACAGGGGCTGTGGCAGACCACTCAGCTGTGACCTTTCAGTTGCCCCGAAAAAGCCAGCACTTCTTTCCCACCCCCTTCAAAAGGCCACATGGAGATGTCCCTTGGGCCAGTTCTGTGTATTTCAGGTGTGGCACTCTCCGTGTGTAACAAATCCATTATAAACATTCTTTGGCCACTGCTTTCCTGGTTTCCAGTTTCTAAACATTCAGCCACTTTCTGTTTAAAAAATCTGTGCTTAACTTTTTTTTTTGTGAGTGCTTACTTTTTCTAGGATGCAGTCTTAGATTTGCCCTTCCCAAAATTTGAACATAAGTAGGTGTCCCGACTTTCCTAACTCCCACTCTCCTCCAGCGCTTTTCAGCTTATGTGCAGCGGTTGTGAAAGCACTCCCAAACGTGTGCATCGCCTTGGGACCAGTCGTTTGGACTTACCAATTTACACTCAAATGCTATTAGAACAAATCTCTCTATTCACTGAATTAAGAGAATGTAGCTGTATGTCTATCATAACTATTTTGAATACACAGATACGAAATGATTGTTCATTTGTATCCCCTTTTTTTGTTTAGTTTTGTCAGAGAAGTGTATTCCATTGTCATTTAAATATAATATGGACAGGATATCCTGTCTGCATCTTGTACAATGAATAACCACTAAGACAACAACATGCAATGTATTTATTGTTGAAATTGTCCTACTAATCAGTTTTGAAATGGTCTCATTGCTATTTGTTTCTCAATAAAATTATTTTTTAAAAAAATTTACACTCAATACAAACAACTGGAATGCAAAAAGGCCTTCCTGCCTGAAGGGGTCCACTGGTCTTACTGCAAAAGGTTCTACCTGGGGAGACACAGGGGAAGGAATGAGAAAGATAGACAAGAAGACAAAGGCTGGGTTAGGTGGTGGCCAGTCTGCCTGATGGGCAAGACTCAAGCACCAGCACAATGAAACCTGCATGTATTTATGCCTTTTGCAACGTTAGTAACACGTGACCCAAGGTTGCCGAGTGACTAGTAGCCGACATTAACCAGTCAGGATGCTTATCTCAGGACTGAGGTAGCTTGTTGGCTTTAGGCACTGAGGCCTAGTTCCTCCTACACACCTTTGATTGATTTTCCAGCTTCCATGCCGGCTCCCTACACCTGCCTGACTGTGCGCAGGGGTCAGCAGGGCAGAGGGACCTGCGAGTCCTTCAGATAAAAGAAGGGGCAGCACCGTCTGTCCTGGCTACTTTCCATGTGCCAAAGCAACCTCTGTATCCATTCTGTAGCATGCTTGTGGACAAAGGCCCTCCCGGGAAGTGGCTGAAGATAAACTTGCGGTTGTATCATTTATCTATTAGAACAATGAGTTTTCTTGGATTAGTCATCTGCAAATATGCCTATGCCTGCATAACGTGAGATCTGTTTTCTTTCTTTTTAAATTTTATTTTAAAGAAGAAAAATAGCAATAAAACAGTTGTGAAATAAGCCAATGGGAAAGTAACAATAATTAATACATTGTCCTTACAGTTGTTATTGCTATCCTCATAGAAGTTATTCAGAGTATAAGATATAGATGTGAAGTGTTGTCCAAACA
>NW_004524583.1:27796523-27797984 GCF_000260255.1 Octodon degus
GAAAAAAATTTAAAGTTTAAGCAATAAGCCAACAAAATAGGCAAGCTACACTTAAAAATTAAAAATTTGGGTATATAAAAAAAAAGTTAAAAGACAACTCACAAGGTAGGAGAAAACATTTGCAATCTAGATACCTGATTGGAACTTGTATTCAAAAAATTCTTACAAGTCTACAACAAAATTTTTAAGATGGGCAAAAATTTGAAAGATAATTTCTCCAAAGGAGGTAGATAAATGGCATTAAGCATATAAAAAGATTCAATTTTGTTAATCCTTAGGAAAACGAAAGCCAAAACCACACCAAGGGACACACCTACTAGGACAGCTGATAGAAAAGCAAGATAATAACAGGTATTGATGAGAATTCATAAAAATCAGAATCTGTCAAGACATGTTGCTGGTAAAAATGCAAATTATTAATACAGCCAGTTCAGAAAATCTTTTGATAGTTTCTCAAAACATTAAGCATAGAGTCATTGCATTATCTAGTACTTTCGCCTCCAAGGAAATGTCCGAGAAAAGAAAACAAATGTCCGCTTAAGACTCATCATGCAAGTTCATATAAGAGTGTCATATAAACTCAGAGCCACTACCCAGGCTCTGCTGTGGCCAGCTCAGCCCACCTTGGAGGCCGGGCTGGCGCGGGGATCAAACCACGGTCCCTGCGCTTGCCTAAAATCTACGTACATTCCAAATGCCCATTGCTTGGAGAAAGAATAAGCAAAATGCAGTATGTCTATATAACTGGACATTATTCAACAAGAAAAAGAAATACTGATATATAACACAATGAAACTCAAAAACGACAAAGAAGTTAGATGAAAAGACTACATATTTTATTTGTATTTATAGAAAATATCCAAAAGAAACAGAAAATAGATTAGTGTTTGTTGAAGGAATGAAAAACAACTGCTACAGGTGCCTTTATGGGCTACTGTTTGGGGGCGAGGTTAGTAGTGTGAATGACTGTGGAAGTCTGTTAAGAGACTTTTCGCCACTAAGTGATATTTAATGTATCCGGTTGTTGCAGGGTCTTACACTACACAGCTCCGGCTGCATAGTGAGCCTTCTGTTTTAAGCCTCCCCAGTGCTGGGATTATAGGCGTGCGCCACTACCCAGGCTCTGCCTGTGGCCAGCTCAGCCCACCTTGGAGGCCGGGCTGGCACGGGGATCAAACCACGGTCCCTGCGCTTGCCTAAGCTTGCCTAAGCAGGCCCTTTAGTCCGCTGGCCTAGCTTGCTGGCCCAATTTGCGTAGATTTTAAAGAGCAAAATACACAAAAATGGCATATAAAAGACATCTTGAAATGTTACACAAAGATGAATAGCTTTCACAATTTTATCATTTACTATCTCTAGAGACTTATTAATATGCTTGTGATAAGAACCTTTAAAGACACTTAATGTTAATTCCCCCATTTAGAGAAACTGAATTTTGGGGCTGGAGAGTTGGCTCAGTGG
>NW_004524583.1:27798835-27800438 GCF_000260255.1 Octodon degus
CCCTGGGGGAAGGCATTGCATTAAGTGAAGAAATTTCTTTCACCAAGGAGCAGTTCTCGGGAGGAAGTTGCTATGAGTAAATGGGGTTAACAATTCTGGTGGCTGGGGAGATCAGTGGCGTGGTCCTGACCTGGGTGTCTGGACAGGACGTCACAGCATGCCCTGCGACTCCCCTCGAAGCACCTGATTTCATGGGCTTTGTATAAAACATCCAGACCTTCTGGGCCTGGCTTCCTTCCTAGAGGACAGTGGTGAGATACAGCGGGGTCCCCCCTGCAGCTAACCCGGGGCCACAGCTAACAGTCAGCACCTCCCTTCACTGCTAGCCATTCTGAATGCTCTTCACCCTTGACTGTACCCCAACCTTGTGAGGCCGAGATGTGGCCTTGATCCTTTATGAAAATTAGGGGAGTGTTAAGGGATGTCCTCGTGCAGGCCATGGAGTCAAACTGCTCTCTCTTTCCGAGTGGTGTGACTATGGTGCTTTCCAAAGCACCTGTGCTTGCTAGGAGTGCAGCCCAAATGCAGGTGTGAGATGTGTTCCCACATCTGGGGACGGGGGCAGGATTTCAGGGTGCACCCTTTGTCCTTCGCTGACCCTCGCGGGGGGACCACTGGTGTCTCTGTGCGTACCACGAAAACTAACACTTCTTCCAAATCACATCCTTTACATCCCTCCAGCACAGTGCTGACAACCAGAATGCCAGCATCTAACTGCGGAATGTCCAGAAGGTCTTCAGAAGTGGAGCGTGAGTTCGGGAGGCAGGTCCCCTCCCTCATGGTCACCTTAGCTGTGCTATTTGCGGATGCAGCTGGCCAGGTTATTGCCTCCAAAGGAGTCGCTTAAGGGATCCGAAGGGCAATTTCATCCCCCGTTAACTTACATATTCATTCTTCATAGTTAGAGTATATGTTTCTTCAGTCAGTATCCACCAGAAGAATATATCTGAGGGCATGAAGTCCACGTGAAAGCCTGTGACACACCGGTTGTTCAATAGTTTGAGTAGCACACCTACGGTTTGACAATTAAAAGGTCAGCTGTAAGTATGCAGAGTTGATTAGCCTTTCCGCACCAAAGGCAAACGGCCAACCTGGAAGCTCTCTAGACATCGTCTGACAGCGCTGACCTCAAGGTGAGCACCGCCACCGCTGTGGCTGCCTGGGTACACAAGGCATTCGCGTGTGTGACGGAGGTCTGCCGTCAGGTTATCTACTTCTGGCCAAGCGCAATGTTCTGTGTTTAATTTCAGATTATATTTTTTTGTCTTTCATTAATCCCAATTATTGACATAACAAAATCCACTTTTGAGTCTCACTTTTGTGCCCTGTGTGTTTCTCAGGAAATTTGTCCACAGATAGGCTGATCAAACAGACTCTGTAAAAGCCTGGAAAAAAATGTAGATCTGCATTCATATAAAAAATATTACCCAATTAGGATATTGGGTAATATTTCCATGAGACAAAACGGCAGCTTTCCGCTAGGGTCTACGAGCCTGGGGGGCACAAATATCTGTCTGACTCCTAAACACAGTGGAAGTTCTTGTGGCTCATCTGACGCTCGGCACGCATCACCACCCGCTGTCCTCCCTTCCCTCCCGCTCCT
>NW_004524583.1:27800914-27802833 GCF_000260255.1 Octodon degus
TCTTCCCGCTGTTCCTTTCTCCTTTCAAAGCTCACAGGAAGTTCGTGTGGTAAAAAGAACACAGGAGGCTTACACAGGACAACACTTTCTATTCTTCCTTTCAATTTCTTTTTACCAAATTAAGGAAACTGAATTTACACAAATTCGTTCAATGTCTACAAAGGGTGTCACCATGCTGAAGGATGTGGCGTGTGGTCAAGACGAGGAATCCGCAACTGAGTACTTCTCCTCTGGCCTTCTGTTGTGCATGATTTCTAAGAGACCTTCCCCAGCTCCCAGGCAGTCCTGTAAAGGAAGATCTAGCTGGGCTGTGGGAACATAAGGCTGCCAGACCAAGTTCCCACTTCAACTTTCTCCGGTGCATAAAAGGTGAGTTTGTGGGTAGGAGAACAGCAATCAAAGCAAGCCCGGTCCTTCCTGCCAGGAAGAGGGGAGGGGAGAAGGGGCTGCAGGTGCTCGTCTGCTGAAGGCATGGGTGGCGCTGGCGGTGCAGCTTCAGGCTGGCTGAACGCGCTGCAGGAACCGGGTCCTTCAAGCCTACAGGGGCGTGCACGAGTCTCGGGAGCTCAGGACCACGCGACAGGTGGCGGGAGAGATGCTGTAGGGATGTCCTGCTCTCCTGTCAACTAGTCCTGGCTGTCACCGCGCATAACCTCACACTCAGGAGCTGATTCCTAGGTACCGGAAATCCTTCAAAAACATGACTAGGGCCAACTTAACTTTGACTTTGGAAGTGTAATTTTGAGGCTTAAATTCCAGGCGATGGAAAGCAGAGATGTGCCCAGCAGCAGAGTTTGAAGGGACGCGAGAAACACGCCCAGAGGTCTCACTTGCTCTCTCCGCCTTCGTCTCCTGGGCTTCTCCCTCACTGGATCCCAGTGACGGACGGACGGCTCTAGGATCCCAGCCGTCCACGCACCACTGTGGTGGCCTCCTGGCCCTGGGCCTTGGCTATTTTGAATAATTTTTTTTTTTATTTGAAGCTTGATTTCTTCGTTGATGGAATGGGGAATGGTGGTATGTAGCCCACAGTCATGACGCCAGTGTAAAATTCCAAAGAAAAGACGGGATGGAGAAGCTCATTAAATGCTAGCTACATCCAAAATTCTCCACTCTAGATAAGAATAAAGTCTTGTAAGATTAAAACTCACAAATTACAATCCAAACTGTACTTTCAAAAATGCAAGAATGCTGTCTTGTTTCTTAGTTGCCTTGACAGCCTCCATCTTCACATTAAGCATCAGGAAATCAGTGATTCCAAGGCAAAGCTATCTGAACATTTTAGAATGCTGAAGTCATATTTATTCCAAGTTCCTTTTCAAAGAATTAAAAAGGGAAAAGAAAACGTTAGTTTTAATATCGTACATTGAAAGAGATATTAATTCCAACATTCTTTTGTGCCTATTTAGCCTTATTTCCTGTTAACTATTTCAAATACATTTATAGATATTTAGAAAGAATAATTACAAATATTTAAAGTAATTAATCACTCAATAAGAAATAATCAGGGCTTTGATTTTAAAGAATGCTATTGAAGTAATGCCTTAAAGTAGGTAAAGAGCTACTATACAGCTTATCATATTTTACCTTATAGGTAAGGAATGTTAGCCAAAGTTAATCTTTTTTGGCTTAGAAAGCTAAAGCCAAGCATGTTGTGACTCCCGAACCACACATAGTAATTGAAGGAAAGTCCCTTTCATCTTAATTACCACTCACACCTTCCCTCCTCCATGAAAAGAAACCCTGTGGTTGTATGTACTTAATGTAGATGATAGGTTTGATATATGGTGTGGGGGTCTTAGCTTTACCTAGCACTAAGACAGCACATTTCTTTTCATCTGATGATGATACTGAAACTATTGTCAACAATCATGTTAAAGCATTTAGGGCCCACCAGATAGCTCAGCGGATTAAAGCGC
>NW_004524583.1:27803223-27806839 GCF_000260255.1 Octodon degus
CTTGATAATGGAGCCTCCTTGTGGGGAATCAGTAGCATTTCAGGCTTCCAAATAAGCGAAGCATTTGAATTTGTCCTCCTTGACTGTGGGAGGCTACTTAGCACTAGCAAGAAATATGTTCTTGTCTGTGGACCCCTGACATCCAGGAATCAGCAGAAACAATGATTCCTCAGACAGGGACAACTGTATGTTGTCTCTTCTCTGTTGTCCTCATAGATACAGGTGAAGCAGTGTTATTTTATTTATTCATTTATTGAGATCGGGTCTCACCATGCAGCTCAGGCTGGTTTCAATCTTGTGGCAATTCTCCTGCCTCAGCCTCCTGAGTGCTGGCAGTACAGATATGCGCCACCATGCCTGTCAAACTGTTGTGTTCTCTGTAGAGAAAGCAAGACGACTCCCAGTTCCTTTCCCTTTTTTTTTTTTTTTTTTTTTTTTTTTTTTTGAGGAACCAGGGATTGAACTCAGGTCCTCGCGCTTGCCAGGCAAGTGCTTATTCTACTGAGCCACCTCCCTGGCCCCTCCTTTTACTTTTAAATCATCTCATGTTGTGGACCCTTGATTAGCAATACGTATTTTTTTTCCGTTGATCTAGAAGTTTACTTTCTACTTTTAAGCAGCAGCTGCGAAGGGTATGTTCCTCTGAGCAGGAAGGTGGCACCATGGTAAAAAGCACAAGGATCTGGGAGACGGGGCCAGCTGCTCAGATGAGCCAGCTCAGTTTTGTCAGTAAACACAGTGACACTCTGGAGAATCGGGTGGTGCGCCCTCTCTTGACTGGAGATACAGGGAGCCCCAGCTGAGGACTCGGTATGACAAAAGGACAGTGACAGAAAATTAGCCCTTCTCAATTCATACACGTAAAACAGAATATTGGGCATGAAAACTATCTGAATGCAAGAGAAAGATAATATACACTTTTTGTTTTAATGAACCAGGGATTGAACTCAGCCCTTGCGCTTGCCAGGGAAGGACTTATTCCACTGAACCATCTCCCCATCCCCAAGAGATAATATAATCATATGATTAAAAATAAAAAAGTAAGATTTGTTTATGTATAACATAGCTAAATTTTTCCAGGAATTTTCTAACTGGATAAATATACAACTTAGAAGTAGTCTAGTGTGTTTTTAAGGGCCAAGGGCCAAAAACTCAGGCATGTCTCAGAAGCTGCAAGGCAGGGAAGCCTATACCTCCAGCCAGCAGCTCTAAAAGACAGAGGGCCCATGGCATCTCGTAAACAGGAAAGATGACTCCTTTCCCTCCAAGGCCATGCACAGAGACTATCTAAAACACCAACCCTTTGAAATTTATGTTTAGCATTTAATTAATTAATTAATCTATCTATGTTTGCAGAACCAGGGACAACAGAACATGGGACCTTATGCTTGCCAGGCAAATGCTTATGCCACAGAGCTATCTCCCTGGTCCCTAGCATTTGATTTAATCCACTTTAATTTTTTTAATTTTTTTCCACATTTTTATTGAGAAACAAATAGCAATGAGACAGTTTCAAATCAAATTGGTAGAACAGTTTCAGTAATTAACACACTGCATACATTCTTCCTAGTGGTTATTTGCTGTACAAGATGCAGGAATAATATATTGACAAACACTAGTAGAATAAAGCCCTCTATTCATAAAGAGGATGTAACTATATATCTATGCTAACCATTTTGAATACACAGATACAAAATGGGCATTCATCTGCATCCCCTTTTTTGTTTAGTTCCATCATTTGAATAGTATAGGTGTGTGAACTCAGTAAATATACCAAAAGAGTCCAGTAATCCATAATAGTATTGGGTCGTCCGCTTCACTGGCAGTGTCAGAAATTGTTGACCTGAGTCCCCTACAGCTCAAAATAACACCATGGCTTTACTTCTTATACTTTGTTTTTATACTTTTCTGCTGGATGGTTAAGACCAGGATAAAGCAGGACCTATGCAACAAGGGTTGTAGCTTTTGGGTCTGACAAAGTCAGTGAAATCCCCTCAGGATTTATCCTGAGATCCTGTACCTCAGATTGTAGAACCTTTGTCAGTGTCAGCCATGTGGATGAGTCACGGCCATTGCTTGGCCAATGTGCTCTCTGTGAAAGCCTGAGAAAATGATTTCTCTCCATGTGACTCTCCTTAGGCACACTCTACATCATCGATCACTTTCCTCTTTGGCCCCATAATCTCCTTGATCAGAAAATTTGGGACACTACTGAGTTACATGATGTTACACTACAAGTTCTCATATGTCCTGAGTCTTAATTGACCTTGGAAGACTAGGACCAAATGTTGGCTTTCCTTGCAGCCTTCATTTTCATCTAATTTTGGTCTGCAAACGTAGGTTGTTAACCCTCCAGAAGTGAAGCTTATTGTTATTGCCATACAACATAGGCTCTTAAGCTTAACCTCACTATCTATCTGAATATCAAACACCTGAGGCATAACATGAAACAGGCATTTTTCATAAAGTATTGATACGTTAAACTTTAAGTCCTTACAGAATATGATGAAAAGACATTTAAAAAATTAAAATATATTTAAAAAATAGAAATAAAGAATTATATAATTCTTATGTTTGTACATAAGTGCACAAATCTAACCATATACAACCTTGAAGCAGGACAGTCCTGCCACATTCCTTTTCTTGTCTCCTGCCTTCATTCACCACCCGCTTCTTTTTGAACAATCATCTACCCAAGAGACAGCACAGCAGCAACTGGCATTTCATGACAAGCAGCCCATATTCAGAAGACCAGAATGATAGGTTCTTCACGCATGAACCTACTATTATAAATTGCCATGTTCAGTACAGTTGCTTAGTTCACAGGTGTCAGTATATATATAGTTAGTCAGGTTGGGAATCCTTCCAATTAACTGCTAAATTCAAAAATTTTCTGAAGATTCTCAGGATCATTGCCTTACCCATCTTGTACATAAAACCATATGGCTTGTCACTGTCATATTTCCTAGCTCTTCTCCTTTCCCTCTCTGAATTGTTTAGTCCCACAGTTCTTGCTTTCCTTTCAGTTGTATTATACCTTTTTATTTGTATTTCTTCTTTTGAATTCTTATACTAGGGAAAATATATGGTACTTACACATGTGTGTCTGGTTTATTTCACTAATGAGTATATGTTCAAATGGCATCCACTTCAATATAAATGCTTTATCATTCTTTATAGCTCAGTAATACTCCATTGCATAAAAATACCACATCTTTCTCAACCATTCCTCAGGTGATGGGCATCTTGGTTGTTTCCAAGATTTGGCTATCCCAAGTTGTGCTGCTATAAACATAGGCACACATATATCCCTATGATATGATGTTTTCAGATCCTCTGGGAAATTTCCCAGTAGAGGAATAGCTGGTTTAAATGGGATTTCAAGTCCTAGTTTGCTAAGGAGTCTCCACACTGATTTCTATTATGGTTCACCAGTCTACCTTCCCACCAGCAATTTTTTCCCACAGCTTCTCCAACATTTGTTGTTGGGTGATTTCTTTATAATAGCTATTCTTTCTAGGGTGAAATGATATCTCAATGTTGTTTTAATTTGCATTTTGCGGATGGCTAGTGATATGGAGCATTTTTTCATATATTTATTCGCTTCTTTAATTTC
>NW_004524583.1:27814810-27815912 GCF_000260255.1 Octodon degus
TTGGGTTCTGAGATTGCATTTTGTTCCTTCTTGTCATTTTGTGTAGCACTGTCTTCTGACCTTTGTTGTAGAGTTTTGGTACAGTTATAACCTTAGCACCTACTGAAATTCAGGTGCAGATCTAAAAAGTTTGAATTTATCCAGCTGTGCCTGGCTTGGGTCTGGCTGCTGTGCTCAGCTCCTTCCTGATGCTGCCTGTGGGAGTGAACCTGTTGTGCCCCTCTGTCAAGATGTTGTGCTCCTGGACTAGCTGTGTGGTTCTGTCCCCTACTCTCTCTGCAGGTACTACAGCTGCAGAGTTTCACCCCAGGCCTGTATGCCAGGCCTGGGCTGAGTCTGGAGGGGACAAGGTGGAGTAGCAAGCTCTCCCACACACTCACTGGACCTGGGTAGGGCTGGATCTGGGGATCTGCAGAACACGGCAGAAATTCTCACTTGGCGGGCGGGTGGTGGTGGGGTGCTGCAGAGTTAAGGGGGCCCAAGTGGGTGGAAAAGGGTCTCACCCATGCTGCGCCTTGGCTGGGACTGGCAGGTCCTGCCGGCACAGGTTAGCCAGAAGCTCTCCCACACATTCACTGAGCCTGGGCTAAGGTTGTATCTAGGGATCCCCAGCACATGGCAGCCCTACCATTTAATTTTAAAAGCAATATATGCTGTAGTGTTTAGCTTTTTGGTTACTGGATACAATACCCAACACTCAAAAATTGAAAGAGGAGAGAGCTAATTTGGTTCGTGGTTTCAGAGGGTTATGTCCAGGGTCAGCTGGTTCCATGAAACATCATGGAGGAGGGTGTTGAAAAGCAAAGTTGCCCTCTCCCTTCCAGCTGGCAAATAGAGCTCAGGGAAGGAGTGCCAGAGAGAGACACCTTCTGGGACACTTCTAACTAGATCCACATGAAATATAATGCCCTGTGATCTCGCACCTCTCCTGAAGTCTCTTTATTCAATAAAGATGACAGTTAAAATTAACTGGCACATATGCTCACTATAAACATGTAGTACATTATTATTTTTGTTGTTGTTGTTGTTGCTCGAATGCCTTCAGGGCACTTTTGGCCAGCGGGAGAGGTGTGAGGTTCGAACTCCAGCAACCTGAGGCTGA
>NW_004524583.1:27825021-27825991 GCF_000260255.1 Octodon degus
TTTTTTGAATGTAGTTATTTCTTTTTTTACTTCAGAAGTTATTTCTGATCTCATTTCCTCTATACCTTTCTGCAGTTGTTTCTTTACTTCAGATGCTATTATTTCAGAGATTTCAGGTGCGTGATTTCCAATTTCTTCTATTCTAGTGTCCTCTGTATTTGTTCTGAGTGGGCTCAGGGCCTGAGACTGCATTTTGTTCCTCTCTTTATCATTTTCTACAGCACTGTCTTCTGACCTTTGGCATAGAGCTTAGATAGAGTTATTACCTTAGCACCAAGTCTGTATCTACCAAGTTGAAACTTGTCCAAGTGGGTGTGGTTTAGATCTGGTTGCTGTGCTTCACTTCTTCCTGTTGCACCCCTTGGAGTTGAGCCCTCTGTGCCACTCTGGCAAGATATTCTGCTCCTGAATCAGCTGGATGAGTCTTGCCTCTAGCCTCTTTGCAGGGAGTTCTGCTGCAGGTTCCACGCTCGGCCTGCACTCTGGGTCCAATGAGGATCTGGCGGGCCCCGGGTCGTCTCACTCACATGCCGGGCCTGCGCTCTGGGTCGAATCTAGGGAATTGTTAATTTCAGTTACTGTATCGTTCATTGTCGAGAATCTACTTTCTTCTTTCTATTGGTAAGACATTATCGAATGCCTTCTATTACTTTTTGAAGCATAAGGTGTTTTTTTTTTAATTCCCTGAACATATTTGTAATCACTAATTTAAAGACTTCATCTCTGAAATCTGGACAGCTGACATTTTGTCCCTCTTGAAGTCAGTGTCTGTAACTCAGTTTTGATGGAGGGTGGCTGTGTAAAGCTTGCACATTTTTCTTTTTGCTCATGTGTCCTGCGTTTTTATTGTTGCTGTGATTGCAAACTAGACAGACAGAAAGAGAACAAGGGCAACAGGCAGCTGGGCAACCGTAGCTTCCTGGATGTAGGGTCCCAGCCTCCCCTGCCAGGGGGACCCGTGTGACTCTAG
>NW_004524583.1:27826266-27828907 GCF_000260255.1 Octodon degus
TTAATTATTTATGACCAAAACGCCACTATTTTTATAAGCGCTTACCTGGCAAGCACAAGGGCCTGAGTTCAATCCCCAGTTCTGCAACAAAACAAAACAAAAGAAAAAAAAAACCACCAAAACTCCACTATTTTTGGCAATACTCTTAGACTTGAACTTTTCTGTGTTCTGCTTCAATCACAGTTCCTTTGGAGAAAGCATCAGTCTGTCTGTCGGAAGAGCAGCCCCTGCTACTGCACAAATCCCCTGGGCTGCAGCTCTGATGCCAGGGGCAGGGACAATGGGCCTCCTTTCCTGGATGGACATCTTTGTGCTTGCCAGGAAAGCACTTATTCCACTGAGCCATCTCCCTGGCCCTGTCAGTGCCTATTCTGGAATAGCACTCTAGTCCCACGAGTGTAACGAGGACAACCATAGCCCCAGGATTCTCAGCATAGCACAGCTGAAGCAAGGCATCCGCCCTACACACGGTGCCAGAGGAAGGGAAAGAAAGGATTTCTAATTCCTTGGATGTATTAGAATTGAACACCTTCAACCTGTAACGAGAGGCAACTCCTCACGACTTTGGTTTCTGGGTGCGTCTGAGAGCCTATGCTCCTAGCTGTGTCCTCCGCAGAGCAATTTCTGTCACGGAAGCTGGGAGCAGGAGAGAGAATGGGATTTGCTCAATTCAGATGCCACAGATTCGCTATTATTGCTGACTCTAGCAGATTTTCTGGAATAAATAAATATTCATTCAATTTCTGTAGGCCCTTCAGCCAATCTCAAGAGACTGCAAGCGCTAGTTTTCATCAGTCATATTTGTCTTCGTAGGAGCAGGTCCACACGTCCATCCTGGAAGTAAAACTCTTAATGTATGTTCTGGCTTATTAACCAACAATGTAAAATGTATTGATTAGTAAAAAAAGGTTTAAATGATTTCTTGCTAGGCCAGCCTGAGAGAGCCTCATGGGTGTGGCTGCTGGCCTCAGTGCTGCTGCAGGAAAGGATGATCTTTCTGTATCTTTCAGGACGCAGAGAGGAGCTCTCTCGGGGGAATACAGCTGGGTCCTCTTGGTGCCAAGTGAAGGGGAACTGCAACAAGTTGTGGATGCAAGCTGGAGCCAAACTAACCGACGCTGGCGTAGGTGCAGGACCTCCTCGAAATCGTGTTCTCCAGTACAGACGCTGTGCACTGAGGAGTTTGGCTGAAGGGAGGGAGCCGAGGGAGAGAAGAGTGGGGGGTAGGGGAGGGGCTTGCTGCATGTTTAGGTGCTCATGAGAAGGGTCTCACTCAGCTAAGGGAAGCAGGGAACTTAGATCATTGATCACGTGAGATTCCTGAGGCTAGAAAAGGACCCAGGCATTCTACCGTACTTGGAAAGAGAGAGCTGAAAACTAGTATAAGTTGTGGTCAGCTTTTTAGGTTTGATGGCTAAAATATGAAGATATATATAGATATAGATGAATATGATAAATATGAAGATATATGTGCGTACCAGGAAAAGGGTCATTTTCCATGATAGCAGGGTTGGCTAACTGTTGCAGCAGAGAATGTCTGAAGAGTCACGCAAGTGGAAAGTAAGAATGAGTTGACAAGGGGAAAAGGTCCGGCCGCTGAGGGTGGAGGAGGAGCCAGGCTCAGTGGCGGGCTCTCGCCCCAGGCGCTAACGGACATGACTGCAGCGTCCCCCAACTGTGTCCAGCTGCCCTGGAGCAGGAAGAGCAGGGGAGGGTGGGCGGAGAGAGGAGATGGGTAGCTGCGCTCATCATCCGAAGGGTTGGGATTGCTCCAGAAACTAACTACTGAGAACATTCTTATGTATTCAGATACACGCACACACACTTTGTGTATCTGTTCTCCAAATTAAAATTTTATACGACGTACTTCTCCATCGTTTTGACAGCTGCCTGTCTTGTCTGGCTCTTTTCAGTGTTTCCTGCGCTCTCGTACAAAGGAGACTGGCAGCATTACCAGCAGTATCTATCGCAGAGCGCAGGGAGGCCTTCAGGCAGCGGCCTGCCATATACAAATGTCATGACACTCATGAGCCATGCGACCTTGGGCAAGGCTCACAGTGACACAGGGAGAAAAACTGATCACGGGTGGGTGACCTCCAAATGATACAAGGAACCTCCAAGTGACATAGGGAGAAATGATCTCCCGGCCTGACCTGCATGACCTTCGTTTCTCTACAACCGAAGAATGAGTTGTAGGAACAAACAGAGGTTATGAGCAGAATATATTTATTGACGGAAAGAAAGCTCCTGTCCAAGAGACGGACAGGAGGGGGACCGGAGTGGGTTTTCGCCCAGAAGCTGTCTCTTCCAGGGACTTTTATAGTGTAAAATCATGTGGGGTAAGGTGGAGAGAATGGGAACTCGCTTAGGTGGATGTAGGGTGGGACAAAACTATGGTCAACCAATGAGGTTATAAGCACCATTGCTCAGATAAAATTGATGAAGTCTGGGACTAAAGGGGGAAGGGAGTCAAGTAGTGAGGGGGCATGAATGTAAAACGGGAGCTTATCTGGTAGCCATCAGATAAGGATTCTTTTTGGCTTTCTCAGGGTAATGATCAATCTGGGATGCCAATCTTTAGGGAGGTTAGCATTTGTTTGGTCTTTGGTTCACAGCAGGAGCATCAGTCCCTCCCACAGTT
>NW_004524583.1:27829054-27868864 GCF_000260255.1 Octodon degus
TTTTTTTAATCTATTATTTATTTATTTGGTACAAGGTCTCACTACACAGCTCAGACTCATAGTGGTCATCCTGTCTCAGTCTCCCCCAGCACTGGGGTTACAGGCCTGCACCACCATGCCCAGTTTCAGTGACTGACTTAACGTGGCATATGGTACTGGGGTATCAAAGCCCAGTCTTTGCACTTGCCAAGCAGATGCTTAGGCCACCGAGCTATCTCCTCAGCCCCCTTGCTTTTTCTTTTCAAATCTGTAAAATTGGAAAAAGAAGAGTAACAGTCCTCCTTCCTAAAGCTGTTCTGAAGATTAGTGGGCTTATGTGCATTCTGCACTGAGCGCCACTTGTTGCTGTGATTGTTGCAGCCCAAACGAAATACTCAAACTGAGAGCAAAAGGAGATGAAGGATTATATTCTGACCTTCACATTGTGATATTTAGTCCCAATAATTATGTTTCTCTTTTTCCTTCTCCCACTAAGTCATACAAGTGCATATTCTTTGTAAGCATGAGGGAAGGTCCACACCTGAGATTGTTTGAATGTTATTGTCTTTTTACCCAAGACATTGATTTCTAAGTATTTACAGTGAAGCAGGTAGGCTGCTGACCTTTATCAGCGTATCCTTTGCTTCCAAATTCTCCTCCTTTCACTAATAATCTTTTATGAAAAATGTCCTACCTTTTCTTCCCCACTTTGTAGCTCAGGCTGGTCTCCAACGTGCAACAATCCTCCTGCCTCTGCCTCCCTAGTTCTGAGATTACGGGTGTGTGCCACCAGGCTCGACTTGCACATCGACTTTTTTTTTTTTTAATTTTATTTATTTATTTATTTATTTATGTGTGTGTGTGTGTGTGTGTGTGTGTGGCCAGCTCAGCCCACCAGGGGGCGGTGCTGGCTGGCGTGTGGTGCTGGGGGATTGAACCGTGGTCCCCGTGCTTTGCCAAGCTTGTTCTAAGTAGGTGCTTTAGACCACTGAGCCATCTCACCAGCCCCTGCACATCGACTTTTGAGGGGCCCAGAAGGTAGAGAAGGGAATGGGGGGCTGTCAGGCCGGACACGCTGCAGTGTGAGTCCTACTTCTACCACTGAATAGTTTTACAACTGCAAATTGAAAACTAAGCACACATGTGTGCATGTGTGTACACACACCGGATGTTGAAAATCACCCAGGAACTTATTAGAAACCTTTTGACTCTTATAACCACTAACAGAAGGGCCTCTTTCCCGGGCCATTTCCTTTCTGAAACTTTCCATTGAAGGGAGGATTGCGCTTCTTCTTTCTTTCTCTTGGGGGTGCCAGGGATCAAACCTCGGGCCTTGTGCATGCAAGGCAAGAGCTTTACCCCTACCACATCCCAGTCCTGCTTCTCTTTCCTAAAGTCCTTACTGCCATTGCAGGTCACCTCCTATGGCCCAGCTTTCCCTTTACACCAGGCCACTTCATCCCACGTTACATCTTCGCTCTCTTTCTGCCTTCTGTTTACAATTGCTGAATTCCTATTCTATTATCTGCTCTGTAGCTGGAGACATTACCTTTTTTCCTTTTTGGTGGAACTGAAGATTGAACTCAAGTCCTTGTACTTGCCAGGGAAGCACTTATTCTACTGAGCCATCTCCCCAACCTCAATGTCACCATTTCTCCCTACACCCTCCAGGCTGTTTTTCACAGTGTCATAAAATATACTTTTTTTTATTCAACAAGAAAATACTACAGATTTCTGTGAAATGTTAGTCCCGTTGCACTGTCTGTATGTTTTACAATAATAAATATTAGGGAGGAGAGATTATCTCATTCACTCTGAAATATATCCAAGTGTGGCAAAATACATGGATACCTTACAAACTTCTGATTGTGATGATACTCAGAGAAGCGGAAAATTAAAACATATTTTGCTCTGACAGGAAGCATGTATTTCCATTCTTGGTTACAAAACAGTAACATGTCACACAAAGACTTAAATACTGACAAACACCCTTAGATATCTTACAAGAAAATAATATTGGTTATGCCACATGGAAATCTTTTTTTTTTTTGACGGAACCCGGTATTGAACTCAGACCCTTGCGCTTGCCAGGGAAGTGCTTATTCCACTGAGCCATCTCCCCGGCCCCACCACATGGAAATCTTTACATGATAGACAATGTCTTTGCATAACCAGGTTAAGTCCACAAAACACTGAAGGAAAGAGGAGCAAGATGGAAGGAAATAAAGAAAGTGGAATAAACAGGAGATCATCTTAGAAACTGAGAAATTCAGAATGCAGCGGCATCCGATGTGAGAAATTTCACGTACACAAGTTCTAAATTACACTTTTAAATCACTGTAAAAACACATTTCTGCAGCCACTTTTGGTTTGCTTGTGGTACCTCTCCAACCTCACAGCTATGTTTTTAAAACCCTATTTCGTATAATAAGCTGACACCTGGACTCCCTTTTGGATGAGGACTAGAGTGTTTTATATGTCATAACCATAAAGCAGCCATTGCCTATTTAAAAATACTCAAACTTCCAAGTGGGGGAGGACATGACCTCTGAGAAAGCTCCATGGTTGTTCTAACAATGTGGCCACTTCTCAAACTATTCGAATTTCTCTTTGGATTCACTTTTAGTTATTTAAAAAGTCACATAGGAAAGCCAACTTTGCTACTTTACAGAGTAGTCACCTTGTTCAATCAATGTGACTTCAAATTAGTTTGACTACATGAAAACATCAAATTTACAACAAAAGAAAAACTTTTCCTACTATGAAAGTCTTTTTTTCTAATATCAAAGCATTCTGACAGTGTCATCCTAGAAGTGAGCAAAATGTTTAAAGTAAGGACAAACCCTCACAAGTTTCCAGAGGCAGATTATTTGGGGGGTAGGGGAGGAAGGGACGTTAATCCGTATGTATAATCTTGGAATACTTTACTTTTCATTCTTTTTTCCTGCAAGGTGGAGGACCAACCCCAGGGACTCGAGCAAAGATAGGCACGCACTCTAACCCTGAGCTACATCCCCAGCTTTGGAATACTTAATAAAAACAGCTGTAGTTTTTTATGCGCACACTTTGAGTTGCCTGCGTTTCAACTGGTAACAAACCATCCTTTTAAATTTCTAAAATGGTTTTAAATAGGATCTGACTTTAAAACGTCTCACAAAGATCATATGCTTGGTGCACCAATTTAGGTAAGAATACGCATTTTCTGCTCCCAAAGCTAAGCCCAGAAGCCAGGGTCAGAAGTGCGGTTGTGGATGTTGAAGTTCAGCTGGATGCCGGATGCTGGATGCTGGTGGTTCCAAGGGCGGTCAGCAGCTCCCAGGGATGCCATTCCTGAAACTGCTGTTTGAACATACATTGATTGCACTCAGTGATGTGTTTCACAGTGTGATTCTTGGAATATAGCTTTTCAGTGATGGTTGAGTTTTGTGTTTTGGCACTTACAATTTACAATGCTTGGCTGTGTGGTTTACGATTTTTAATTTTTGCACTTTACATTCCTTTGGACACCTTTGAAGAAGGGTACACTGTCTTTTACGCTGTGTGGAGGAAGTGGCAACCCTCCCTGCCTTTCGAGTTTCAAATGTTTGGCTCTGTGAAATCGAGTCTCTGAGGAATCCTGTACGAGCCTTCCGAAGCTGGCCCTCAGAGGCTGGTATCTCGGACCTCGGATTTAGGCTGCTTAGCCACTGCTGTCCCAGGCTCCGCTGGTCCCTCCCGGCAGAAAAGCACAACCGGGTTTTTGCGGGCCCACATGGCCAGGTCTCCTCCCGCACCGCTGGCTGGGTCGGAGGAGGCCATCCTGCTGCAGGCCCTGAGCCGGCCCGTGCAGCGGTTCCGAAAGCGACTGCGACTCCTCAGCTGCAGAACTGGGCTCTGGCCGGCCAGGAATGCGCCCGGGTTCCTAGTCCGGTACCCCTCCTCGCGGCTGCGCCCCAGCAGCATGGAGAGGTTGGGGTTGCGGATGGCGTAGATGAGCGGGTGGATGGCCCCGTTGGCCCAGGTCAGCCACACGGCCAGCACGTCGAGCAGCGAGGGGGCGCGGCCGGCCTGCGCCTGCCGGGCGGCGGCCAGCAGCACAAGGAGGCAGTGGGGGCCCCAGCAGCCGATGACGAAGACGATCATGAGGAGCACGGTGGTGGCGGTGCGCACCTCGCGGAAGAAGCGCAGCGCGCGCGCGTGGGTGGTCACGGGCCGCACGCGCACGTCACACAGGCGCACGGCCCTGCAGATGTGGAAGTGGCAGAAGCACATGAGCAGGAAAGGCAGCAGGTAGCAGGCCACCACCAGCGCCACGCTGAAGGCCGCGCCCAGCTGCGCAGGGTCGGGGGAGGTGCGGTAGAGGCAGCCGTGGAAGCTCTGCGCCGCGGCGGGGGGCCCGCGGGGCGCGGGGAGCAGCAGCTCCCAGGGCAGCGAGAAGCCGAGCGCCGCCAGCCAGGCGCCCGCCAGCAGCTGCAGCGCGCGGCGGCGGCCCAGCTTGTCTCGCGGCGGCCGCGCGATGGCGCAGTAGCGGTCCAGCGAGATGAGCGCCACGCTGAGCGACGACACGATGCCGCCGCACGAGCCGAAGAAGCGGCTGGCGGCGCAGAAGCCGCGCCACAGCCCCGGGACCCCGGGGGGCGCCAGCAGGTCCAGGAAGGCGGCGGGCAGGCAGAGCAGCGCGATGAGCAGGTCTGACAGCGCCAGTGACAGCACGAAAGCGTTGGTGACCGTGCGCAGCGGCCGGTGCTTGACGATCGCGCCCACTACGGCGCCGTTGCCCAGGCTAGACAGCAGGAAGATGAGCAGCAGCACGAGCGCCTGCGCTGCCAGCGCCGCCCCGGGCCCGCCGCTGCCTGCCTCCTCGCTGCGGTTCCCCAGCGCCGCCGCCGCGGAGCTAAGCCAGAGCGCGGGGGGCGTCCCGCCGGGCACGGAGGGGGCGCCGGGGCGCGGCGAGGCCATGCCCTGGCCTGTGCATCCCGCACCCGGGCGCGGCAGATCGTCGGGGCACCGGCCGCCGGCCGCAGGGGTGCAGGGCGCTCGCCCCGGACCTGCGGAGCCTTTGACGTGGGCTCCGGGCGTTGCCGCGGGAACCGCGTGTTTACGCAGGAGCGCGGGGCGGGCCGCCAGCCTGGTACTAGGGAAAGCCGCCCCCGCCGCAGCCTCTCCCAGGCCATCCGGTGTGGTCTGCTGCGCGCACACCAAGAATAGCTCCACAAGGGTGCTCCTGTGGGGCTCAGGTGGCCTGGGGGGGGGGGTTCGGGGGGGGAGGAGGGCTTTGCTCCCAGGGGTGTCCATGGCAGGAATGTAGGACCTTAAGTGGGAAACACTCGTTCCTAAACTCGAGAGGCTCAGGTTCCTAAGGAGGGCCTTGGTCCATGCCGGACGCTGTTGGCCTGCGCTGGTGTTCAGGATCTTCATGTGGATGGGGGTGAAGGGGCCTAAGGACCACGGTGGGGACACTGAGACTGTGTGCTCGTAGAAATGCATATTCCCCTGGCCAGCTCCCAGGATTTCTGGGTCTACACCGGCCTGATTCTCAAGGACCCTGAGGACCTAGGGGATGCGTGTTGGTGTAAGGACTCCTCTCATTTTCAAGCCCCGGGAACTGAGGCCGGTAACTGGCTAACACCTGAGGAGAAGGGAAGGACTGTATCTGCTGGCGCCCTTCCTCTGAGCTCTGCACTGTGGCGTGCTTTGAGTCTGAGGCGCTGCCAGCCAGGAGAGATGCAGCCGACACCTGACAGGAGCACACGGGAACAGACAAGGGGTGGCTGCTCGAAGTTGCACCACCTGGCTGCTGGGAAGGACCTAATGTGACCACACTCACATCTACATGTGACAGGGTTGTGTGTGACTTTTTGAGGTAGGGTCAGGCTATGCAGTTCAGGCTGGCCTTGAGCTCACTTTGTAGCCCAGGCTGATATGGAACTTACAGCCACCTTCCTGCCTCAGCCTCCTGAGTGCTGGGATCACAGGTGTGTGCCACCGCACCGGACACTCCCTATGCTTTAACAAACCCTCCAACTTACCCTGATGGGCCATCAAGTTTCAGAAATACTGATGTAAAAAGAGCTAACAGCAGGCGTGGTGGACATAGCTCCAGTCCCAGCACTCTGGGAGGCAGAGGTAGGAGGATCAGGAGCTTGAGTTTAACCTTGACAATTTAGCAAGACTGTTTCAAAATTTTAAAATATGAAAAGATCGTAGCTCAGGGGGAATAGGGTTTGTGGAGAGGAATGAGTAGCACACATGTGGCATTTGGGGTCAGTGATATTAGAGCTCTGAATACTTAAGTGAATTATCCCCATGAAGCTCAGGCTGGATAGAAGTACTTCTAAGATGGTAAAGTAAGACTGGGCTTCTCAGCCTCAGCATCCCTGACATTTCAGGTCAGATGCTTCTCTGTCGGGAGGCTGGCCTTGGCACTCAGACACTGAGTACTCCCCAGTCACTGGGCATCAGATGTCAACAGCACCTCTCCCAGCTTGACAACTAAAAATGTCCAGTGCAGGAACTGACAGATTTCCCGAAGGACAAAAGCAACCCTGGTTGAGAATCAGGACAAAAATACAATGATCATAGATTCATCTATTTGGCAAACACAATCATCTAGCGTGCTTGGTTTTAGGAAAAAACAGAAGGATTCTACCCAGAGGCCTCCAGTCTTAGGCAATAACTAATGTATTACAGGGTGGTAAGTATGGAATCCTAGGACAGCTGATAAAGATGGGGCACGATGTGACACTGGACTCTCCCTCCCAAGAGGGGAAGGACATGTGATGCATGTGCAAGACGAGCAGATCTGAACCCTAAGATGCAGGTGGGTGGGGCTTGAAGAGATAAACGATGGAACTCACTGGGGCCCCTTTCTGTGTGGCTGCTACAGTTCTGAGCTGCGTTGAGGGAGGCCCTACTGGCAAAGCAGGGCTGTGACCTGGGCTCTCGCCCATGGATCCCATGGTGTGGAATCGCCCAGGATATGCAGGAGCACCTCATCATGCAGAAGGGTGCCGTGACTCCCCTCCCATTTCCCTTGGATACCCTGCTCGATAATGTTCTGTATCAAAAGATGGAGCCCTCACCCATCAAACTCACAAGCCCAAAACTTAGGATTCTTTCTTGATACCTTCCCCACTTCATCCCGCATCCAGTCCATCCCGCACATCTGGGGACTTTACTTGCTGAACATTTTCTGGCCATTCGCTTCCACCGTCATTGTGCACCTGAACCTTTGCTTTCTCTCTTTGGACCACTGCTGTCACCTCCCAGGTGGTCTTGCCTACTCCGGTCCCCACTCCACACTGCAGGCCAAATGCTCTTGACAGGTTTGCAGTCACACTGACCTCTTCAAGTTCCTTAAATCCTGCATCTGGGCATTTACACTAGCAATCCCCTCTGTCCAGAAAGCTCCCACCCCTCCAATGCCCCAGTGTAGATTATCCCACTTACCTGGCATGCTCTACCCCCACGTGCCCCATTCCTGGTTATCATCGCAGCACTCCATACTTTCTGCTGGTGGCGTACAACCACTGCCTGTCAGAACATTGCTGTGATCGTCCACATGTTACCGCCTCCCTTCATTTGGTTCTGTATTATGCATCTAGCTAGTACTTAGCACTTAGCAATGTGCTAGATATAAGAAAAGGGTTTTGAGTGACTTTGGGACAAATAATCCAGAAGAAAAGGCAGTGCTGCAGCCCAGGGGGGAAAGAAGGGATGCTCAGGAGGTAGTGTAGGGATTGGTAGTGTAGGGATTCCTGTTCCTCGGCTGTAAAGATCACCAACAGGGAGGACCTGGCTTACATAAGAAATGAGAAATTACTAGGACATGGCAACTTCAAATTATATTCAGTCTGACAGCTTCTCCCCCGACTCCCCTAACAAGAGACGTCTGGGGAAAGACAAAACTAACCAAGGGCATTTTTCTCGAGCACCATCACCTTCTGGCTTCAGTCTATCTCCAAGCCCGTGCCCTTTCTCAGCACCCTGGGTCCTGGAGAGATGATCTGACCAAAGTGCCAGCGTGCTGCAGCCCCACACAGGTTGGGGAAGTAGAAGGAAAGGAGGGTGTGACTAATTGAAGGACAAAAGACTGATGTAAGCCCCACATGCCACAGCTGAGTCAGGAGCGCCCACAGATAGGACAGAGGGGGCATGAAACCAGGGTTATTCCCAGCTTTTTCGAGGGCTGGGTGGAGTGCCAATTAGCAAGTTAGGGGTCTTGGGAAGAGGGGCACCTCCTAGGAAAATGAATGTAGTTTGTCCCTTTAGGTAAAGAATTTGCACTGTTGGCTCTGGACGTTAAGATGTAGCAACTGAGGGGTTGTCAGCCTCTTTGAGAAGGAAAACCATGGCACCATGTGTCAAGTTAGGTGCAGAATGTGGAGTAAAATGAGGAACCACAGATGCAGCATCCAGGAAGCAGTGAAACTTAAACAGTTGAAGCAAAGGTGAGTGGTTGTAATTAGCAAGGCACTTCAGTCTACTTGAGAAACCAGCTATGTCCTTTTTTTTTTTTGAGTTTTTCAGAAGAAAGGGTATGGCAATTCTCTCAGTCCTTTTGTGTGTGTGTGTGTGTGTGTGTGTGTGTGTGTGGTACTGGGGATTGAACTCGGGACCCTGCGCTTGCCAGGCAAGCACTTATTCTACTGAGCTATCTCCCTGGCCCTCAGTCATTCCTTTTGACTTTGCAAGTTATATGTGTTCTTCTGCCCTTTAGCTGAAAAACAGGCTCTTCACGTACAGTATTTCAGAGCCAAAAGAAGCTGCCTTGTAGGGAGACTTGCTTGTAAGTGAGGCCAAGATGTAAGAAAAAGTTGTCAGAAAGTTCTGCTACTCAAAGTGTGGTCTCCCTACTAGCAACTTACTAGAAACGCCTCACCTCAGCCCTAAAGAATTAGACCTATGGTTTTCATTGCCAGGTGACTTCGTACACACAGTGCTGTGTGAGCAGGTGTAAGAGGACAGTATGAACCGTAGCTTTTGAAGAGAAGTGGATGACAGAGATGGGCAATGGCTCACACAACTGCATGCCAAGAGGGTGTGAATGAGACCACCCCATGCTAAGGCCCCAACCAATTCCCCAGGCATCATACTAAGTGGCTCTGTGGGTGAGGACAGCACCAGAAGCGCGGGAACCTGCACCACACTTACCTGCAGGGAGCACACAGCAGCACTCACTCGGGAGCCCTGAAACCCCACGATGACAGCAGAGCTGGCATCCAGTCAAGCAGGGGCAACATGAGAAGAGGAAGAACCACCATTGCTGCTAAAGAGTAAATGGAGGCAACGGAAAGCACCCAGTGGGCACAGTAAGAAGTCTGGATGCTGGAACCCCAAAAGATGGGGCTAGAGTGAGAGCAAGCTAAAGGAGAAGGCACAGGGATGTTTGCTTCATTCTGTTTGTAATGAGGTCTTAATACTTCAGGGAAGAGACTGGTGAGGAGAAGACAGAGCCACTACACGGCGGAGTTGATGAGGGGAGACCCTTGTGGAGACGGGCGAGTTAAGAGGAGCAACGTCGGAACAGAGGAAGCGAAGCCCCAGCAGGCGTGCTGCAGCGCGCAAGAGAGCCACGTTGCTCAGCAGCTGAGACTCAGACCTTCAGCTTTAGCTGCAGTGTTGGCACTGGGCGGTTTGGGCGCTCGGTCTCTGAAAGGTTCTCCATCACTGAACTAGAAGGTGACTAGTACGGTTGTGCGACCGCCGAGACACGTGGGGCCGGGGGAGTGCACATCACTAGGGTTTTCACTCCAAGAGAGGGTGAAGTACAGAGCAGGATTCCTCGTACAGCAGGGCTTAGGCTCTGGCTCAGACTAGATCTTAGGAAGCATTAGTGAATATGTATCTTTTAATGTTTAAGAAAAATGTAACATCTTCACGGAAGTATCTTATCTTGAATAAGTTCCGGCTGTCCTATCTTCAAGGAGAAGTATGCTAGGAAGTATCAGACTGCAGTTGGAAGTCCTAGACTCACAGCCTCGGAAGGCCCTAGGGAAGGGGAGTGACCTGCATCTCCCTCCCTCACCCGTACGATGGAACACAGACACTGACCCACACTGGTGAGCCAGGCCAGGCCTGCCCCGGGGAGGCTGATCCTCCACGAGCTGTCTCTGACAATGCCCAAACAGGATTAAAACTGGCCCCAAACCATCTGCTTGTTTTTGTCATCAAAAATTGACCGTTCCACATAACGGCAAGGATAGAACTCCCCGGAATGGATAGCCATGGGATGCTAGTATGCACTGTATCGGTTAGTGTTTGCTATAGAAACAGACACGACACAAGGTATACAAATGTGCAGGAATTTACCAGACTGGCTCACAGTGCCAACCTAACTAGGGGTGTCTGCACACTGGAGACTGAAGGATCTAGCCGAAGGTCTGGAACTCACTGCGGTGTCCCGTGTGAGTCTATCAGCAGGTGAAGGGTCTGCTATGGAAGACTGAAGGATCTGAGCTGGCAGGCGGACGGTGACCCCCAAGCTGACGGCACACGCTGGCGTGCCTTAGACCCGCCCGTCTTCATTTCCCCTTCGTCCCATCCAAGGGACAAGCCGCCCTTGGGTGGTCTCTACAAGTAGGCTGTGGAATTGCTGAGCATACTGAGCTCCTCCCATTCAATCAACCATCACACGAACTTCATTAAAGTAGAGACTGTGGATGCAGCACATTAGAAAATGCTACAAAATCTAACTTAAGAACAATGTATTTTTTCAAATTAATGTGATAGAAGATTTTGAGAGAATAGTGGTTCTGACTTTATTTCTTAAAAAAGTACAGTTAATGTAATCTGTAGAAAATTGATTGATTACACTGTATTAGTGGTACTGTCATTTCTTGGAGGTAAATGATTTTGTCACAGAATTTTATGATGGCTGAGTAAAAAGCAGCATTAACATTTTTTGACAATAGGAAAGTCAAAATTGTAACTTTATAGTTTTTCTTTTGGTCAGGTAATTAAACCACAGACCCAGTCACTGGGTTAGTACTGACTTGCTGGTGACAACACCAGTTACAGTGAACTCACTTTCCGCATGCTCAGAGGTGAATACCGTTACTGCTTCACTACGAATCTGCCGAGAGCAAGTGCGTCCATTTATGATCCTGGGCAGCGAGCAAGGCACACAGAGCAGTACTAACTAGTGAGACGTATTAACTGTCATGAGCATTTCTTTCATGTTTTCAATCTACCGAGCACGCAGCTGAAAAGTGTAACTCATACCCTTGTAATTCACTCCTTTCTTTCCTTTAATGTATTTCATGCAGGGTCTCACTACGCAGCTCGGACTTGTAGTGATCCTCTTGTTGTCAGCCTCCCCGGTGCTGAGATTACAGGCGTGCACCACCATGCCCAACCTCGCTAGGCAGCTCACTGCACCCGGGGGCGGGGCCGGTGGGGCACGTGGGGCCAGGGATCAAATCCCAGTCCCTGCACTTGCCTAAGCAGGTGCTTAGTCCACTGGACTATCACGCCGGCCCTTGACTCTCTCATTTCTAACAAGTACCTGCATTTCAGTTAGTAGTAAGCAACCTCTTCTGTAAAAGCTGAAAGAGGCTGGGGCTACTGTATATGCTTAGCATTCATGCGGCTCTGAGTTTGAGCTGTCCTTAACTCCTCCCAGGAAGCCTGAAAGAGGTGCCAAAAACCTAATTACTAGGTTGGTTTTTTTTCTCAGAATCAATTTACGGCTGTCCAGTCCCTGTAGGAGCTGGTGTTGAGGCACGCAGCACACCTCAGCTGCTGCAAGGATGCCAAGTGAAAGCAGTTTGTCCCACGGGGCCTTCCCTGGCTGTGCATGCTAAGACTGCTCATCCTGTCAGCCGGCTCCTTTACAGGGCATTACTCGTCGCAAGATAGAACGCTACGACAGCGGACTTGTAAGCTCCACTGAGATGACTACAATTTCAGATATTATTCGGAGAACTTTTAGAACAAAATATAGTCATTACCATAGAGTAATGTTTTAAAAGATCTTAATTTTACTCAGAATGTTAATAGCTTAGAAAATTTTTTTCTGAATTTTTGGCACTTTACATGCTAGACTTAAGTGATTTTTGTACCAAAATATATTAGTAAATATGAAGTATAATGACTTTCTATTTAGCCACAGTATATTATTTTAAGAATGGAAATTAGCTCATGTGAATAAGTAGACATTGGTTTTCACATAATTTTGAGAAAGCATTACTTACAAGTAATTATTACTTTAGAACAAAAGCTGTTCAAGCCCTGGCGGAGGTCACGTGAGGAGAAACCCGTCTTTCAGTGGGTCATCGTCTTCTACCGTAAAGTTTGCTGTACCTGTGTAGTGGGCTTGTCCGGATACTTCCACGATAACAGCTTTGAAATCTCCACATTTTGCTTCCTGAGAAAAGATGAAGAGAACATACTCTGAAAACACTGCAGGCTGGGGGTGTAGCTCAGTGGCGCAGCACCTGCCCGGCAAGCATGAGACCCTGGGTTCGATTCCCAGTACCAAAACCAAAAGCAAAATACTGCACACATGCTGAATCTGATGTACAAATTGTACTCTTGATTATTTTCATTCTAAGAAAAACCCAAGGGTTAATCCTGCAGGCAATGGAAATAACAGGATGTTAAGGACAGTGACACGGGTACATGTTGTTTTAGATAAATTTAGCTTTAAAGTATGGGACAAACTGGGGTGGGGGAAAAAATATTAGAAGCCCAGAAATCTGTTAAGAGATAACCTAGATTCACTGATTAAACCCGCAGTCACTAGGTAGTGGGAGAACATAAGACAGAGACACTTTGCCTGCTGACCAATGAAGGTAGTAAGTAAAGAATTAGGAATATGGCCGTAACGTGTGGCTTGGAAGTACTGATGGTGGTGTCATCGTAACTGCGAAGGGAAACAGGAGTGGCATGTGGAGGGAGGTCGGGAGGGGCCTTGAAAACGCGAGTTAGGAAAGGCTGTTCACTATGATAAAGGACCGCATGATTCATTGGGTTAACTTGCTCGCTGCAGATTAATTGTTCTGCAAATTTCGCTTACTACTATGAGGTTTATTAGCTCAGCTTCTACATTTAAAATGTGACTTCATTACAAAAATTCCACTTTCTTCAAATTTTCTTGGCTTTATATATTACATAAAATGAAAAAAACACTTTTATAGAACCACACACACAAGAACCTCCAAACTCTTAAAATTCTTTTTTTTTTTTTTTCCTGTATTTTTTAGGGAAGGGTCTACAGGGTGTTCAGGGTTTCACTACTAGATCGAACTCATAGTGATTCTCCTGCTTACAGCCTCCCAAGTGCTGGCATTACAGGTGCACACCCCCACACGCAGTCTCAATCGCCCTCTCAGCTCGCCCTGGAGGTGGGGCCAGCATGGCAGCTGGGGATTGAACCCTCTGACCTGCGCCTGCTTGCAGGCGCTTTAATCCACTGAGCTATTTTGCCAGCCCTCCAACTCGTAATGGTTTTCAAACCATTTAGCGATGCGGGCTGTCACTCCTGAGCCAGTGGGGCTTCTGTCAACCTGGGTCAGAACACATGACGACAAGGATGTTCAGAGGCGCTAGCTACACAGTCCTCGTGTCTGTGAACAATTCCAGCTTTAATACCTGTTCATCTGCAAATAGATTCTCAGGAACCCTTTATACCTTAAATCTTAAGGATGCCCTAAAAGCCCTGCAGGCTTTATTTATCAGTATTTACTATACTGTGAATATATTTGTTCACTGCCTCACTTGAAAATAAGCCTATTACATATTAATAAAAAAAAGTGAAAATTAATTTTGCAAAAGAAAAAAATTAATGAGGAAAGTGGCACTGTTTTACATGTTTGCAAGCCTCTTGCATCGCGGCTTAGAGAAGACAGCTGGATTCTGACATCTGTTGCATTCAATTGAAAGTACCACCCTCTGTGACCTC
Source organism: Octodon degus (assembly GCF_000260255.1). NCBI lineage: Eukaryota > Metazoa > Chordata > Mammalia > Rodentia > Octodontidae > Octodon > Octodon degus. Next base: position 27,842,916 of record NW_004524583.1, read on the forward strand.
TGAATGCCCCTGAACCCTCCTGAGGGAAAGGGAGAAGGCAAACGGCCTCTTGGCGTCATTAGCACAATTCTCATCTTGCAGACCCATGTGAAGCTCGCTGGGGCTCTTCTGAGAGCCAAGTGGAGGACCCTTCCCAAAACACAGGCCTCTCCGTCCCACCCACAACACGTTCACACCCAGGAAACGAGGGGTGCTCACCCTCACAGCGCTGCCTGTGAACACCGAGCTGGTCGCGCTGCTTTTGAAGGTCCTGGGCTGGTTCAGGCCTAGAAGGCCTTTGTGGTACTGCAGAGCGATGCGGGCTGTCACTCCTGAGCCGGTGGGGCTTCTGTCAACCTGGTCAGAGCACACGATGACAAGGATGTTCAGAGGCGCAAGCTACAGTCCTGGTGTCTGCAAACAATTCTGGCTTTAATACCTGTTCATCTGCAAATACACAGATGTTGGTGGTTGGTTCCTCATTGTAAGCATCCTTCCCATCTGTTAATATGGTTCCATATAGAAAGGCGAGGTCTTCGCTCTCTGGGTGAGTAATCTCAAACTGTAAAATAACAATGATGAAATAACCATGTGTAAAATAAATATTGATTCAAATTTATCTTCACAAATAATGTAGATAAGGTATTCCCAGATATGTTAGAGCAGGGCACAAACACTAGATATTACTGTTATTCTCTAGATAAATAATTTTATTGGAAATTGTGATTTTTATCATAGTTTGAGATCCTTCTAAAGAAACCGCTCCAAATATACCCTCAGCTACAGGAACTGTTGTTTTATTTCCATTCCCCACACACCGACACACACACCGAAGCACAGACCTCAGGGCGGTCGGGCTACAGGCTGGCAGTGGCTGAGCTAAGCGTAGCGTGTGGTCAACGTGAAAAGCCCGAAGAGGAGAATGTGGAAAGCCAGTCACAGTGAGAGTCCAGAGTGGAAGTTAACACCAGCAAGAGACAAGGATGGTGCGAGGCCACGGGCAAACACAGGATCCCAACCTGAGGTGCAGAAGCAAGTGGACGTAAAAAACCGTAAGGACCTCAGAGGAGGAAGTCTTAGAAGACGCACACAGGCTGAAGCAGGTACCAGCAAGAGGCTGAGGCCGCCCGGGGCCCAAAGGTGTCCTCACTGTGCCAGGGTTCTGGGAAGTCTAGTTGTCTACGTTCCTTGGATTTCTGCAGTGCCCTAGAGTATGAGATTACTCTAACTTTCTCATATATTCTTGTAATTAGTACATTCCATCCCCATTTACCTGTCATTTAAAACAACTGGACAATTTGAGAGCCCATCAAAGCCCACACTAAGCAGGGCTGCGTATTGATCCTGGTTTTCTGTTCTCTGACCTCTGAGATAACAGCACACCCCAACAACACCCTGTTCGTAGGGGTGCTTGTTCCCACTAGGCCAAGCTTCTGGGAGGTGGGGTTTGTTCTTCTTGTGAGGCTGCAGCGTCAGTCACAGTGTCTGACACGCAGTGAGTTCTTGGCAAATGTTTGCAAGAAAAATGAATGAAGGTGAGTTAGCCCCTCACTCTGCAAGCGGCCCGTCCTCAGTCTGCATCAGTGATGTGAGCTCACAGAGCCGCCCTGCCATCTGCCACTCAACAACAGAATCCCGGCTCCGCTGCCACCGCCACCTGTAAGGAGCTGGGGCTTTAAGGTGGGTTCAGAACCACTCCATCTACTAAGACAACTGTCTCCCACAATTTAATTTAAAATGAGGTGGGGTTATCTTGTGCCAAAATGTTCAGTTATTAGCTGTCTGCTGAATGAAACAAAAAACTGACAAATACAGAGCTTTAGAAGTTACCGTGATAACTCCACACACTGATATTAACAGTTCTCCCAAAATGATCATTTTTGGAATACCTGAGTTATAAATTATATCAAATTAAAACACTGAGAGTGTGAAATGGGCCATATTTATGCAAATATGTCAAGCACTATCTTAGTTATTTTTTACTGCTACTAATTAAATCCTTCTATGCCAAAACATTTAAATACTGTGTTCTGCCCATGGGTTCTGAAGGTAAAATAGCACATGTGCTAGAAATGAAAGAAATAACCTAGACTTGTTAACCTAAACTGATTTTATTATCAGAATAGTTTCTTCCTGAGCAAAAGCTAGTTACCTGAAGTTAAGCAAGTTCTTAGCAATAAAAGAAAAATTCACTAAGTAGGAATCACTGTCTTTCATGAGAGCCTTATCAGACCCAATGAAAATATCTGTAAGCTGAATTTACACTCATTATTCTCAAGCTTTTCAGAAAAATGAACCTCATATTGCAAAACACATCTCAATGGACTACTGTCACTTACCATAAATCATATTACCATACACATATTAATGAAGATAATAGTTATCACTTACTGCCATACTTACTGACCATTGATCATGGGCCAGGCAGTACACTGAGTCCACACACTGGCTCACTTCACTCACAATACCCTAAAAACATTTACTGCACGAACGCTGTAAGCAGCAGAGCTAGAACTCCCCAGGGGTCTACTGTAGCTAAGCCTGCCATACTGCTAAGCCAGTATCTCAAGACCCCGTCTGAGTACTGCCAGAAGTTACACATGTGCAGGATCAGGGTCTCTCAGCCATGGAAACTTCACGGCTCCAGGCCACGGGGTGCTGGGTGTGGAGGCCAAGGCTGCACAGACCTGAGCTTTCACCGCCGTGGTCACTGCACTCGCGGCGTCCACGAGGTCCCTTGTCTTTGCAGCACAGACATCGAGCCCTAACTTTCCTGCACTGACGAGGGCGTAGAACGCGCCACCATATGCGATGTCCACCATAACCCTTCCATGACCAGGAACATCCACTATGAGATCTAAAAAGAAGTGTTTGGAAAACAAGTGTCAGTATTTTAGCAAAAACTCACAGTATTTTAAATACGTTTATTCAGGGGGAGGGCAATTTTCTTGTCATGAAAAGGAATGAAGTAGAAATTCATTTTCTAAACGAGCAAGCATCAGGTAAATGAAGCGAGGTGCATCTTGATGCTGCTGTGTGAGCCAGGTAACATCTGCGCACCGTTTCTCCAGTCACAAGTGTTTGTCACTCTGAGACTCCCTTCTAGAAAACCTCAGAGAGGCGAGAAACAAAAGCCCTGGGACATCAATAGCAGATACCACACAGGTTCCTGACTGAACCACGAGATGGTTAAAGATAGTATTGGATTCCTATTGACAAATTGGCTTTCTTCAGCTCTAATGTCACAACAAAAATTTTAAAAATACTATTCTATATGAATTAGACCCAAACATTTATCTACATATCATCTCCCGCAGTGTCCTTCAAGCAAGTGCTCAGAGGAAAGGCCACGGTCGAGCGGCTGGCCCCTGCGGCACCATTCTGCATCCAGGGTTTTATCTGCGCGTTGTAAGCCCCCGACACGCTGAAAGCTTCCCTTGAAGGCCAGCTGTTTGAAGTCCCTTGCCTGTATTTCCACAGGAATGGGTCTGGATGCTATCTTAGGACACTGAAACGCTCTTCACTCCTCACACACTCCTTCCTGTCTCCCTCCTCGCCAGCCCAAGGCCGCACGGAGGCCACTGTCTAAGGGGGAGGCACATGATCAGGATTTCTGTTTTACAGATTTTCGGGGGAAAGGCAAGTGTCCCAGAGGGGGAAATATTCCTACCAGCCTGCAGCCATTCCTTTCCCTGACTGCAGAAGGGCCTGTGCGAACTTCCCGGCACCCAGGAGGGCATGGGGCAGGGGCAGCCAAGCAGGAGAGGAGCGGGAGGGAGCCTCCGCTCAGGTGGGCGGACTTGGGCTGCCCGTTGTGTCAGCAGAGGCCAAAGGCCTCTCCTTCCCAACGCACTGCTGACTCTTAAGAAAACTTTGCTCGAACAGATACAATTTAGTGTTTCAGTGAGCCCCTGCCTCAGAAGAGCTGGGCGTGGACTTCACGGCCACGGTGCTGGGTTCGATCGCCAGTACCAAAAATGAAAAAGAAAGAAAAAAAGCTTTATCTCGATGCTGATGTAACACTGTCATGAAAAGCAGGTTTAATGAAAGAAGAGTGAGCACGAAGACAGAAATTAAGGACTACTGGAATGTGGATGCTAAGGCTTTCCGGTGGGCACAGCACAAACTGGCACCTATCCTAGGGCACGGGTGCCAGGCTGTGGCCGGGCCCACCTGCCCCCTTCCTGGACTGTGCACCCCAGCAGTGCACTGGCCGCCAATCCCCAGGCCAGGCACAGCGAGGACACTGGCTCCAGGAAACACAACGCTGAGCCCTCAACTGCTCTCTGGTCCACTCTGAAATCTGGAGCTAGGCTTTCTTAGGATGGGCAGTTAGGCTTTCTTAGGATGGGCACTCTACCTCTGATTTTATTTCATCTTCAAAATGGACCACTTGTCCATCAAAGTTACTTCCATGCACTAATTTTTTAAATACAGTTTAATTTCAGTAGGAAAACAATTTTCAAGAGGATCGGGCATTTATATTTGTCAATTAGCAGTCTTCAAATATTATGTATTTAGCTACTCATTCAACAAGCATTTATTCGTTACCTACTGTTCTCAATACTTAGAACAAGTGGCAAACAAAGGACCTCGCGTTTTAGCACAGTGGATTGGAGCTGAATTCAGCAACCCTCTGAGGTCCTCATTTCAGACTGTGACACTGAGGCACTGACTGTCACAAGATCACAAGGACCTGGAAGGCAGAGCACTGTTCCTGAACGAAGGTGGCCCCTGCCTTTTATGCATTTTCAAAGTAAAGAATATAGGATTTAATTTCCTTAATAGCTAGGTGGTCATTAATGTCCACTAATTATTGCACGGTTGCATTGTGACACTCATAACTACTGCACACAAGGGGTTGGCTGCACCTGCCCTAACCAATCCAGGTCCATGGTGACGCTGCAGCCAGCTGTCAATTTCCACAAAATCCAGAGCCTTTAATCTGCTGGAGTTGCTTGGGGGGAAAGTGGGTAGGCATGCTAATTAAACTGCTGAAGTTCTTAAGACAAAACCTAAATATCAACCGACTCCCTCAAATGCCAATCTGAATGTGACACCACTGTCTCCTAAAGGGAACGTATCAGTTTTGCCAGGTGTTCACCAACTTGGACATTTGGCCTGTGGTGACAAACCCGTGCTAATGGTATCATTCATGATTTGGTTAATCTGGAAGCCAAGTCTTCAAGCAGAATCAAGATCAACTTTCTAACTGAATGATTTGTATGGCTTGATACTCTGAAGAAAAGGAACAATAACCCTGTTCCTGGATGAATTAGATCTACTCTCAGCTCATTCCAATCTCCAATACTAAAGCATTCTTTATGCTAGAATTCAGCCTCTTAGAGGGACAGCTCAGGGAGACCAAATACCAGGCATCATGCTGTCCGCTGGAAGGATCTCCCTCTTTGTAAGGACTGCAGTTCTCCAAATGTCCTGCTTTATATGACAAATGAGGATCTGTATTAGGGAATCCACCAACACCTTCTAAAGATGTGATATGCTAAGGTATAGTATATAATCCTGTATCTTCCAGTCTTTTCATCTTGAGATATCCATTTTGTATAATTTTAAAATTGTAAGACTCTTGCATATGACAAAAACACTAACATAAGACAAATGAAGAAAAAGGCTCAGGGAGGCTAAATAATTTTCCAAAGGATGCACAGAGCTGTCAAAATTTGTCCTAGGCAGTGTTCCTGTACTTTAAAGAATAAAGCAGCAACATTCACAATGTCACTTATGAGTTGCTTCATTCTTTTTCTTTCCTTTTCGAAAATGAGTCACTTTTGACAGATGGAAAGGAGACTACATTTAGTCACTTGTTTGAGCGACTCACGTGTCTGCTAAACATATCCTGGGCCAGCCCAGAACCCTGGTAAACGTTCCATCCTCTGATCTTTCCTTGGACTCTCGCTTCCCATGCTTCATTCAGCTATGGAATCTCTAGGAACGCCTGAAAATGCAGAACCAGGCCCTGCACAACGAAGCAGGGCATTCTGTCGGAGGGGGCTTCCCGCACGCAGGCTCGGGGGTAGAGATCTGTAGGCTCACTCAATTGCACGCACCAAAACTACGAGGCTGAGATGCTGACCCTCGTCTGCAGCGATCTGGAGTTTACTTCTGGTTAATCGCGACTACGCAGCATGGGCTAGCGGCACCGCAGTTAGTTTGCGCCCCTGCCGCGTCTCCCCACAGGGGGCGCCCGCGGGTTACCTGAGGCCAGCACAAAGGCCGGGACGCTGTGGAAGCGCACCGGGCCACAGCTGCGGCCGTCCTCACACGCCACGAAGACGGCCACCAGCCCGCAGGGGCAGTGGATGTTGACGCGGGCCTCGCGCGCGCCGGCGGGGGGCGCGGGCAGCAGCCCGAAGTCCAGCGCGAAGCGGCCCAGGGCCAGCACGGCGTGGCCGCACATGGAGCTGTAGCCCGCGTTGTGCAGGAACAGCACGCCCAGGTGCGCGTCGGGCAGCTCGCTGCGCACCAGCACCGCCCCGTACATGTCCCGGTGGCCCCGGGGCTCGAGCAGGACCCGGCGTCGCACGTGGTCCAGGTGCTGGCGCATGTAGCGCCGCTTGGCCAGCAGCGTGGGCCCGACCACCTCGGGGCAGCCGGCCAGCACGATGCGCAGGGGCTCGCCGCCCGTGTGCATGTCTACCACCGACAGCGCCGGCGTGTTCGGGTCGTGGGGGGGCAGGCGGGGCACGGCCGGCGCGCCCTCCATGGTCTGCGCCGCGGCGCCCTCGCTGCAGGACCCACGCGAGACCAGCTAGACCCGACGGACCTTCAGGACGGAGCGTCCTAGCTGAGACCAGGGGGCGGGGCTTCCGCGGACTTACCGGAAGTGGGGCGGGGCGCTGGCGCCTAGACCTGGGATCCGGCAGGGCTTCGTATCCTAAACTCGGGAACAAGGAAGGGCCTCGGTGTGGAAACCGGAAGTGGGTGGAGCTTCGCGGTAGACCCGGAAGTAGGGCGGGGCTAGGACGCCTAGTTAGGAGGTGGGCGGGGCTTTGGCAGCCTAGCGGAGGACGGGGCGGGGCTTCGGAGCGGTCTCCGGGTTACCGAGAGGCGGAACCCGGAGGTGTTGTGGTCGGGGTGCCCCGGCGCTGCGGAGGTGTCTGTGGACCCAGAGCCCCCGCAGCGAGGCCCTCGGACGGCCAATGGGTGAGTGGTCGCCGTGGCCCGTTAGCAGGTAGCGACCTCCGGTGGCCGCGCAGGCCTGTCCCGGGCCGGGCTCCACGCCCCAGCTCCCGGCGGCGGGCTGTGGTAGGAAGGAGCCGGGTGGCTCTCCAGTCCGGGGTCCCTGCACTGCGCGAGGAGGGGACGTTTTCCTGTTGGTTGGCCGGGAAATGAGGCGCGCCGAGGCGGCGGAGCGCGGGCGGGCCCGGGCCGGCCCTAGGGAAGGAGGGCGGGGAGGCCGGCAGCGCCGCAGCCGTGTGGCCGGGCCGAGCTGTGCGCCCGACGCTCCTGCTGGCTTTCGGGCCTGGGACGCTGGGGAACTGCGTCTGCGCGCAAGTGAGCGTTCGTCTGCGGGGTTTGCTGCCAGTTCTGCCTCCTCGGGACTTCTGGAGCAGCCGATTGTCCTTGCTTAGAAAAGGAGGAAGGGCCTCTTAGACCTGGGAGGCTTGGCTGTTCATGAAGAAGTTGGGAAACGGTGGCTAGAGTGTGGCCATAAAGGCGTAAATTTCACGTCAGTTCACATTTGGGACATCGAGTTGGACTTTTTAGGAGGTCAGGACTGTTCTGTTTCCCTGAGGACCTTCAGTGGCCCCTGTATAGTGGAACGCGACAGTCAGTACATGCTTCTGAATGAACGAACGAATGAAATCAGATGTCACTGATGAAAACTCTTGCTCTAGTTTCTGTGAGTGGACAAGATTGAGGTTGGATTTTTTAAAGGCGAGGTGGGTTTTGGTTCTTGCTGACCTTTGCTTTTAATTTTGCCCAAGCTTGGAGATCAAGATTGATTCAAGGCAGTGGTTCGCTAATATTGGTCAGTGGCCCACTAACAGTCTTCACGAAATTTTCACCTGTCCTCAAATGATAAAAGTGAGAAAGATGTAGGAAGTCTTGTAGAGATGAACTTATTTTCTCTAACGGCCTGGACTTTATTCTGAGAATTTGTCCTTTTTGCATTCGTGTGGTTAAAAGGTGTTTTCTTATGAACAAGGTGGCAATAGTGTGTGTTGCTGATGCCCTGAATGGGCAAAACGAAAAGAGCTGACCCACCCTCAGCGCCTTAGCTTTTCAAAAATGGTTTTTGCATTGTATAGTCAAAGAGAATTACAAGTCTACTCCAATCAAGGGAAATGTATGCTCCCCTGGAGACATGCTGGGTTAGGTTTTGAGTTTTGGGAATCAAATGAGCCTTGCTGGGTGGGGCATTAATCACAGTATTAATAACAAGATTTGCTTGGAACAGTTTAAAAGAAGAGATTTTAAAATGTACGAGGACTTCTGTCTTAATACCTATCATTTTAGAGACTGAAACTATTGAGATATGTCTGGCAAGTGCTTCAGCTGTTATTGCATTATTTTTTTATAATCACAAAAGATGTTACTATACTGGCGTTTGTTTTTAAAAAGCTGTCGATATTCAACCAGCATGCCTTGGACTTTATTGTGGGAAGACCCTGTTATTTAAAAATGATTCAACGGAAATATATGGAGAATGTGGGGTAAGTGTGATGTTTGTATAATATTTTATTTGTAAAGTCTATTTGTTTTTGAGGTATTTTTACCTGTAGAATCTTTTTCTTAAGCTGTGTACAAAAAAGCATAGATAAAATGCTTATTTTTGTTAGAATATTGAAATATACTATCTTACATCTTTGATGGTCACAGTTAAGAACATTTTATAATTATTTTTAAATGACTTAGTGCAGGGACTTGTACAGTAAGTTAATGTTACAACTCCAAAGCATTTCTCTGCAGTTATTTTTTTTTCAAAATTTTATTGATAAACAGATAGCAATGAGACAGTTTCAAACCAAATCGGTAGTACAGCTTCAACAACAACACACTGCATATATTCTTCTTAGTGGTTAATTGCTGTACACGAACTGGACTTGAGATCCTATTTACAAACACCATTAGAACAAATCATTCTATTCATTAAGAGAATGTAACTATATATCTATCCTAATCACTTTGAATACACAGACACAAAATGGACAGTCATCTGTATACCCCTTTTTTTCTAAGTCTGCAATTATTTTTATATGATGTTACCAAGTAGGATTTTTACATGTTAGCTATTTTAGCAATTAAATTTAAAAAATCCTCTATGAAGATTTTACAGGTATAACCCATACAATGTAGGTATATATTTTACTTGTGCTTTGAGTTCTTTATATGTATAAAAAGCTTTCTATGTCTAAGGCTACATTTAAATGGTCCAACTACTATGGGATGTACTAACATTCTAAGATATGCGTGAATAAAAAACTGTGTCTCTGTACTGTAGGTCTGCCCAAGGGGGCAGAGGACAAATGCACAGAAGTACTGTCAACCTTGCACGGGATCTCCAGAGCTCTATGATTGGCTCTACCTTGGATTCATGGCGATGCTGCCTCTTGTTTTACATTGGTTCTTCATCGAATGGTACTCGGGGAAAAAGAGGTTAGCCCATTCTATGAATGGATATGAAAGCACCGATTTTGTAGTCATTACTAGTTATTTATTTTGGTGCTGGGGACCATGTGCATGCTGAGCACACACTCTTCCACTGATGGGATTAGCAAATTTGGGGGAAAAATAGGGCTGGGATCTAGTTCAGTGTAAAGGCCTGGTTTTAATCCCTAGTACTACCCAGAAAAGCTGTACCACATCTTACCAGTACAGCATGAGACATGTCAGCAGTAGCATCTTTGAGTTTTGAGGCAGGGTCCCGCTGTATAGGCTAAGCTGACCTTGATCTCACTGTATAGCACAGGCTGGCCTAAAACTTAGAATTCTCCTGCCATAGCCTGGAACAGTGCAATGGGGACAGTGAATCCAGGGACCTCATTGCATCCTTCTGTTTAGCTTCCAGTTCTCTGAAGTTGGGGTATAACTTACCAGTCAGGGGTGGTTGTATCATAAGCAATGTCACTGTTTATCAGAAACATTTCCACAGTCTGAACATTGTAAATAGCTTCTAGGCACTGGCAGAGATACCAGAAAATGTTTTCTTGAGGTACACGCAATAGGAAGAAATAGAACATCTTAGCAGAACAGCGAAGGTTTGTGTGAACACGGAAACATATAAGCGCTTCTAAATAAGCTTTATGTCCTGAAGCTCAGATTTTCACGTACAACTGAAATGCTTCATTAATGCTTTCCACTTATCATCTGATCACAGTCTTTAAAAAACTACATAGACCATGAGGGAGAGCCAGGCTTTTTTCCCCTTTGGTTTTTACTTTGGGAAAGAGTCTTGCTAAGTTGCCCAAGCTGGGTTTGAACTGGTGATCCTCCTGCCTCACTCTCCCAGAGTGCTGGGATTACAGGCAAGCATTACCGTAATGCCTGCCTTAGCATCAGGTTAAATGCGCATTATAATTACACTAAAAACACCAGCATCCCAGCGGCCTCTGCAAGGAAGCCAGGGGGCCCCAGTCAGCAGCCGCACTTCACCTGGCTGCCATCACCCAGCGCTGACCGCAGCCTGTGAAGTTAGCTGTGCCGCACACTGCGGCGCAGGTGAGCCGCGGAGTCCACCCCAGCTCTGCATCACGTGGCACAGAAACGCCTACCTTCTCCAGGCCATTCCAGCTGCAAGAATAGAAGTAATCAGTGGCTGGCGTTTCCGGTCCCTGGGTTCTGGGGTAGTTTGCTGCGCAGTGATGGGTGATAGAGCATTACTCATTTTAAACGAAAGAATCAAAACCATCTGCAAACTCAGCTTTGGAAATAACCAGGGACTTTAGTAAAGAGACTGGCTCTGAGGTAAATATAAAAAGTCTGTGTCTTGGGCTGGGGAGATAGCGTGGCGGTCTAAGTGCCTGCCTCGCAAGTGCAAGGACCCATGTTTGATCCTTGGTACCACATGTTGTGCTGGCCACCAGAACCAAGCATGGTGGCACAGACCTGTAATCCCAGGGCTGGGGAGGCTGAGACAGGAGGATCGCTAGTACGAGCTGCAGAGCGAGACCTGTACCAAATAAATAAATAAATGGATTATAAAAAGGTGTATTCCTATATTATAAAAAAATCTGTTATCTTTCTATATTACTTAAAAAATCTCTTACCTTCCTGTTAGAATTTATGTTGTATTTGACAAACTAATTTTATTTTTTTATTTTTATTTTTTTTTAAAGTTGATATTACACTTATGTGGAAGAACAAAGGCTAGGGATAACCATGATCACTGAGGAGTAGTAATATTATTTTGTCTCACAGATGGATAAATGGACCATCGGAACAAAATAGAGAAGCTAAAAACAGACTAGTTATGTGTGCAACTTTGTTCTGCAGAAGCTGCGTGGCAGATTAGGGCGGAGGAAAGACTGCCCGCTCAGTGCATTGCTGTGGCTGCGGCAGCGGCAGCTGCACTCTATCTAGGTGGCAAAGTCTGCAGCTTGCTGTTACCCGAAACCTATTCACCGTGCTCTGGTAATCTCGGTGGCTGCGCTTCTGCTTGCTTCCAGCTCCAGTGCGCTCTTCCAGCACATCACTGCGCTGTTTGAGTGCAGCGTGGCAGCCGTCATCACCCTGCTCGTGAGTGACCCTGTGGGCGTTCTCTACATCCGTTCCTGCCGCGTGCTGATGCTGTCAGACTGGTACACGATGCTGTACAACCCGAGTCCAGATTACATCACCACGGTGCACTGCACCCACGAGGCTGTCTACCCGCTGTAGGTGTCTGTTTACATACATTGGGTCACCTGTTGTTGGGCAGATGTGTCCGAGGCAAGGGTCGTTAATGGGAGGGCCATTCATGATGAGGCAGGAAGGTGTCGGGGAAGTCAGGATCCTGGCAAGCTGGTAGGGTATAGGGAGCCCTTCCAGTCTCTTCTTGGTCCAGGACATTTATAACCCCATGGATAAATTACTGCAATCCCATCAAGTTAATTCTGTGCAACTCATGGTGCAAATAAAGACGCTGAAGCATATTTGTAGTAACAGTGAGCCCAGGGGTCCTGAGTCCAGCCGTGATGATGGCGATCCAGAACAAAAGCCTCCACCTAACCTGAGTTTTATTCACTCCTGAAGAAAGGAGTGGAGTGAAGGAATGAGTGACTGAGAATGACAGGAAGTAGGTGAGTGCTATGAGCTGGGTTAGGCTGGAGGCCTGCATTCACCTCTGCAGCATGCAGAGAGGAGGAATGCAGAAAGAGTAACCTGCATAACAGAATGAGACAGTGTCTCATGTTTTTGGGTTGGCGCTTCAGCTCTGATGTGTAGACTCTCAAGCCCCAGGAAGTCACAACCTCCGTCTTGGAGGCTGATCCCAGCCCACAGCATGTAGCGTTGGCTCTTCAGTCTCATCCCAGCTCACACACAGGAGCAGTGGGTGGGGGCTCTGGGGAGGCATGCCTGCCGTCTTGAAGACCCGCATCAGCATCTAGCTAGACCAATATGCATTGCTTAAAGACAATTGAAGGGATAAGGAAAAGTCCTAGCCAGCTCTGGTCATATCAATGCGTGGAAATAGGGTCAGGCTCAGCCAAAGTGGAGACAGTTGCTCCTCTTTTAAGGAGAGTTGCCCAGGTGGTCCTCCATAGAAGATTTAGTGTGGCCTTGACAGGGTGAGTCTGCCCAGGTAGACGGTCCTTGAAACAGGATGTGTGTGCAGCATTGTGCCGCTGGGTCAGTTAATTCTGAGTTGCAGCTGACAGCTGGGTATGTAGTCAAGGCCGGCTGAGTCTGCCAGCCCAAAGTATAGTTTTAAAATCTCCCACTATGCCAGACCCCGCCCCCCGCCCCCACAGTAACCACTTGTAATTTTAAGTGTTATTGGTTTTTAAAACTGCAGTGATATGTAAGTACATATGATATATAAGTCAGTAGAATTTTAGTTTTGTTAATTCAGATACACACAAATAGCATTATAAAATCATGGAGTGGGGCCAGCCAGATAGTTCAGAGGACTAACGCACCTTCTTAGGCAGGTGCAGGGACAGGGTTCTATCCCTGGCCGGGTAGGGCTATGCCAGCCCCACCCCCAGGGCGTGCTGAGAAGGGACTGAAACTAGGCACGGCAGCACATGCTGTAATCCCAGCACTTGGAAGGCTGAAAACAGGAGGATCACTATGAGTCCAATCTGTGTAGTGAGACCCCGTAGACCATATACTAAATATATAAAAATGAAATAAAATAATCTTGGAGTAAAGAATCTAAACCAAGCAGCTGTGTCTGCTAAGAAAGTCAAGGGAATTTAGTTATGTAAGAGACCCCCAAGGTTGGTGTATGCTGATCAAGCTAATTAGGTACTGTACGACCTTCCCAGTGACACTTAAAATGCTGTCCTCCTGCTTTCTTTTGTCCTGTTGTTTTGCTGTTAAGTTTAATTTGAAGGTACAGGAGGACAAGTAATCTACTAAAGAAAATAACCCTAATGAATGAGGGATGGGACGCCAGAGGCACGTATCTACGAGCTTCCTTGATTTGCTTTAATATTTCCTCATCACTAATTTTTTCTCATGGAAATATGTAAAATTCAGGTATCTAAATTATTATTTAAAATATTTAAGTCTTTTTTATTTCCACTGAACTTTTAATATCTCTTGGTTGACCCATACAATCATCTCTGTAAATAAGATTGGGGTCAGGAGATAGCTCAGTAGAATAAGCACTTGCCTGGCAAGCACAAAAGGCCTGAATTTAATCCCTGGTTCCACCAAAAAAAATAACAACAACAAAAAAAAGGTGCCTTGTGATGTTCATGCTTGCATGCGTTGTGTGCCATGTACCTGCTTTTTCATGGCTGCGTGTTGGTCTGTCATGAATATACTGTGAAATGCCTAGTTTCTGATCGTTGAGTATTTAGTGTTTTACTGTATTTTAAGTGATTCAATGAAAATATTTGTACATAAAGTTGTTTGCATATCTCTGATTATTTCCCTGTAAATTTGTACACGTAAATTTCTACAAACACCCGATAGGTCAAAGGGCATAGGCGCTTCTAGCTCTTGTGATGCATATTTCCAAGCAGCCCGAAAAGAGACCAATGTGCATTTGCCAGCAGTGAGGGGCACTGCTCGGCCAGCCTTCCGCTTCTGTGACCATTGCTGAGAGGACCTAAGACGCTGCTGAAACCGTCTTTAGGGTCTTTGATTCAAAAATAGCAAGGATAAGCAAGCTGTTGTGCGCATGGTTTAGCGTGTGATCTCTTTGTTTTACAGGTACACCATCGTGTTTATTTATTACGCATTCTGCCTGGTGTTAATGATGCTGCTCCGCCCCCTTCTCGTGAAGAAGATCGCGTGTGGGTTAGGGAAGTCGGACCGATTTAAAAGTATTTATGCTGCGCTGTATTTCTTCCCGATATTAACTGTGCTTCAGGCCGTCGGTGGAGGCCTTCTATGTGAGTTTGACAAAAGAAGTCAGTTTTTTTGTTATTCTGTGCAGTATTGTGTCTGAACTTTGTTTTGCAAATTTTTCTTCACAGTCTTTCTTTAGTCCTTGAAAATAAGCTTTAGTATATATTTTTGCTAAAGCATATGAGTCTGTATGCTATAGAATGGAAAAGATATTGTGGGCAGCTAATCAAAACTGATTTGCTGAGAAAATGCCTTATATTTAAAACTTATAACCAAATTGGAAAATTTTTAAAATCTTAGACAACAAAAGGTAAACTTCTTTACTTGTGATGGATGGACATTAGTCTCGATACACGCTGCTGTTAAACTGGAGTCTCTTAGATCTCCCCGCCCCCAGTCCTTGGGAAGGAACCCGGGGCTTTTGTGCTGAGCTCCATCCCAGCCCTGTTGTGCATTTACACCTACATGACTCAGCTAAGTTGCTGAGTTGCCTAGGCTGTGGCCAAACTTCAGGCCCTCCTGCCTCAGCCTCCCAGAGCGCTAAGGTCACACGCCTGCGCCACCATGCCTGCTTAAGTCATAGATTTCTGAGGTCCTTTTTGAAAAGCTTTTGCATGGAGCAAAATAGTGTCATTTTAGTCTTTATTAAATTAAATTTATTCCATCCATTCATTTATTCAGCAACCTTTTAGAATGAACTGGGGCTCCAAAGACGGAGAATAAGTCCCTGCAAGGGCTCACATACCGCTTGGAAACAGAGTAGGGAGGCTCAGTATAGCTGAGGGGACACTTTTGAGCACGTGCTATGAACAGGCCAAGGCTGGCACTGTCCTTCAGAAGACTGCAGAGGGCCACCCGTGAGGCTTCGAGGCAGGTCTGGGCGTTAGGATGCACATAATGTGCCTGGGCAGCATTTGGTTCAAGGTAAGGGCTGCGTTCAAGGGCAAAGGAAGAGAGACTTGGAGGCTAGCCAGGGGCCGGTTTTCCTTTGTACTCAGGCTCACAGAGGACTGTACTATTGGCTGCGTGGCATTTGATAATGTATATTCCCCGTAACTGCGGCCATTCCCTGTTAGGTTGGGGCCCTTCAGTCATTCTCCAGCCTGACTGCCGCAGTACGCACTGGAGGGTGTTCTTCTTGCTCTACGAGATAGGGAAGGACTAGCAAAATAATATAGGCGGGAGAGTGATATGATCAGATAGTTTGTGCTTTAGGAAGAAAATGGCCCAGTGGAAAGTGGATAACGAGAGAAAGCAAGCTTGGGGGATCAGTTAAGAGATAATTGCAGCAAGCCCCATCTGATCTAAGGCAGAGAGAGACGTGGGGTGAGAAGCTGTTTCAAAGATAGGGTTAACTACAGTAAGTAGTGAATTAAATATAGGGGTTCAGGAAATGGAATAGGAATACGCTAGAGTAGCTTTCTGGCTTAGTAAACTGGTAGATGGGTTATCAAGGAATTTTAGAGGAAGCCCATAGCTTGGGAGAAGTGAATCCAGTTTCTAGTACTCAATGATTATCCCAAAGGTCACACCTTGCGATTTGGCTGGAGCTTGGGGAGCTGTTGAGGTCAGACGCTTGAAACTGGCAGCCCCAGCTTCTTCTGCCTAGGTTGCTGGTGCTCTTGTGTCAGAGCTCTGGGCTCTGAAGCGAGGATAGGAGGAGCTGTGCCAGGCAGGGGCCCCGGGAGATGGCTCCCTGCCCTGCATGTGCCTTTTACCACCCTGAGTGGTGTCAGGTCGCTGAGTAGTCCAGCCTACACTCAGGACAGTCACAGGGAGGACCGAGGAGCTGGTGCACATTGCGTGAAGCAGCAGCCCCTGCAGCCTCTGAGATGAGCCACAGGGGGCTCTTCGCTCGTGACTGTCATGTCTGGTGTTAGGGGTAGAGCACGTGTGAGCAGAGAGGAGCGGCAGGAGGCTTCCGGCTGCCTACAGGCCGAGGGCAGTGGTGGCGAGCCTTTCAGGATTGCAGGGCTCCAAGCAGCCCACCACAGCCTGTGCTCCCTAGGTTTGCCACCGCTGCACTGGTGGCTTGAGGATCCAGGGAGAGGGCACTGCGAGCAAGTAGGAGGTTGACAGTGACAGGAGGCGGCAGCCGTCTCCCGGGGCCCTGCCTGGCACAGCTCCTCCCGTCCTCGCCCAGAGCTCTGACACAAGAGCACCAGCAGCCTAGGCAGAAGAAGCTGGGGCTGCCAGTTTCAAGCGTCCGACCTCAACAGCTCCCCAAGCTCCAGCCGAATCCCCACACAGGACCTTTTGGACAGTCAGTGTGTGCTTCACTTCTCCCAAGCTACTAGCTTCCTCTAAAATTCATTGTGAACTCATCTACTTGCAAGTTCTCACTGCCAGTAAGCAATCCACATCTGACCCACTGGGGGAGCCAGTGCGGAGGCACCCCAAGTCCTTCCGCAGAGCAAGTGCGCCAGTTCTCGGACTGCACGAACTAGAGTTCAAGGCCACTCCAAACCCTGCCTGGGCCCAGTTCTCCCCACCTATCTGTGGGCCCCATTAGAAGTCATTTATCTGTCGGTCTGTCTCTCTAATAATCAAGTCTGTCTGTCTGCCCATCTATCTGTCCTAAAATTGGGGATTGAATCTAGGGCAAACCTTTTTTATTTTAAGACAGTGTCTTGCTAAGTTGCCTAGGCAGGACTTCAATTTAGGATCCTCCTTAAAGCTTTAAGTTTACATCAATAGCAATATTGTTTAGCCTCTTATAAGTTAATGGGTAACTTTTTTTATGAATTTAGGGTAGGTTCTCTATAGCGTATACAGGGTCTCACTATATAGATCAGACTCGTAGTGATCCTCCTGTTTTTAGCCTTCCAAGGGCTGGGATTACAGGCATGCGCCACCACACCCAGTCTCAATTGCAGTCTTGGGGCGCATCCAGGGGCAGGGCTGGCACGGCAGGCCAGGGATTGAATCCCCAGCCCCTGCATGTGCCTAAGAAGGTGCTTTAATCCACTGAGCTATCTAGCTGGCCCTAATAGGTTACTTTTAAGTAGCTGATTGAGGATGCAGTTACTGTATATGAAAGAAAAACTTATAATGTCAAAGTAGTTATTCATTAGTGAATGGAAATTAGTTTTTATTGATAACTTAGCATTTCTAGGTGCTGCACATTTGAAATTGTTCCAAATAAGTTCTGCAGTGGTGAGTGATTAATAGTTTTATAAACTAACATTGTTTTCTAGTGACTGCATAAGAATAATTCAGTGTGTTTTCTGGATTTGTCTATTTTCATGTCCTATATATTTAAAATATTTAGGGGCCTGGGAGATAGCTCAGTGGACTTGAGTTCAATTCCCGGTACTGCAAAAATAAAATAATAAATAAATTTAAAATATTTTAAGATGATGGTAGTGTTTTGTAGGAAAAATAAATTTTCCTTAGTGTACTATGACTACCTTATTTGAAGTACAGATTTCTAGAATTTTGATAGTAGGGATAATAAAAGATCTGTTTGTTTACACTGTAGAAATGGTCCCTGAAGGGCTGGCCAGATAGCTCAGTGGATTAAAGAGCCTGCTTAGGTAGACACAGGGGCCGTGGGTTTCACACCCAGCCTGCCATACCGGCCCCATCCCCGGTATGCACTGAGACGGAATTGAGATTGGGCATGTTGGCACATGCCTGTAGCCTGTAATCCCAGCACTTGGGAGGCTGAAAAACAGGAGGATCACTATAAGTCAACTCTGTGTAGTGGGACCTGTACTAAATACATTAAAAAAAGAAAAAAGAAATGGTCTCTGAAAGTGTGGCCTTTTCCCTGAGGTTTATTGATGAATGAATCTTTTCTAAAGATTAATTAAAGCTGAATTATTCTTATAGATAGACTTTTTCAACCGTTCCCCTCCTGGACTGTAAAATACAAAATATTTGAGTAATTATTTTCTTAATTCTTGCAAGTTTCATTCATTGGTAACATCACGTTAGATGCACAGGAGAGAAGTTAATACCTTTTTTGTTCATTGGATGCCTTAGACAGCAGTCTTCAAAGTGGGACCAAGCATGGATTGCACATTTTTTAAGTGGTTGGAAAAATAAAAAAGGCTTCTATTCATTAATATGTTAAAATTATATGAAAGGCTGGAGAGATAGCTCAGTAGAATAAGCGCTTGCCTGGCAAATGCAAGATTCTGAGTTCAATCCCCGGTACTGCAAAAAAAAAAAAAAAAATTCAGGGGGCCAGGGAGATAGCTCAGTGGAATAAGTGCTTGCCTGGCAAGTGCAAGGTCCCAAGTTCAATCTCTGGTACCACCAAAAAAAAAAACACGATTATATGAAATTAAAATCTTGCTATTTATGAAGTTTTATTAGAACAAAGACAAGCCCATATACTTTTATATTTTTCTGTTGTTGTTTTCACAATAAAACTATAGCTGGATAATGAAAATAGAGCTTACAAAGACTACGAGGCCAAAAGAATCTGCTCTGTGGCCCTTCGCAGAAGTTGCTGACCCGGTCTCAGGCTTTTAGGACCCATGTCTCAAGGAACTGGTTGAAAAAGGACTGAGCCTTAGGGAAAATTATGCGTTTGCGTTTATTTGCTGGCTTATTTGGAAAGTGTGTTTAATTTCTGTGGTAATAAGAGCATTTGTCTTTCAGATTACGCCTTCCCGTATATTATATTAGTGTTATCCCTGGTTACTCTGGCTGTATACATGTCAGCTTCAGAGATAGAGGTAGGAAATCTGTTTTCCTTTGTTAAAACTTTTTTAAGAATAAACTTGAATAGCACAAATGATAAGATGAAGTATAAATTGTTTTAGTAATTTTTGGCTAACTGATGTCGTTTGGTAGCTTTGAGCTTGTTATGTAAGTTTTATAGAAGCGTGTGTATATTGCACTGTGTATTTCCTGGGGTTGTCAGTGAAATAACAGAAACATTACTTCACCTAATTTACCCACATAGCAAACATACAGTTGTTGAAATACTGAAACAGATTAACCCTATTTCGAAAGACATAGCTGACTTTAAACTTTTTTATACTAGTGTGCTCAATCTTCCATTTCCATCTCTATTTTATCCTCAATTTTATCTTGATTATAGACTTATTTTTGCCCTCTAACCTCTAATATTTGAATAACTAGGAGAGCACACTAATAATAATAATAATAATAATAATAATAATAATAGCCACTTTGGCTCTCCTTCTGTTCCTCCTCATGATGCCCTTTTGGTGCCTCCTGACTTTAGGGTTTCAGAGGAAGGCCATGGGCATAAGGAGCTCTGCTTTTTGTTGTTTGACAGTTTATATATGTATTTAATTTCAGTATTTTTTGTCAAAAATGTCTTACGATTCATTTGTAGGTCAGTGAGGTAGAATAGACCCCCCTATGTCTTATTTATATTTTTATATGTTCTATTTTTAGGAACTAAGCTATCATGAATCAAAAAATATTAACAATAAATGAGAAATAATGCTGTATTTGACTGTAGGGAAAATATTCATTAAGCTTTTAATCAAAATGAGTATTTTTGCATATATTTGTTTACATGTAATCTTCTGAAATTATCTTTCTAAAATAATAACATATAATTTCTGTTTGTTTTAATACCATTTGAATGATAGCTATTAAATACATTAATGTATCTTACTTCAGAATTCAAATTTGAGACTAAACCTTGGAGGAATAAAAATCGGAGACCTTAGGCTCTTCCAGAGTGTGTTGATCTAAGGCCTTTGATCTCTGTTTTAAATTGCTCGCCACAGTTAGATATGTGCCTTCTCAAAAGTAATTGTTAACTTTTTATAAAGATCAACCAGAAAAAATACGGGAACTATAAATGGTTGCTGTTTTCTAATATATTAATGAGAAAGAGAACAAGCGATGTGGCGGATGACACCTAGAGTCACAGTGACTTTTAGATAGAATAAAGTAGAACAACCAGGACATTCTTATGCTCTTTAGTGGTTTCTACTTAGGAACGAGCCTCATTTCTTTTCCTTTTCTTTCTTTTTTTTTTTTCCTTCTGTACCGGAGATTGAACTCGGGCCCCTGTGCTTGCCAGGCAGGCACTTACCCTACTGAGCTGTCTGCCCTGCCCCTCCTCACTTCTTTTTAGTAATCCTTAACTAGCATGTAAAGAAGACAGGAAGTTAGTTCTGACACTTATCAACTCTGGAGAAGGATTTGGGTATTTGCGTAAGATGAGGCATCTGATTTTTTGTTGCCCACAATTCCGTGTGTGTTCCTCAGTGAGCCGGAGACCCCATTCTCCGCACCTGTGAGCTTTCCTCTGCAAACCGTTCGCCACTCTTCAGCTAGCCCTCTGCCAGGAATCGGAAATCGGCCTCTGAATCCGTGCAAGGCTGTCCAGGTGTAGGTGGGCCAGCCGGAGAGAGCTGGCGACTTAGCTATCGCCCATCCCGAGCACGTTCACTGGCAGTTAGGTGTTGCTTTATGTTAACTTGGTCTTCCCAATTTCTGCGTATTATAGAGTTTGTATTAAAGATTAAAAGAAAAGCAGAGTATCCACGTGGTTAGTTCCACTTTCTTGTAGTTATTCAGCAGCAGACTCAGAGTGGGAGGGTAAGAGGCTGGCTTTGTGAGCCCGCTCTGTCCCACCTGGAGACTCCGAGCCACGAGGGGTCAGGGCAGGAGGGGCCCCGGTGTGGAATTCCTCCTGGAGAGGCAGTTCTTGTCACGGTGCTGCTCTTCAGTGCTTTATGACGGTAGCAAGCCTGCCTTTCCTGTCTCTAAAGTGCGGTGGCTGGACTGGGTCGTCCTTAAGTCCCTTGTGGTTCAAATAGTTTATAACTCCAAAGCATGATGAATATGGAAGTACATTATCTAACAGATTCAGCCTGCTAATCTGTATTTCTCTTTTATTTCTTTTTATAAAATTACACAGAACTGCTACGATCTCCTGGTCAGGAAGAAAAGACTTATTGTTCTCTTCAGCCACTGGCTGCTTCACGCCTATGGAATAATCTCCATTTCCAGAGTGGATAAGCTTGAGCAGGATTTGCCCCTTTTGGCTTTGGTGCCTACACCCGCTCTTTTTTACTTATTTACTGCAAAATTTACTGAACCTTCACGGATACTCTCAGAAGGAGCCAATGGACATTGAGCATGAAATGCCAACAAACCTAAGACATGTTCTTAATCAAAAAGTAAAGAAATTAAAAAATATATATTAGGACTCTTCTGTCGTACACGGCAACAAGATTATCCGTGTAGCTTGATGTTTGTGTTTGATTTGTGACTCAGCAGATGAATGATTAGACTTGGGAAAGAGAAAGTGTCGCGGTGCTGTCAGCATATTAGTACCGTCGCACACAGCCTGCGAAGACATGTCAACCTCTCTTAGAAGCCACTTGTGTTTCCGTGTGCCTCGCACTGGTTTTCATTTCATTATGGAAAATTTCACTGTCTACTGTCTGAAGTCTGTAGTGCTGGCGTGTTGTGCAGTTTGTTGTGGTGAATTTGCTTTGCTCCTGTATGGAATTAGGGATATACTTGCTGAGTCTGGTAACAAACATGGAAATAAAGTATTTTCATTTTTTCTATTTATTTTCACCAACACAGTATTTTGATAATATTGCAAAAATAAAGTATAATTTATCAGTTTTCTGTTTCTAGATAGTTTGTTGGAAGACATGTCCAGATTCTTGTTCCTGTAAAGAGAACAACAAAAAAGAGCGTAACTACAGAAAACTCAAGTGTTCTGACTTTTAATTGGTTTTTACCCTATTAAATATAGAAGTCATTTAAAATGTTAAGTACTACAGTTAGTCTTTTTCTCAAATAAATTCATATACTCATATGTTTTCTTTTTCTTATACCATTTTTTGGGGAGAAATATATGCTGTATTTCCTTAATCCCAAGACCCCTTGTGCTGTGTAGGACTGAGGTGCATCCTGTGACTGATGGTTTTCCTGTGTGTAGTTTTTGATATGTACACTGTGATGTTCATTGTCTGAAGACTTCAAGGGACTTCTGGGTGCAGCCTTGGAAGTAAAATAAAATATGGATTGAGCACTTACCCTAATCTGACTGCGTTTATCTTCTGTACCATAGAGAACGCTATTTCTCTCTCTCTCTCTCTCTCTCTCTCTCTCTCTCTCTCTCTCTCTCTCTCTCTCACTGCTTGATAGGGTTGGACCGATTTAAAACTCACATGTTGAAGACCTCAAAATATAAAAATAAGTGCACTCACTTTTTCCTTCGTTTTATTTATGCCTCTTGAAGTCACAGCAATTGTATCTTTGAGTTATTTTGTTAGTTTTTATAAATGCATTTTTCTTTTTTAAGAAATAGACTCTTCTTTGCATGCTTGCTTTTTTTCTTTCCTGTAGGAATAAAAACAAAAGTTACATGCTGTTTGTGTCCCACAGGCTTCGTGGCTGCTAGCACCCAGTAGTATTCCGAGTCGCCTGCAGAATCTTCCACTGGATAATTTGTCGAGCACATGCGAGCTGCCACAGATCTATCACACTGCATCTTTTAGTTCCACATATTTGAAGTCATTTTCTTGTATCCTATTCTAGCAGAAAAATATGTATGCAAAAGAAAAATAATTTTACAGGCCCTCAAATCAAGCAATTTTAAGTATCCTCTACTTGCACTTTGATTTGATTTCATAAAAACAAGCAGCATTCTTAGCCACTGGGGTTGCTAATATTAATAAATAACATTGCTATTTAGTAAAGCACGTGGTCATTAAGAACATAAAACAACCTTGTCCTAGCTCAGCTTTGTTAGGTTGTGACACGAGAGCTTACAGGACGCTGGACGCGTGTGTCTGTGCCACTCTTACACAAGAGACGAGAGATGTCTCTGCATTCCGGACGTGCAGGGAGACTTGGCTCTTTACCCTCCCCGAGCCACTCGTTAGCTCCACTTATTCTGACTTCCTCGTGTGGCTCTCGCAGGCTGTGCCCGTTAAGCCTCGGGGCAGGTCTGCTGTCACCTGGCCAAGTGCAGGCTGAGGCGTGCTGCTATGCTAATGGCTGCTGCTGTGATCTAAGGAGAGGGCTGCCTCTGCAGGGCAGCGATGACATTGTCCCAGAGGACAGGAAGAGAAGTAAGGCTTCTCCAGAAGAGCACTGTGTGAGAGCAAATCGAGAATTTCAAAAACAGGAACACCGCTGGCTCAGAGGGGGTCAGGTGATTCAAGACCCCAACTTTACTGTGACCTCCCCAGGAGGTGGGTAGACTTCAGAGCTCTGATTGCTACTTCGGGTCTGATGTTTATAACTCTTACTGGCATTTTACAGTAAGAGACAGTGGAGCTTGGAGACGAGGCTGGGACTGAGTCACCTTGCTCTAAAGCCCACATGGAGCAGGTCCTCAGCAGCAGAGCAGCAGCAGCAGGTGAAGGTATGGGAAGCCAGGAATTTCACTCAGCTCTTAGCTGTTTCCATTTCTAGTCCTCCAACGATCTCTCCAGATTCCTTCACCGGGTTGTTCTTCCGTGCTTTCTAGGCCCGGCATCCAGCATACTTAGGATTTTATATGCCTTTCTGTGATGCTGCTTCTGCCGCTACTGTAGGTGTGGGCGAGCTGAGCCTGGGGTAATTCTGCTGCGGTGTAACCTCAGTAGTTGCTACAGAGAACTCATGGCTGGTGAAGCCAGAAATATGGTCTACCCCTCACAGAAAGAATTAGCCAAGCCTTGTGCTCTGTGGGTTCTGTTTGGGCAGGACCGTATCTGTTTCTTTCTGTAGTGCCTCAAGTGTCTGGCATGCTTCTTGCCACAGACGAGGCATTCAAAAATGTGAGTTAGGTACAACTAAGTATTAGCACCTAAGGTGGAACCTAAACGAGACGCTTCAGGTACTTGTGTGCCCGGTTATCAACATTTCAGTAGCTACATACAGCATGAAGTTGGAGTTGTGTCAGTCAATGAATCATCTTTTGATGGAGACTATTTTCAGGAAGCAAATATTGTGTATTTTTTCATAAAATTAAGTCATTTCATTCTCTGAAAATTTTCTTTTCCTGGATGGATCACTGTACACACAGCGTGTGCTCATCCTTCTGTGGCCTGCCACAAAGAGGTCAGCCTCTGCTCCACTGGGTTTCAGCCTACGTAGTCCTTGGGCTTTAGCATGTCCCAGCAGAGCTTGTGTCTTGGTGTGACCACAAACTCATCCACTAAACTCTACTTCAGAGGTTGACACATGTTTTTCTATAAAGGGTCAGAGTTTAGAATAGTGTCTAATAGGAAACTCTATTGCAGTAATTAATGACAAAGTTGACCTGTCTCTGGAGAGGTCATGTGCTTGCTTAGGAGACAAGCATGTTGGACAGGATGTCTCATCTGGAAAGCTGTTTTTAGCGCTAACTTGATAGAAAAAGAAAAAAGAATAACATTATACTCAGATTTGTTCTGTTTAAGAAGACCAGGATATGTGTAGAGTTCAGTAAAGAACTCTGAAAAAAAATTTTTTTTTGAGACAGGCTCACCTGAAACTCATGGTGATCCTCCGGCTCAACCTCCCAAGGGCTGAGAGTGCAGGCATGTGCCACCATGCATGGTTCTAAAATATGTTCTTAAAGAGATTTTTTTTTAAAATCACACAAAGCTAAGATTCACTTATCTAGAAAAATGCCTTAGGAGGGAAGGCGAATGGACAGATACTTTTTGGACTCCACTATTGAACCCACTAGTGAATGTCAACATTGAGTTGAATGCTTGTGACATTACTGGGGTTGAGTTTCTTGGGACTTCTTATTCTGTCCTGTGGATGTCACCAGCTATATAGCAAAATAGCAGGAAGGCGTACATTACCAAACACTGAGGTGGTACTTACGAAGATCTGCTGGGGATTCCTGTTTTGCAAGACTGTGTAGGTCCTCGAGATTCCCATGCAGCCAAATGCTGATGCACTCAATTTTTTCATCCCTCTTGCACAGCTTGTCTATTAGATCTCTTATTTCATGCAAGGTATTCTTACCACTGTGCACCAAGTCCTTAAGGAAATGACATGCATGGTATGTGAATAGAAATTGTTGCAGACGCACTCTTTCTAACTGGGTTATATCTAAAAACTAGACAGGCAAAGTTGGGTTTAGTTAAGTGAATGTTTTGCGTGTACAGCCCTTTGACAAAATTCTGTAAGAGCCTAGAAACGTGGATCATCAAAGGAATTGACTTAACTGAAGGACCCCCGAGCTGGGGTTTGTACGTAGGCACAATGGTGATAGCAGGGGCATAAAAAGCCAGTTCACTCTCAGTTCAGAGCAGTACAGAGCTACGGGGAGATAATGCCTCTGAGAAGGAACTTTGTAGTCAGAGAGGATGTCAGTTTTAAATCCTCAGATGTATTATTATTTGGTCTTGAGAGAGTTAAACTCCAAGCTTCCATAGCTTCATCTCAAAAGAAATTTACTAATACTCTCCTTGTCATAACGATTAAACATGGCTTTTATGTAAACTTTCCATATATATGTAATCTTTTAGTATTTAGGCAGATCCTGGGTTCAAATCCCAGCCTATCTGACTCTAAAGTGGGGAGTGAGATGGTCCATGGCTATCTTTGCCCTA
>NW_004524583.1:27868989-27883881 GCF_000260255.1 Octodon degus
AGAGAGAGAGAGAGAGAGAGAGAGAGAGAGAGAGAGACTTACCCAGTTTAATGACTAGTATTACAGAAGACAGTTTCCTAAAGGATTCTAGTTTTATAGCAACATTTGAGATAATTGCTACATTTCAGTGTGTGGTGGCCACCCCAGCCCTTTACTTCCCTGCAGTTCTGAACTCTGTGCACACACACTCACACTTACGCACACACACCCTCTTATTAGATAGGTGAACATTTTTGTAAATGTGATATTTATGTAGACAACACACAAAACTTACCTTAACTGTGGCCTTAAATTCTGCCCATAAGTATATATATTGTGCTGAAATAGATTTTAAAATACAGTGGTTATCAAAACAATTTGGACACTTACAAAGCAAATTATTTGCATTTACTTTTCAAAAATTATTTTTATATAAAAATTTCCACTTCCTGGGCTGGTGAGATAGCTCAGCAATCTAAAGTGCCTGCTTAGGCAAGCCAGGGGACCTGGTTCAATCTGGGGCACCACATGCTGTGCCAACCCCACCCCCAGGGCAGGCTGAGCCAGCCATAAAAAAAAAAAAAAAAAATTACACTTCCAGAACAATAGGCTGCTGGGCCAGACACACCCTCCTGCTGGCTTTCTGCTGGGACCACTTGCCAGATCACAGGGCAGCACAGGATGAGTGTGTAGTCTTGCACACAGACACAAAAATGCACTAAGATTAGTAAACCAAATTTAGCATTGGACACAAACAGTAAAAGCACCTGAACAACTAGACCTTACTCCAGGCGTGGGAGATTACTTTAACAGCTGAGTCTCAGTTGGCCCACCGTAACCACACCTGAGACTTCTCAGAAGTCTGGACCACAGGGCTGATCACATGAACCCTGTAAACTTGCAGGAATGACCACATGGATGCCCTGCATACCCAAGCCCAGGAAGGCTCCCTGGTGGGTGACATGTCACATGTGTGGTCACACATTGCTGGGGAAATTCAAATTCAGTACATCCGGGCAACTCTGAGAGCACTGACCGCACGCACCAGTTCTCCTCCACACCTCGCTCACTCTACATGCCTTTTCCCTTTGCTGATTTCAGTCTCCATCTTTCACTGTAATTACAACCACAAGCATAACAACTTCTGAATGGGATGGAGTCTTATTACTAATCAGGAACCCTGAGGACAGTCCCAGGAACAGCAGGTATTAACCCAAAGGCTGTGAAATCTTGCAGAGAAAAATTAAAGAAGACTCAACAAGAGGAGATACAGGCTGTGTTTTGGGATTAGAAGACAATTTTGTTAAGACATCAATTTGCCTAAAATTGATTTACATATTGAACATAAACCCAGTTAAAATTTGGGAAGCCGTGTGTGTGTGTGTGTGTGTGTGTGTGTGTGTGTGTGTGTGTGTAGATCAATCAGTTGATCTTAAATTTAAATGGAAGAACTTAAGTAGCCAAAATAATTTTAAAGGAACAGCATAAAGGCATGAACTTACATGATCTGCTGTCTAGAGTATATATGAAACTATAATAATCTAAACAGTGTGGTACTTAGTATAAAGTTAGATTTTTAGAACAAAGGAATAGACCAATAAAATTGACTTTAAAAAGTCAATTGCTAGAGAGACTGGGCACGGTGGTGCGCGCCTGTAATCCCAGCTCTTGGGAGGCTGCAAATAGGCGGGGCACTGTGAGTCTGATCTAGTCGTGAGACCCTGAACACCCTGTAGACGCCTAAAATACAACAAATAAATAAATAAATAAATAAATAAATAAAAATTAAAAAAAAAGGTGCTAGATTAGTACAGTGATGAAAGCAGAGTCCTTTTAAAGACTGGTACTGTAACAACTAAAAGCAATTCCAAATGTCCTTTGGTTGCTGAATGGAAAAGCAAAATACATATGCACACAATGGACTGCTGCTGTGTAGTGATAATGAGAGGCAGACTAATTATCTAATTATTCGTGTCAGAACGGACTAGTACTTCCTAGGAAATGGCAGTGGGGTGGACAGTCACTCAAGGGACACACAAGACACTCTCAATGATAAAAAAAAATGGCTGTCTTGCTACAGTGGCAGTGGTCACAGTGGGTACATCGGTCAAAATTTGTTGAACTGAAGCACCTTTTGGTACACACAAAGTAATACAACCAGTTTAAGTGAATCAAAAAATGTATGCATCAAGAGGCTCCCTGATCTGCTCCTTACTGTGCTGCACGATCAGTTCCCAGGACAGGTCCTTCGCATTGTGTGTAAGGAAATCTTGTCCTTCCCTGTATTCTTCTGTGTCATTCTTCAAGTTGGAAATGCACTGGAAACAAAAGGGATGTGAGTGCAATTAGCAGTTCAGTCACTGGAGGTTACATACCCATGAAGTCATTCAGCAAACCCGGGTGAATTCCTTTTCCGCATCAGCAGCTCTGCTGCTGCAGGAGTAACTGTGGTGAACGCCCTTGCCAGGCTCCCACAGGGAAGACAGCAGAGGAACCTGCTTTCTGGTAAGCACATCAGCATCCAAATAAACATGACATTCTGAATGTAACCTGACACTAGAAAAACAGAAGGTGTCCAGGCTGACTTCGCCACGTCCACGACACAAACGCTCCTTATGTAACGCGTGTGCATCAGACATGATAAGGCTGGCATCCAGCGTAAATCTCCAGAGATGACCTACGAGGCCTGCAGACCCTAAGGAAGTGCCCAGTCAGATTAAGGTTTCATTGAGTTGGGTGAGGGTGGTAATAGTCTGGGTATAAACTCATTCTTTGTGTGTGTGTGTGTGTGTGGGTGTGTGGGTGTGGGTGTGGGTGTGTGGCCAGCGCAGCCTTTCCTGGGAGCAGAGCTGGCACGGCATGTAGTGCCGGCGATGGGACCACAGTCCCCATGGTTGCCTAAGCAGGTGCTTCAGCCCACTGAGCTATCTCAGCGGCCCTAAACTCGTTCTATAGATATATTCTATACCGGGTAGCTGGACATGGCAGTGCACGCCTGTAGTCCCAGGACTGGGAGGCGGAGGCAGGAGGATGGCAGAGAGTTCAAGGCCAGCCTGGGCTACAGTAGTAAGCCCAAGGCCAGCCTAAACTACACAGTGAGACCCTGTCTCAACACAAAGCAACCAGAGAAAACTCATCTGTGATATTAAGATGAGATGGGGGGTGGTTACCAACAAGGGGATAAAGAAGACATCTGGAGACTGATAGGTCAGGATTCAAAGTTTCCCAGGCACCCTGCCCCAAACACTCTCCCTCTTGGTTTCCCAGGCACCTTGTCCCCAAATGCACTCCCCCTTGGCCCCATGCAGAGCCAAGCCCAAAACCCCAGAATAGGTCCACCTGACTTTGACCTGGACACGCAACCACAAAACTCTTGTTAGCATCAAAAGTCCCCCCTAGACCAGGGAGCCCTGCCAAGATTAGCTCTCCCTTGGCTGTTCCAGCCCACAGCCCCCTCCCCATTCCTTAAAAGCCCTGTGCTTTGCCTTGTTCACTGCTCTTTGGTCCACTAAGCAGCCGGCCTGCTTGCTGCAATACATCTTCTACTTGCATCAGAATGCCTGGTGTGATGGATTGCCTGGGTTCATACCTCACAGATACTATGAATGTCTGTTCTCATCTTTTCTGATGACTGTTATTGATCAAGCCAATCAACAAAACCCATTTTGCAAAGTGAAGTGTTCTTGAACTTACTTCTTTTAATCTTTTATTTTCCAGAAGCAAAAGCTCTGCTTTTTGGTCATGTAAATATACTTCATTTTCTAAGTTCTTTAGAATTTCAAAATGTTCTTTCATTTTCTGGCTTTCAAGATCTCGGACTTCTTTCAGTTCTTCCTTCACTCTCTCCTGCTCCAACGTAAAAGCCACAGTTACCTCATGGGGTTCAAAGAGTAGTACAACAAGTATAAGACTGCTTAATCAAAGTCAGAGAAGGCGCCGCGTTAGCTCTGGAACCATCCAGCTGAGAATGAGGACATCGTCCCTTAGGAAAACTTACAAGCCGCTAAGCTCATTCATGAAACTTAATTTATGGATTCTAGGGAGGAGCCTGCAGATCCCATATTAAGTAGCCCAGGCACATAATTTCACAAAATTGAATATATTTTGATCTATATAAACACTGTCTGAAAAATGTGGGAGGAAATTGTTGAGGCTTATTTTAAGGAGAATTAAAAATATCTCTAACAAGAAAAAAGAACAGTTTTATGTGTTTAAAAATATTCTCCACTGTTTTCTCTCCAGGATTATCTATTCAGATTGTACTGTGATAAACCACATCTTTCTTCCTTGCATAATCTGCACTAGCAGCATCTAATTAAGCAACAGGACCATATATACTATATCTACTTATAATTTTCTTTTTCATATTAAATCCTGCATCTTAAAAAGTAAGATTTTTTTCATTTTAAATTATCCAGCTCCACATATGCACCTCATCATGATCTGTCAATACATACTTTAAAATGCAATGAACACCTCACTAGTTGTCTCTGTTTTGTCACTTCCACTCCCCCATGCACCCACTCCTCCTTCAAAAGCTTAATCCAGCCATGAGTTCATGAACAAGGAAAGGGCATTTCCCTCGGGGTTTTTCCTATCATCACCTGGGAGTGGTTCCAGAGTTCTGCCTCATTCACCCATCCCACAGATAGGGTGACCAAAATTTAAAAACACTAGCACTGAACAAGGAATTTTAACAGCTCTGGATTTCATGATAACTCCAATGGTCCTGTGTAAATAAGGGCTGGCTGTACATAGTAGTATTCTAATAAAAAAATGAAGGTGTCAACTCATTACCAAGTTTTCAACATATCTTGAAAAGTCCCTTGTAACGTAAGAAATATAATTCTTCAGCATAATCTCCTCCTGTCTTTGTGCTATTAAAAAAGAAAGAGAAATAACTATCCACAATGCTCCTGGGCTACCAGTCATTAATCAAAGCAAGACACATGCTTAGTTTTAAGTCAACTAATACTATAAAACATGGCTCTAACAAAACCCAAACACCAGTGCTCCATCTGTCCCTGTGTCCAAGTCCTCAGAATCATTATTTAAAAAATGTTTACAGTTGTTTGTCCTTCTATGTAGCACAATGTTCTTAAAATATATACTTGTACGGCTATTTATTTATTATTTTGAGACACCTCTATTTACTTGTTACTATTGTAAAGGAAGACTTAGAAGGCTTTCACCCATCCCCAAGTCCCTGCCCACACCCATAACCTTGCAGTCTCCCACTCAACCTCCTCATAAAGGTATTATTTTTGTTAAACAAATTATAACTGTTCATATTACTGTGACAAGATAAGGCTTTCTCATGGGTAAACTAAATGGTATATATTTTTGGATTTGCCTGAATTACCTCACTACAAAATATGCTCATACATACATCATTAATTAACAACTAAACGGAATTGTACAATCTTTCTGAATATTCCTTCCCTTCACTATAGCTTCCTAAGGGTCTCGGGGGCTCTGGTGTTGAAGGCTTCACCCTCAGGCTAAGTGCTATTGGGTGGTTATGGAACCTTAAGAGGCAGAGCCTGGTGGGAGGCCCTCAGCTCACTGGGGGAGCTCTTGAAGGGCATGGTGGGACCCAGCTTCTTCTTCCCCTTCTTTGTTTTCTGGTTTATGGAGAAGAAAGTTTATTCCACTGTTCTCTCCTGCCACTGCCATGCAGTACTCCCAAGGGAGGACCACAGCAATACATTGGCTTGGCCTTGAACTGGAACTCCAGAACTGCAAACCAAAATATCCTTTTCTTTTTATAAGGGAACTCTCTCAGCAATTCCATTAGAGTTTGGGGCGGGTGAAGCTGACTAATACATGCTCAGCCAGACACAGTAGCGAGTGCCAGGCTGGCTTCTGCACCTCTGAGTGCTCCTTCCAGAGCCCTTGCTCTGTACCACAGCTTCACACAGACCTCCTTGACTTGCCTTCTGCCTCTCTCCTCTCTTGGACTTCCTGCTTCCTGAGTCTCATATCCTCTTTATTTTCTTGATTTGTTCCACTTATGAAAGAAAATTTTATAGTAGGTTCATGAAAAAGGGTAAAGAAGATGTTTTGGGGTTTTATACATCTCTTCTAGGCTTACATTTGATTGATAGTGAGGGTTTGTTCTCTGTGTTGGGGATTTTATTTACTTCAGAATATGAAGTCTTTCAAGTTTTAGTCAGATTTTTCTGTCAGGAAAGAAGATGTACTTTTTCACAATTATCTTAAGACAACTTTATTTTTCTATTAATTTTATTGAGAAACAAATAGCAAAGAGCCAGTTTCAAAATAAGTTAGTAGGGGCCAGGGAGATGGCTCAGTGGAATAAGCGCTTCCCTGGCAAGTGCAAGGGCCTGAGTTCAATCCCTGGTTCCGAAAAACAAAACAAAACAAAACAAAATCAAAATAAGTTAGTAGGACAGTTACAATAATTAATACATTGCATATTGTTGTCTTCATAGTAGTTATTCATAGTGTAAGACGCAGACATGATATGCTGTTCAAACACTATTAGTACAAATGTTTCTTCTCATTGAATTAAGAGAAAGTAGCTGTATATCTATCCTAACTATTTTGTATATACAAAATTTGTGTAATACTGGGGCCATGCTTGGAATACCTCTCACTCTGGTCTTCTAAATACGTACTGCTTCTAATACCATATCAATTACTACTATACTGTCTCTCAAGTAAATATTTGTTTATAAAAAAAAAGGAGGGGTTAATAAGTGAAAACAAGAGACAAGAAAAAAAAAGTCATAGGACTGTCCTGCTACAGTGCTGTATATGGTGAGATTTCTAAATTTCTCTGAGAAGATGTATTTGTGTGTTTCTAAAAGCCACAGCATCATTCTTTGTGTTAACTGAGCCCCTCTGTGTGTTGCCTGTAAGTGGAACGCCTGACAAGAGGCCTTTCCCACACACTGACTCTTGCCACTTTTATGTTGTGTTTTTTTCTTTTCTCCTATCTTTCCTTCTCTGCTTTCTTCAGCACTTTTTCTCTCATTTATTTACCTTAAGAGATGTGATATACAAGGAGTGTTTGAAAACCATGGTGACTGTTTAATTTTTTATTTTATTTATTTATTTTTTTGGTGTAAGGGATTGAACTCAGGATCTTGCATTTGCCAGGCAGGTGCTTAAGCCACTGAGCTATCTCCCTGGCCCTTAAATTTTAAACATCATTATAGTAAAAGCCACACGACCATCAGTCCCCCTCAAACTCTCCCTGTTACTTCGAACACACTTGTCCTAGTGTTCGGGCCACCTCCTGAAGCAGTTCTGGAGTCCTCTTTTGTGTCTTTCTTGAGTTGTCCGGGTTCCCTCAATGTCCTGAGCCCATTCAAAACATGTACCCTTCATGGTCACTTTGACTTTGGGGACAAGCCACAAGTTCCAAGGTGCCAGATTTGGAAAACAAGATGAAAGACAGCACACCATCATGTTTCCATGAACTTGTCTCCCCACCAGACAGCACTCAGTAGCAGCATTCACTGTATATATATTTTTAAAGTCACACCTATTAAAGACACTCAGAAAAGAGGACCTCCAGAACCAGTTCACAAGTGGCGAGAATGGGATCAGGGCATGTGAGGTAAGGGGATATTTTGGAGGAGACTAATGGCAATGTGTTCTTAGCAAAATAATTTTTAAAAATTTAATCACTCATCGTGTCCTGTGATGGCTCCCGGTACTGCTCACTTTTATGTTCATCATGTTTCTTAAATCCTCTACCATGGACAGAAGTGGACAGCAGTGAAGGCAGAAACTGGGGTGAGCTCCATGCATATTTAGGATCTAGGTAGAGTTCTCAGGCAGTGTACTTAGGGTGACAAAATGAACACCTTGCAAAAAGCAGAAAATTAGCTACCAAGGTGGAACCAGACTGATTACCCACATACTTACTATTATAATATTCTTTAAAAATGTTCCTTTCTTCTCATACTCTCGTTTGTCTTCAGAACATATAAATCTTTCACCTTTTAAAAATGTACCTTTCTTGACCATAATAATCACTTCATTTTTAAGTACTTGTTCCTTTTATAATTGGACAGCCTGGGCTTCTATATAGTGCTCCCCTCTGTTCTTTAAATTTATGTATTTGGCACAGGATCTCACTACACAGCTTGGACTCATAGGCATCCTCCTGTTCCCAGCCTCCCCAGAGCCAGGATTACAGGCGTGCACCGCCACACCTGGACTCAATCACTGGCTCAAGCGCACCCAGCGGTGGAGCTGTGCAGCTTTTGGTACTGGGAATCGAACCCTGATCCATGTGTTTGCCTAAGTAGATGCTCAATCCACTGAGCTATCTTGCTGGCTCTAGTGGCCCACTTCAATACAAACTTTTTAAATTCTTATTCTCATATTCCTCTTTGCTAGGTGGTCATTTCTACCTCTACACTAGTGGGTATCTTTTGCTCCCACACTAGTCTTTTCTGTAAAATTTATTCCTGGTTTTCCAATTCCCATGGTCTGCTTTTGTCATTTAGGACATACAAGATCTGGAAGTGGCTCCTGCTTTTTGACTTGCACTGACTTCCTGGAAAATGATCTTCTACTCCCTAACTGCAAGAATAACTCAAATTTCTGGGATGATTTTGAACCAGAAATATAGGATTAGATGACCTCATCAAGTTTTGTGGAGAAGTAATTATTTTTATATTAAACCTACACATGCTGGCAAGTGAAGGGTCCTGAGTTCAATCCCTGGTACCACAAAAAAAAAAAAAGAAGAAAAAAGAAAACAAAAACCTACACATGGTTATGTCATGTCGCAGAATGGGAAAAAAAGCCCTTAGATATAAGAGTATTTTCTATCTTCACTTCAGCTTCCAGATCTGAGATAAACCTTAAAATGGGAGTAGGACAGTTAGAAAAGAATCTGAGGTAACAGCCACTTGATAAATGGTTAAAGTCTTAGATAGAAAGGAGATATAATTAGTAAGTTCATGGTTAAAGGTAGAAAAACTTCTCCGTGTGGTAGCTGATCCAGGAGTTAGCTCTACCTTTGCTAAATCAGAGAACACAACATTCCGAACTACTAATTTTTTTTTTTTTTACTGATAAATTTTTTTTATTTTGCTTTTGAAATTTTACACTTTTCCTGATTATTCTGTGTAAGGGGAAACTAGAACCACTTAAAAGACATACACAAATCTAGTACATCAGTAATGGGGATTTTCCTCTTTTGCTATACTATTTCATAACCCCAGGCGTGCTTGCTAGGTAATACAACCATCACAGAAGCAACCGTTAGGCAGAATACTTTTTTTTTTTTTTTTGCGGAACTGGGGTTTGAACTCAGGCCCTTGCACTTGCCAGGGAAACGCTTATTCCACTGAGACATCTCCCCGGCCCCTAGGCAGAATACTGGTAAGGAGAAACAAAGCAAAGAGCTGCCAGATACACAGACAGGCTTGGTTCCACATTCACTACTGCGTCTTCAAGTGCCAAGGATTAACTGCATGTTTTTTGAAATCCTAATTCTTAATCATCAATAGCCTTTAAGAGAACAGGGAAAACTTAATAAAGGCAATGGTAAGGTTGTGGTGTGGAGAACGAAACCACCAGCTAAAGGTACAGGGACAGGGGGTGAGCATCACCGACGCTGTCCCCGAGGACCCCGCGCCCCCACATTGGAAGCAAGCTCGGGAGGAAGGTGGCTCCCATGGGCCCCACACGCACCGGTAAGAATCCTGCTGAGCTCTTGGAGCTTCCTGTGTTTTACTGTGTACTCTTCTTCTGCTGTATGAAGGTGTGGAAGCCTATCATGAAGCTCTTCTTCTGTTTCTTTGCTAATTTTCTTTTCCTTAAAAATTAAATCCTTTAAAGAAAATAAAGCTAGTTGAGAACTGGTTGTGGAGAATTTTCCCAACAACGCGAATCGAGTAGAAGTTCTCCGCAGGGGAGCGTTCTGTCTTCTACCGTGAGGCCGACGGACTAGTGTCTGGCACATGCTGGCTGCTGAGCAAATGCTCACTGTCCTGCTGACTTGACTGTCTGCCAGTCTGTGCCCTACAGAGGTAGGACTCAGTACCCACCTTTCCACAGATCCTTTCAGTTCCATATCTCTAGTTTTGTATTTCTGTTGCTACCATGTACACAACCAAAAACATACCTGAGGAAAATTTCCTTTGATTGGTCATACTTTATGAAAAAGGTGTCCAAAGAATTCAAGATTTTTAAAACATGGATGTAAGTGAAAATGGGGCAGAGACAGAAATAACGAGATATATTACAATAAAAAGTGATGTGGTCCTTTCGCAAGGCGTTCAGTGTTGTGCTCGGCATGCCTGCAACCTCTTGGCCTCCTCACAGTCCATTCCCTCCTCCTTCCCCAGGACTGTCCTGTTCACCCCAGGCTGGCTTTTGGAAGCTCCCAAAGCAGCATGAGGCCTTCTTTTGATGGAGGCCCAGCCTGTGGGGTTCCTCGCCGTCTGGTACCCCATTACCCTCTCAGTTTTCTCACACGAGCTCCCAGAGCCCCTGCAAGGTGCCACGGGCCACTGCCTGCAGCACAAATCTGAAGTTCTACATCAAATGAAGTCTGTGGCCTTGTCCATTATGCCAAACTATTTCTTGTTGTTCTATTTGTACTCCTTCAGGTAAAGAAGAGGAGAGACTCCAATAAAATTGTACCCTTGTCCATACTGGAAGATGAACTGACACTTAACTGGTCAGAAGTATGTAGTCATCCTAAGTTATCCTTAGATATAAAATAAAAATTACCTCATACATGCTCAACTCATGAATTAACTCTTTTTCCTGGTTTATAAATTCCTTCTCTTCTTCTTGTAATTGTGCTGCAATTTGTTCGATCTGTACCATAAATTCATTGATCTCCATTTCTCTAAGTTTGGTCTAATTAAAAAAATGAGGAATTTTTGTAAGTTTCTCTGTGGGGTTCGGCTTTATGTTTTCAATCAGTTGGATAAATCAGGATGTCCTCACGTGGGACACCCTTGTGATTTCAGGTTGTACAATTTCGCCGTACTACTGAGGAGGATTTCTTTTCTCTTTCCAGAAATTGAGTTGTTCACCAAACAATAAGTATAAATGACATGAAAGATGGGAGGAAAGAAACATGGTAGAGAGACAAAGAGAAAATAGGGACTAGCCAGTGTAGGGTAGGCTCATATCTTTAGAGACAGCTCCCTTAAAGGCCAACATCAAATACATGGCGGGTACAGGCTTTAAAAACATTCTGGAAAGAATTGTTACTTAAATTTCTAAATACATCTAGTTTCTAAATGCATCTAAGTTTCTAAATACAGCAAATGGATGTATTTCTGAAGAAAGTCAAACAACTCGTTCTAAATTTGAAGTCAGCAGAAAGGAGAGTAGCTTTTATAAAATACAACATAATTAAATATTGAAAGAGACTCACTGCTATGCAATGCAGGAATGTACAGTAATTCTAAATGTCACATGGCATCCCTTACCTCTTCCAACAGTTCACTTCGCCTATGCTCTGCATGTTCAATTTTACCTCCAATTGTTTCTATTTCATCTGATTTCTGGATGAGCCATTGTGCATGCTGTTTTCTCAAGCAAGCTACTTTCCATTGCGTTATAACACTACGAGATTAGAACAAAAAGAATTATGATCAAATGACACAGTAGTTTAACAAAAAGAAGAAATTCAAAGTAAAGCAAGTCCTGGTATCATTTTACAAAACCACTGGTGCCACTGGAGATGCTGACTACACATAACTGAAACAGAAGAGCGCAACATGAACTTTCCCTCAATGCTGCATCTGCAAGCTGCTTTCTAGGGAGATCCTGGGACAGGCCACAGGGTGGGAGCTTGCTACCCGAGGCGAGGATGGGCAGAGCCCTTGGGGATGGGCACAGAAAGAAGAGGTGTGGGCAGAAACACTAACGGAATTATCCAAATTACCCAAAGTGCTGGTAAGAGATCTGAAGCTTGTGGGTTCTCAACCTGTTTTTTCCTGCACAACACACACACACACACACACACACACACACACACACACCCCTCATACATATTTAATAACCTGAACAAGAACAATACTAAAAAAGTGCACTAGGTATTGGCAGCGCTTCCTTGGTGTACGTGATCCGCAGGCTTCGCACGGGTCATCTCTGACCTTAACAACAGCTTCACAAGGTAGCTGCTATGACTGGTCCCTGCTTCAGAGGGTGGAGCAAAGAGACGGGGTCACCGGGCCTCCGTGGAGACAGGGCAACAGCGCAGCCCGTGTGCAGAGACTGCAGTGCTAATGGTGGGGTTCTGCCTCCACCGTGTCACTCCTTCTCCCACCCACGGTCCCCACAGAGGCCTCGGTGAGTGGCCAGGCACTGCAAGAACACGAGCAGGTAGAGCCTCGTGTGATTCTCTTCTATTGCAATAGAGACCTTTGGCTTTGTCCAATGCCAAAAATCATGCCATCAACCACATCTAGACCTGAGGGAACACACAATTTTATTTAGGAAAATTGTTTCTATTGGCTCTAGATAACATACACTATAAAATAACACAAATTAATATATGTCTTACCATCTCTGATTTTCTCTTTCCAGGTTATCACTATGAATTTTTACTTGTTTTTCAAATACATCTTTTATTGCTCTAAAAAACAAGAAAAAGAGATTGGATTTGGGATGTGCAGGAGCTGTTCAAATATATCAGAGACTGCTAGTGTGTAATTCTTAGGTTCAGAAGGCTACAAGGAAATTGGAAGACCAAACAAAAGCTGAGAAACACCTGGAGGTTTCAGCGGCATGATTACCGAAGGACTGCAGCTCGGAGCAGGAAAAGCTGACCTCACAAGCCCCAGAGGTCCACGCTGACCGAGGAAGAAAGCACACGGCCGAGCTGAGCTGCAGCCTCGCAAGGGAAGGCGTCCTTGCTGCAGAGAAGCAGAGCAAAGGAGCACAAAGGCAGGGCTACGCCACGACGCAAAGCAGGGGTGCAGCATACAGAGGGAGGGAAGGGAGGAGCAGCACTATGCTGAGGAGGAGGTAGGGTCAGCCACTGGCCGAACACTCTGGACACTGCATTTTTATAAAATTATGTATTTAGTATAGAGTGTACAGGGTCTCACTACACACATTGGACTCATAGTGATCCTCCTGTTTTCAGCCTCCCAAGCGCTAGGATTACAGGCATGTGCCACCATGCCCAGCCTCAGTCTCAATCTCAGTGCGCCCCGGGGGCAGGGCAGGCACAACATGTGGTGCTGGGGATTGAACTCCAGTCCCTGCCACTGCCTAAGCAGGTGTTTTAATCTGCTGAGCTATCTGGCTAGCCCTACATTGTTTTAATTTGACACAGAATTCAGAAGACTGGGGCTGAGGAGAGATAGCTTGGTGGTCTAAATGCTTGCCTGCCTGGCAAGTGTAAAGATCTGGGTTCAATTCCCGGTACTGTACGCTATGCCTTGTAGGCCCCTAACCCTGGGCCCGCCATGGAGGCCATCGAAAACCAGGCGTGGTGGTGCATGCCTGTAAGCCCAGCACTGGGGAGGCTGAGACAGGAGGATCACTAGAAGTCCGAACAGTGTAGCAAAACCCTGTACCAAATAAATAAAGGTAAAAAAAATAACAATACAAATAAAATAATCAGAAGAACAAAGTAGATTGCTGAGTGAAGGTAGAGTAGTAATTAAGGACGGATGATTTTCTCGTGATAGGAGGGCCAACCAAATAGCTCAACAGCTATTAAAGCGCCTGCAAGCAGGCGCAGGGGCCTGGGGTGTGCTGAAATGGCAATTGATACTGGGCATGGTGGTGTGCACCTATAATCCCAGCTCTTGGGAGGCTGTAAACAGGCAGATCACTACTCTAGTCTAGTAGTGAGACTCTGAATATCCTGTAGACCCTTCCCTAAAATACAAAAAAAAAAAAAAAAAAAAAAAAAAAAAAAGAATGGACACGTGGGTGTAGATAACCGAAGTCCTTATTTTTATTCCTCTTCTCTCAGTTAAGTGTTCCATGCACACAAACAAATCGAAAGCCACATAAGTAAAAGGCTACTTTCTATTTTCTGAAAGATAGAAAAACTCATGCGTGGAACTTACAGTATTACAATGCAATTATGTAAACTGTTGAAGGCCAGAAATATTCACGGATGAAATGAAACAAAACGCTGTCAAGTGAACAAGAAACACACCAAACCAGCTGAGCTCTGGTTTCTGTCTCTGCTTGAAATCCCAGCTGTGGATCTCAGCTCCCTCTGCTGCCCTCCTCTCAGTGTCCAAGGTTTCCACAACTTTCTCCCAATGGTTTTGTTTGCTCATATGCTTATTATACGCAAAAAATGTTTGAACCCATTTAAAATACAGCAGCTGTGACACAAACACCTTCTAAAGGGCTAACAGTGCCACGCCACAAGCTACCTACACACTTGCTGACGGCCTGAGCACTAATGATGTCACCGCTGGTGCTAAAATTTGCATTATTCCTGAGGAAAACACAACTGGATTTAACCCAGTTCCAGTTCCGTTTTCCCTGCTGGTGTGCGTGTGTGTGTGTGTGTGTGTGTGTGTGTGCGCGTGCACGTGTGTTTTAAGACGGGGTCTAGCTATGTAGTTCAGGCTGCCTTGCACTCATTATGCGTCCAGACTGGCCTTAAGCAACCCTCCTGCCGCAGCCTCCTGAGTGCTGTGATGGCAGGTGTGTGCCACTACACCCGGCCATTTTCCTGGTCTTTAAGGGGAGCAGTTCATACGTCTCTAAAACTGATATAATGAGAACTAGCTGTGCAGATGTATTATTGAAGGGTCAGCGAGATGGCTCAGAGATCTGAGCACCTACCTGGCAGGCGCAAGGACCCGAGTTCTATCCTTAGTACCACGTGCTGTGCCAGCTCCCCCAGGCCTGCTATGTGGGCCTCCAAATCTGTGTGTGGAGGTGCATGCCTATAATCCCAGCACTGGGGAGGCTGAGACAGGA
>NW_004524583.1:27884396-27888817 GCF_000260255.1 Octodon degus
ACTGTGCTTTTAGAAGCGACCCTGCAGTTTTCACATTCACACGTCTCATTAGTTGTTTCAGGTGTATTAGTCTTACTTCTCCGCCCAATGAAGTGCTCTAAGGTGCTTTAGGCTCAGGGGCAGTGGAAGAGTGCAGTGGTAGTGTGTCCCTGGCGCATGTGGACAACAATTTAAAAAATGAAAAATTTCCCTCCACTTCTGACCTAATAATTTAACTTTTAAGACTTTATTGTGAAGAAATAGTCATATAGATAGGCAGATGTACATTACAGAATGTGAGTTTCAAGGTCCACAGTTCTGTATTTAAATTTAAAAATTAGAAATAGGGGTTAGTTTACTAATCAGAAAAAGTTGAAGGTTGAAGTGACTCTGAATGGCAGAAGCAAATAGCGTAAGGGGTCAGTGTTGTCTAAGCTGTTGCGCACATTCTTGCCACCAGACCCGGGGCGTGTCCATTCCTGGGTCCAGCAGGGTCTCTGAAATTCAGAGCCTGTCCATCTCTACAATGAAAGTTTCAGTAACAATGACCTTCAGGGCATTGAACGGGCAGTGAAACAGAACTAGTTATGAACTGTCTTTCTTGTAGCATACTAGAAATTGACATAGATTTGTTGTTATCATTTATTAAAAAATAAAATGCAGAGAAAGAAAATCCCAAAAACAAAAATACATAATACGTACTTGTGAAGATCCTCAAGTGTAACGAGTCCTTCCTCCATATTTTTGATG
Organism: Octodon degus; assembly: GCF_000260255.1. Taxonomy (NCBI): domain Eukaryota; kingdom Metazoa; phylum Chordata; class Mammalia; order Rodentia; family Octodontidae; genus Octodon; species Octodon degus. Next base: position 27,885,126 of record NW_004524583.1, read on the forward strand.
TCTACTTGTCTTTGCACTAGGAAATTTTCTTTTTGCGTAATAAATGCCAGTTGTCTCTGGTTTCTACAAGAAAACAAAGTTAGTTGCTGAAAGTTGAAATGATCACTTTTATTATTCTGTGATATTAGAGATCAAACCCTGTAGCTTGCACACCATGAGCAGCAGAGAACTGTTTTTTAATTCTCCAGTGTGAGGAAATATGCAACCACAAATCATTTTTAAAATAGTGTGGACAGTTTAAGCCATGAGTGATTTCACAAATATATAGTCAAAATGTAGAGATAGTGTTTTTGCTGGCAGTAGCTAAATATATGTAAACTCACACATAGGATGCCCCTAAAATTTATAACAATGCCCAAGCCACTGAAAGAACATCAACCACGATAGGAAGCACCAAAGAGCAGAGGCACATGCCACCTCTTAGAGGGTGTGACTTGCCAGTATGCTTAGTAATCCCAGCCTGTTCTGCAAGAGACAAAGTCAGTCAGAACATCTGAGCCCTAGTGCTGCCTCCTAGCACCGTGATCCCCTGTGGATAAGCCTCCATTTATCCACATATATAAGGGGACCACACTGCCTACCTCACCAGATGAAAGGGTTGGATAAGTGCTTCACCCAGTGCCTGGACTGATGAGACATTAAAAAAAAATAGTTGATACTTTTTGTCTCAACTTCTAGGTGACAATAATAAGGCTCAATGAAGTTTGTAGTTCAAATGCCCATGACGTCATAGCAACTTGTGTGTGACAGAAAGCATTTTACCTAATGGCTCATCTTCAGAACGCCCATGGGCAGTGTTGTGCTCCACCACCAGCATTTACGTTAAACCCTAACCCACAGGCGATGGGGAGACAAGGGTACCAGAAAAGGGAAGAGATGTGGCACATGAGGGGCAATGTTTCGGCATCATTGGAACAATAATGAAGACGGCTCTCTGGAAAGTAACTGGGTATGACTGCGGTCATGATGGTGGGCCCTCGGGATGGAACTGACGTGCCTACAAGCAGAGACACCAAAAACCCTCTCCCGTCATGCGAGGAGAGATAGAGGCAGAGACGACAGAGAGACTCTCTGCAGCTCAGGAAGCGATCCTTACTGGAACCTGATTTTCTGTCTTCGTTAACTTTTCTCGTTGCTGAGACAAGATACCCAACACCCAAAGCTAAAGGAGGAAAGGGTTATTTCAGGTCACAGCTCGTGGAGGTCTCTGCCAGCGATCAGCTGGCTCCGAGGCACGATGGCCCGGCAGAGAACAGGTCATTCTGCACACAAGGTAACAAAGGCAACCGAAGGGCTTTCCCAGCATCTGTCTGCCCCTTTGATCTTATCCAGCTACTTAGGGCAGGGAGCACTCACACGTGGACCCGGGCACCCTTGAGTCTGGTAGTGCACCATGAGTCAATCCCAGTCACACTCTAGAGCCTGCCACCTCTGAAAAAGCCCACCTGTGATGGCATGAGGCTTTGGGGGCACGAGCCATGACACGCTTCCAGCCTCTATAATACTTTTCCAGCCTCCTTAACAGTGTAACAATAAAGTTCTGCAGCTTAAGCAGCCAGCCTGTAGAATTTCATTATGGCAGCCACATAGGATCAGACAACATTTCACGAAGAGAGACATGGCGGCAACGCCTCTAATCCAGCGCTATGAGAGGCTGAGGCAGGAGGGCTGAAAGTTGAAGCCCAGGCTCGGGTATTTAGGGATTTAGTGAAACCTTCCCTCAAAATAAAAAAATAAAATGGAAACTGAGGATGTAGCCTAATGTGACAGTCCAATGTTCAATTCCCAGTTCTGAAAAAAGTATGGCAACATAATTTTTAGTGTTCTAGTTATTGGTCATCAAACCAGTTTAGGATTCCAACAGCTAACTAATTTAGGGATCTGGGGAAGGTTTCTGCTTTCCCAGAAGCAAAGAATACTGAAGAATACTACCAGTCTCATTTTCTGAATGCTGCATATATTGGACAAGATAGAATGATTGCAAACATTTGCTGTACCTTAAACGCCCATAACTATGGCATGTTAATTCACAAGGGAAGCAAGGGTAGAAACATACTCATCATAGAGCTTCCGTTTCTGCAAAAAAACCTGATCTTCCTCACTTAGCACAATCCTATACTGTCGGAAAATCGCGTTCACTTGGTCTTGTAGCTCCTTGTTCTCTAGATGAACCTTCTGTATCTTTTCAACCAGCTAGAGGAAAAACAAAGAAGTCAAGTGAGAAGACTTGCTTCGTGATTCCTTGGAAGGCACCAACACCAGGGGAGCATTGTTCTAGAACATCAACAATATTGCTTAGCACAGGATGAGCATGTTGTAAATGGTGTATGGTTTAATATGTAATTGTACATCTTGGGGCCACTTATAGAAATGTAGTAAACCTGACGTAAAACCATAAAGTAACCCATATGGAACAGGAAATGGCACTAACAAAATTGACAATTCAGCATCATCGGTGTGCCCTTTTCCCACAACATAAACTACACTAGGGAAAAGAAAATGTATCATCTGCAAAACTCTTGCTCAAAATCTCTTTGAGGAAGGCATTGTGCTGGCTTATTCTTAAGTATTGTTGATTGTCTGTATTGGTAGGTTTTGTGTCTGAGGATTGAATCAACAACACACAGAAAATATCTGGGGGGGGGGATGTTCCAGAAAATTTGAATAAGCAAAATTTGAATTTGCCATGCACTAAGCACTAGGAGAATGGAATGTACTTAAATGAAGTGATGTGTAGGCATTATATAAGGCAGTCAAAATTAAATGTAAGGGGCCAGGGAGATGGCTCAGTAGAATGAGCGCTTCCTTGGCAAGTGCAAGGGCCTGAGTTCAATCCTCGGTTCTGTCAAAAATAAATAAATAAATAAATTAATTAATAAAATGTAATTTAGAGACGCAGAGGACAGGCTCAGAATGTGAGTGAGACCACCTGGGGCCGCCGGATCCTGAATAGACCCAAAGCGCAGACCCGGCATGGAACCCTTCAGCAGAATTTCCTGCAAAGAGGCTAGAGGCAAGACCCACCCAGCTGATTCAGGAGCAGAACATCTTGCCAGAGAGACACAAAGGGTTTAACTCTAACGGCTTCAGCAGAAAGAAGTGGAGCACAGCAGCCAGATCCAAGCAACACCACCCGGAGGAATCGGAACTTCATAGATCCAGACCTGGTGCTAAGGTAATAACTCTATCTAAGCTTTACACCAAAGGTCAGACAGAAGACAGTGGTATACAAAATGACAAAGAGAAGGAACAAAATGCAGTCTCAGGCCAGGAGTCCACCCAGTACAATTGCCAAAGACACTAGCATAGAGGAAACTGGAAATCACACACCTGATATCTCTGAAATAATAGCGTTGGAGGTAAAGAAACAAACGCAGAAAGGTATAGAAGAAATGAGATCAAAATAATTTCTGAATTAAAAAATGTAGTAATAACTATAATCAAAGAAGTACTAAGTGCTTCTAAAGAATACACTGATAAAAACATAAAGCAGAATATAAAAATAATGGAACCCCTGAATAAGCAATATAGGAAAGAAATAGAATGTATGAAACAGATTCAAAGTGATATACAGGAAATTTAAACCTCAATCACAAGCTGGCAAAAATGTGAGTGAAAGTGAAAATAGACGTTCTGACCTTAAAGACACCATTGCAGCTAGTGAAAAAGTAAGAAAAGATCTCTTAAAAACA
>NW_004524583.1:27898092-27977292 GCF_000260255.1 Octodon degus
ATAGATTAACCTAAAAAAGAAATCATACAGTTTCTATAATTAAATGCCAATACAATGTACCAGAACTGATGGTACACAAAGTCCTAAGAGGGAAATCTGTAGGAGTGAATATCTATATCAGGGAAATAGCAAGCACAAATAAAAAACTTAACTGTGAACCGCAAACTTGAAAAAGAAGAGCAGGCCAAGGCTCATGTGAAGTAAGAAATTATAAAGATCACAGCAGACATTAACACATTGGAGACTAAGGAAACACTACTAAACTCAATGAATCACAAAGTTGGTTCTTTGAAAGGTAAAATAAAATTGACAAGATCTTATCCAAGCTTACCAAAACAGAAAAGATTCAAATCCATGCAATTAGGAAATCTATATAAAATTTCCAAACCTGAATAAAAAAGATATAAAAATCCAAAGTAAACCAATACCAATGAAATTAAAGATGTAAATTAAAAACCTACCAAGAAAGAAAAACCTAGGCCCTGACTGATTCTCAGCTGAATTCTACAAGAAGTTTAGAGAAGCCTTAATACCACTAACTTCTCAAAACCTTTAATGAAACTGAAAGGGAAGCAATGATCTCAAATTCATTCCTGGATGCAAGCACTACCCTCAGACCAAAACTAGAGAAAGGTCCAACTCAGAAAGAGAACTGTAGGCCAATCTCCCTAATGAACGTAGATGCAAAAATCTGCAATAAAATATTCACAAATAGAATTCAGCAAAACATCAAGATTATATACATAACCCAGTGTGATTTATCCCAGGTAAGAAGGGAAAAGTCAACACACATAAATAAATAAATGTAATGTACCATATTAACAGAGCTGAGAACAAAAACCATATGATCATCTTGGTAAATGCAGAAAAAACTTTTGACAAAGTCCCAGAATTCATTCATGATTTAAAAAAAAAACAAACCCTACAGAAAACTGAAAAAGATGGTCTTTATCTCAATCTGATGAAAGCCATCTATGACAAACCAACAGCCAACATCATACTAAATGGACAAAACCTGAAAACTTTCACTCTAACATCGGAAGCAAGACAAGGATGTCCACTGTCTCCACTCTTATTTAACATAGTTCTGGAAACTTTATCCAGAGCAATTAGACAAGAGAAAGAAATAAAAGGAGTAAGAATTTGTAAGAAAGAAGTTAAATTGGGCTGGTGAGATGGCTCAGTGGTCTAAAGCACCCACTTAGAACAAGCTTAGCAAAGCACAGGGACTGCAGTTCAATCCCCCAGCACCACATGCCAGCCAGCCCGCCCCCTGGTGGGCTGAGCTGGCCACACACACACACAAATAAATGAATAAATAAAATTTAAAAAAAGAAAGAAGTTAAATTATCACAGTTTATAGATGACATGATACTGTACATAGAAGTCCCCCAAAACTGCACTAAAAGACTGTTAGATTTAATAAGAAAATTCAGTAGTGTAGCTGGATACAAGGTTAACACTCAAAAATCAGTAGCCTAACAAACTCACCAAGGGAAAAATCAGGAAAACAATACCTTTCACAATTGCATACAAAAAATGAAATACCTAGGAATCTAAAAAAGGTTGTAAAAGAGCCTACATTGAAAACTGCAGTACTTTGAAAAAGGTGATTGAAAAGAATATCAGAAAATAGAAAGTTATCCTTTGCTCTTTGTAGGAAGAACCAGTGCAATGAAGAAGGCCATAGTTCCAAAACTTTCATACAAATTTAGTGCTATTCTTACCAAAATTCCAAAAGCATATCTCACAGAATGAGAGAAAATAATCCTAAAATTCATTTGGAACCAGAAGAGACCTAAATGGCAAACACAATTCTGGAAATAAAGCAAGGAATCACCATCTCTACAACCTTATTGTGATTAAAAACAGCACAGTATTGCGGGGGTTGGGGGGAAGACCAAAAGATCAGTGGCACAGACTGGAAGATGCAGAGACAATGTCAGACATACTTAGCCACCTTATCTTTGACAAAGATGCCAAACACCTTCACTGGAAAGAAGACAATCTCTTCAAAAAATGATGCTGGAAAACTGGCTTTGCACATGTCAAAGATTAAAACTGGCTCCATATCTTTCACTAGTTTCACACTAAACTAAATTAAAATGGATCTAAGATCTAAATATTAAAAGAGAGACATGAAATCTGTTGGAAGATAGAATGGGTAACATTGTTGAAGACACTTTTGTAGGCAAAGACTTTATAAATAAACCCCCAGCTGCACAGGGATTATCACACAGGCCCAGTAACTGGGATCTCAGCTTATTAAAAAGCTTTTAATAAGCTGGAAGAGAAACCACAGAGTGAAGAGATAACCTACAGTGTGGGGAAAAATGTTCACCAGCTGTTCCTCAGATAAAGGATTACTACTGAGAACATATAAAGAACTTTAAAAAAAAAAACAACCCACCCAGAACTTCCAAATTTGAAGACCCAACTCCAAAATGCACTTCTGAGATAAAAACACTCTCAAACAAAGAAATACAAAGAGCAAATAAATACTTTAAAAAATTTCAATTTCACTTGTCATTCAAGAGATGCAAATTAAAACAACACTGAGGTTTCATCTCACCCCAGAAAGAATATTATCAAAAGATTAACCAATAACACATGCTTCAGGGGCTATGTGGGAAAAAGGAACCCTTTTCCATTGTTGGTGGGAGTGTCGAGTGGTGCAACCAGTGTGGAAATCAGTGTGGAGATTTCTGTGAAAACTAAGACTAGAGTTTTTATTTGACCCAGTCATTCTCCTCCTGGGTAGCTTACGAAAAGAATTAAAAGCATCATACTACAACGACATATGCACATGCTTATAGTAGTACAGTTTGTAATAGGCAGATAATAGCCAAATCTTGGAAACAACCTAAGTGCCCATCAACTGGTGAAAGAATATAGAAGACAGATTTTTTTTTAATACAGTGAAGTACTACACTTCCATAAAGAAAGATATGCTGGAGATGCTTCTAGGGAAATGGATGTTTTATTTTATGCCAATGTTCCATGCTTGCTAGGCTGGTTTTAGGTACTAGGGCTACTGCACACGCAGAGTCCCTGCTCTTTGGAAATTACATTCAAGTGCAGTGAGCAGAACCAAAGCAATGTACCAAAAAATATAACATGAATCTCAGATGGCTAAACCTCCCCAAGAACACAAAGGTGAAAGAGAGTGAGAGCCCAGGAAGAATCCACACTCTTACGTGAAGTAAATTGGGCACACATGTGTGAATCCTGCTTGGCTCCTCTGGTGTGAGAAACTGAAGTGTTAATAAGGACCAAATGTATTTTGACCTGCCCATTAGCTCAGGTGTTTAAGTGCCTGATGAAACAAAATGTATTTTGAAATAGGAGGAAAATATTCAAATGAGAAGGAGAGCAAGAGGGAGGGGAGATGGAAAGGAAAACCAGAAAAAGTAAAAAAGAAAGAGACAGACAGACAGACAGACAGACAGACAGACAGACAGACAGACAGACAGACAAAAGGAAAACATTGAAAACATGTCTAGTGATTTCTCCTGGAGACTCCGTCTGACTCAAGTACATCTAAATAATAGTAATATTATTAAGAACATGATACTACGTGACATCGAGACCACTATTTGTCTAAATATTTCACATGAAGCATGTACGTAAAACAACCACAGCCACATGAAAAGTAACTAGAAAACAATCATCTTCACACAGACAACTTGTCTCGTTCATGTACGTGAAGCACATTGACAAGCGATAAAATCTTTAAATAAAGTACTGTGAGGGATCATAGCTGTACATCAATATGAAACCTACTTTGAAAATTGTACATTTCTCATACATAGTTGGAATATTAACTGAACAATAAAGTCTAGTTACAATCTAAAAGTCATTTCTGTCTTCCTACCTGTTTTATTTTATGCAAATGTTCATTTTTTTCATGTTTTGATGACTCCTCCAACTTTTCCTTGTGACTTACAAAGAAATTCCTACAAAGGAAGCCAAATAGACTCACGTCAGAACATATTTTGCAATAAAGCCACATCGGCACAAAAAAAGATTCCTGTCCCTATCTTTCCACACAAATGAGTATGTATAGTTACCAAAATGAATAACTATACATGAGTATGTATAGTTACTAAAATTGATGAACATTTTTATTCTTTTAAATTAATGAATTAATGCTTTATTCATTCATTGAAGAGCAATTGCCAACGTCCCATGCTTGCTGGGCTGGCTTTAGGCACTAGAGCTACCGTACATACAGTGTCCCTGCTCTTTGGAAATTACATTCTAGTGGAGTGAGCAGAACTGAAGGAATGCACCAAAAACCACAACATGAATCTCAGATGGTTAAGCCTACCAAAGAACACAAAGGTGAAAGAGAGTGAGAGCCCAAGAAGAACACTCCTTTATTTTTGGTTTTTGGGGCAGAACTGGGGACTGAACTCAGGCCCTTGCACTTGCCAGGCAAGAGCTTATTCTACTGAGCTATCTCCCTGGCCCTGAGAATACTCCTTTGAATGGGTGGTTCAGGAAAGACTCTTTAAGATATGCTGTTAAAGCCTAAGAGAGGAAGTGTCTACCATGTCAGGTCTGGAGGCAGCTCTTCTAGGGCAGAAGGAACAGCAAATTATAAGACCCACAGACAGTAAAAAATTTGATGTTCTGAAGAGAAGGGTGTAATGAGATTGGAGCAGTAGACAAGGACTAGATAATACTAAGTTTTGGGGGGCTGTGTATTGAATTCAGGACCTTGCATTTCTAGGCAGGCACTGTGTAACTGAACTATATATCCAACCATATGAGGTATCGATGGTAAGGTAGGAGTGTGATTCTCATTCTTTTGGCTATGATCAAGTGCAGATTTTACTTTGAAGAGAACCAAGAGAGAATTTTTTAAAGCAGAAGGGCAACATGATTTGACAGGCATCTTGTGAAGATGATTCTGGTTACTTTGTGGAGAAAGACAATAGTGCAGGAAGAAACACTGAAAGAAGGCTACAGCAGGACACCAAAGTGGGGAAGCCATCGTGAAGGTGGTGTAAGGATGTACACAGGTGAATTTGGGGTATATTCAAAAAATGATGGCCAGAGGATGTGCATTTGGATTCCATTCTAGTTCATCTTGCACTGGGTCTAGGCAGCACTGCAAAGAAGAATGGTGGTGACTCTTAGGAATTTGGCTTGACTAACTAGGCAAATAGGGTGTCATAGCCACTGCCAAGGAAGACTGTGGGTAAGAAGTGTTTCTAGAAGTCAGGAAATAGGAAGTTCTGTACAGGACATGCTTTGTATGATATATCTATACCCTCCAAGGGAAGAGGCCATGCATTTAGAACTCAGAGAAAGAAAGATGTGAGGGCTGGATATATAAGACTGATATGGTCTTTGAAGTATAGAAGTATTTAAAACCATGAGTCTGGAGAAAATCATGTAAGAGAAAGTGATCAGATCATGGTGATGGGCCAAGGACTCCTAAATTTAGAATCAGACAGACTTGAAACAAGTAAAGGCTCCTGGTAGGTCACACCTGCATGGTGAAAGAAGGAGAATGCTGCAGGTGGGAAGATAAATGAAAGACATGTTTCAAGGAGGAGGAAGTGGTAGGCTTTGTCAAATTCTGTTGTGAACTTAAGAAATTGAAGGAACAGTCTAGACCACTAAAGTTTGAATGGATGAAAGTTATGGGTAATCTTGACAGTTTAGAAACTATGTTAGCCCTCTATAGTGTCCATAATCTTCATAGCTTTGGGTAATTTAATGTCAAGGATACACTCTGGGTCATAAATTGGCTATCACTTATGCACAAAATTTAACTTCCACCTCCGTGTTTTCCATGGGCTGGAAGCCAGTTGAATGACAGGTAAACAAGGGACCACAGCACTGAATTTATGATCACTGTGTGAAAAATGTAATGTTGGATATTGTTAAGAAAAAACAAGGATCAAATGTCAAAGCCACTTATAAACCTGTGGAGCATTTGAAGTACTAGTAATTATCCTAACACACAGGATTTATACTTGTGGTTGACTATTTTTGTTATCCTTGATGTTTTGACCTCAAAATGGGTAACAGTGTTATTGAAAATGAAGTCAAAAGATTTTATGGTGGAGAGGATTAAGGTTCATAGATTAATAGGAAGATGAACAGTGCAAATTATTTTAATTTCTTGTTATTCTTATAGAATGTTACAAAAACATCACTGACTCTTCAACTCCACTATGCAAGAACTAAGTTGTATCTAGCCACCTTCACATATACAGGAAATAAGTTAAGGAATTAAATAAAAAGAATGCAGAGGATTTTCTCCTAATTTTCCAAGTAATGAAGAGCCAAGGTAAAGTTTCAGGAGTCAAAAGGGAGTTAGTCTATGTCTTCAACCATCAAATTCATCAAAAGCACTTTTCTTTGGTGATTGTACATAACTAAAGTTTACTGAAAAGGTTCAGTATCAAAAATGGTGAACTATTAGAAATGGGAGAATAAGAAATCTTCATTTCTTTTTTCCACAAAGGCCAATGCACTAAAGGCTTGGTCCGCTTGGTCATTTCTTTCTTAGACATGAGCAAAACAAATTTACCTCACATGCTTCAAAATAAACCTTCAGCTAGTCAGGCTCAGCTTGCTGTGTTTCGATCCCCACAACTCCAGCCAGCCAAACATGCCCTGCAGGCATGCGGAGTCAAAATAAATAAATAAATAAATAAAACTTCAGTTATATAGTGAGGTTTTGGATCATAACTCCTAGAAACAAAGACCAATTTTCTGTACTCCACAATATTTTTGTTTAGCTTTTCTTTGAAATATGAGGTGTGCTGAATATATATGGTTAATGTTTAAAATTTTAAATATACTACAGTGAAAGGCACCTTGACAAGAATGTTCCTCAAAACACTTCCTCTCGCTTCAAACATACTTATCTTATTGTTTTCATCACTTTCTGAAGCCATTCCGGAAGTTCTCTTTTTTGAGTATCTTTATGAGGTCTGATAAAAGTGAGGTGACAACTGCTACCGAATGTCATTCAGTAGGAAGGCAGGGTTATAAACATGCTATGGTGCGTCCTCACTTGCTTACGTACTGGATCTGGTACCACGTGAATTGTGGATATTACTAAAGTCAACATGACTGTGAAAAGTAAATGTTTCGAACTGCCTCAGGATGTTGGGGGAACAATGGCAGCGCAACTGAAGACACTCCTGAAAAAGGACTTAGAAAACTGCTGTAATAAATTTGTTTTTACTTTAAACATTCATTCTATTTTCAATCACACATCATATGAGCTTAAACTGCTGAGTCACTTACAAACTATATGGTTACGTTCACTTGCAGCATTAATTGAGCCTATTTTTTAATTTTATACTGAGGATAAAGATTTTCGTATTTCTTGGACAGATGATGGTAGGCTGGTGTTACATTCTGCAATTTCTGGTTTAGACAACATACTTTTAAATTTCAACTTGGAAATGTGGTATTATAAGTTGAACTAAATTCAGAAATTTTCAATCTTTAAATATTTATTGCCTACTCCTTTCTACTTTGAGAATTCTAATTATATGAATATAAGTCTCTTGGTTTTGACACAGTCAACTATTATGACTGATCTGTAAATTATTCATTTTTATTTGGACAGTTTTTGTTATATTCATTTATGTTTGTGAATAATTTATTTTCAATTTGTAATCTATTAAAAATAAAAATAATTAAAAAATTTTCAGTACATTTATATCCATGTAGAAATGAGTCATGTGATTTCAGGAACCTAATGTGAAGTTATTTGTCTTTTGGGAATTTTCTTAGTCTAAACTGCGTCTCTTAGACTGTCAGTGAATGACAAGAGGGACCCCAGAAGACAGATCAGAAGACCCAATCTTCCTCGGCAGAGCTGAATGGACCAAGAGCCAAAGCGGAGCCAAGCACAAGGTAAGGTGAAATCTGGGAGATCTCGTGGGAGAGTGCAGCGTCATCAGCACAGTGGCCAGACGTGGGACAGGCCCGTGAAGAGGGTCCGCACAGCCGGGCTTCGCCAAGGGCTAACCAAGCAGAGTGTTGGATGTGAGTGAACAATGAAACACTGGGTAAAAGAAAGCTCTGACTATCTTCAGCGTCACGAGACAGTTCCAAGGGAGCAGCGTTTGCTCCCACAAGGCTGTGCTTGAGGTTTCTCTGAATTTTCTCAATCACTTCTGCAAGTTCCCCTTGAGTAGGAACAAACACAAGAGCATAGCTAGTTGGGCAGCAGCCTTGTGGCACTGCTTTTCCCTGTGGGAGGTTTCCTTCTCATGGTTTTTGGGTAAGGAGTAAGGAACTCAAGTAAGAATATATAATTAATGTTGAAATTGGAAAAAATATTATAGTTAAAGGCACATTGCTCTCAGGGTCTCTCGAAATACTCCCTGTCACTGCAGAAGCACTTATCCCATTGTTCTTGATGCTTTCTAAAGCCATTCCGGAAGCCCGCTTCTGAAGAGCCAACCCAGAGTCCCTCCCCTTTCTTGAACTGAACTCTTATCACCCTCTGTTTTTTCTCTTGGTCATTTGAAAGACTAGCTGAATATCAAATGTGATGTTATAAAGCTATCATACCAATTTGAGTAAAATAAGAGAATATAATTTTGCCTAGTAGTAAAGCCTTGCTTTTAAGAATGAAACATTGACTGCTAGAGTTTGGGCTTTGAATATTCCACAAAGGCCAATATATTAAAGGCTTGTTCCAGAGAAGGTGCTCTTGGGAGGTGGTGGTGTCTTGAAGCACAGACTTGTGGGAGGACTTTAGGTCGTTGCAGTGTGCTCTGTGGAGGACTGTGGACCTCAGCCTCTTTTCCTGCCTTTTACTTCCTGACGACAAAGCAGGCAGGCTTCTCTGCAATTCATTCCTGCTACCGTGTACTACCTTTCCAGGGACACAAAGCGATAGGATCAACCAATTATGCTCTGGGACGTCTCCATTTGTGAGCTAAAATAAACCTTTTCTCCTTATAAGTTCATTACACGAACTATTACATTATAGGAAATATATCAACATTTATGGCTACTTCACTAAAAGTATCACACTTACACTTTATTTTCTAGAGTCGTACAAGTTTTCGTTACTTCTTCCACCTTTTCTTCCCACTCCTTTATTGATGATTGCAGTTGTGCTATATCTAAATTGTGATCACTAAGAACCTATTAAAAATTCACAAAACATGGCATCCAGTCATCACCAAATGATTCATAGCAGCAGATTGATTCTAGTAAATATTTATTATTTACTCATTCAACTTGTAAAATGGGGCTGTCCTTTAGTTTTAAAAACAATCATTATAATTGTTTTTTTCTTACAATAAAGTTGGTCAAAATAATTATTTTTATTTTATTTATTTATCTTTTTATGTATTTAGGACAGGGTCTACAGGGTTTGCAGGGTCTCACTACATAGGGCAGACTTAAGGATTCTCCTGTTTTCAGCCTCCCAAGCGCTGGGATTACAGGCGTGCGCCAACCCTGTCCAGTCTCCATTGTCAACTCATTACGCTCCTGGGGCAGGGCCAGCATAGCAGGCGGGGATTGAACCCTGGCCACTGCGCTCTGCCTGAGCAGGCACTTTAATCCACTGAGCTATTTGGCCAGCTCCCAAACTAATTCTTAAACCATTAGAAAACCTAAAATTTGATATAAAGAGTAACCTAATAGAGCAATGACAATGTGAAAACTATATTAAAATTTTTGACACAAGAATTCATTCTGTGTAGCATTTAAAAAATAATTTAATTAAGATGGTCATAATCATCTTCAAAATATTAGTTCAGGGTAGTAGAATGAATATGACAAAACAGTGAAAAATTTGTGGTATATTTGCATTAATTGATGGACACATTTATATGAAAATCTTCCTTCTTAATATTCAATTAATATTTAGGGTATATAATAGTCAGATATTGTGAAAAATGTTACCATGACTTGAGGAAAAATCGGTGATAAAAATTTACAGTGAAATATGTATTTTGCAACGTAACTTTGGTATAAAGAAAGAGGGAGTCAAGCTCAGTGAGTCTTGGGTTTGCATCCTACCTCGTGAGGGGAGAATTTTGCTGAGGGAAGACCACCAGGCGGACCGTGCTGCTCTCTGACAGAGCTGCCGTGGACAGGCTATTTAAGCCCTGTGAACGTGGACATCACTGTGAGGTCCGAGCAGTACCTGGGCCGGGTACTGCCATGGGAGGTGGGGTACTACCTGCTAGAGCGGCTCCTTCCTGAGCCGCAGGCACGCAGGCTCGCTAGGTTTCTGCCTCCTAACCAGCCCCAGAGTCAGAGGGGCCCAGAATCCCGGCAGTGCTGGCATGGCGTGGCGTGGCCAGGTCTCTGGGCTACACGCTCACAGTCCTGATGCTTGTTAGCTACTTTCGGTCACCCCACCCTGCGCTGTCGGCTCCTTCGCAGCCATTCCTTCCTGCCAACATCACAGGAGCTCCACCTGCTTGCGGAGACCTTTACACTGAAGTTGCCTGAGGAATGTTAATCTGAGATTCCTTGCGCTCTTAGTCCACAGCCAAAACGTGGTCTTCTAGTCTCAGCCAACAGCCACCGTAAGCTTTACCGAACACAGAGCACTGAGCTGAAAGCCTGGTGGGCGTGAGCTCATGCCCTCTCCACCGCGCCTCTGCGCAGCACCATTTCCTAGACAGAACAGCTGCAGCGTGGCCGATCCAAGCTGTGAACCCGTGTATGCTCAGGCCTGTGCTTTATTTTCATTTTTTATTTATTTATTTATTTATTTGCGGAACCAGGGATTGAACTCAGGCCCTTGCGCTTGCCAGGCAAGCGCTTATTCTACTGAGCCATCTCCCCGGCCCCTTTCTGAATTAATGTTACTGTCCCAGTATTAGTGGACAGCCTAAACTCTGCTCTATTATTCTCCAATCAGAATTAAGGGATTGTCATGGTTATTAATTTTGTTCTGTCAAATATTACAGAAATATTTTACAGACACATTTTATGCATAAATGTGTAGACACATCACATATATTTAGCATTTTTTGGTGAAAAGTCTCAAAGTATCTGGGTCTGTCAGATGCGATCTGTACCTAAGACAGCTTTCTTTCCACCACATTCCTGAAGACACAAACACAGTCGCTCTGTCTACAGCACTTCAAAAATGTGTCACCAGACTAACATAACAGAAGTCTTCTCCCAGAATGGCATGAAAATGAATTAAAATCAGTTCCTTTCCATACTTTTTCAAGTTTTATTTTTTATTGGTTCATGTTTGCGGTACACAACAACTCCATTCCTGGCGCACTAGGTCCCTGCACCTCACACGCTTCTCCCCCTTTCTCCCCTCCCCCAGCACATGCCAGCTCCTGGCCCCCCTTCCCCTTTGCAAATGATGCGTCTCTCTACTGAGGTGCCCGGTTAGGCTTGACAACGCATACTTTATTCTTTCTTACCACTGAGCTGATGGTAACTGTTTGTTTCACTTTTGACATTCTATGTTTTAATTTTTCCAATTCTTCCTTCTTTTTAAAAGTATCCTTTTTGGTAAGTTCATAGAGTTTTTTAAATTCTTCAATCTACCATGACAAACAGAATAAACCAATAAAAACAAACTTTAGAAAATCTTTTTTCATTTCGTAGCTCGGCAGATTTGTTCTAAATATGCCACAAAAATAGGCATAGGAAACAAAATGAACTATACGGGTTAACAATTATAACCATAATTATAAAAAAATAAAATATCAAATCTGTAAGAGATACAGTAGCTGTTACAGTTTAACTCTAAAGTGTCCTCCCAAAATCTCAAATTCAAAGGTTAGCAGGGGAAGACCCAATACTATTATGGGCTACTGGACTCTTTTAGAATATTTTGCTGAGTTTACACACCTATAATATTCAAATAACGGAACTTAACAAAAAAAGGGGATACAGATGAATGTCCATTTTGTATCTGTGTATTCAAAGTGGTTGGGATAGATATATAGTTACATTCTCTTAATAAATAGAGGGATTTGTTCTAATAGTGTTTGTAAATAGCACATTATGTCCACATTTTGTACAGCAATTAACCATTAGGAAGAATGTATGCAATGTGTTAATTATTGAAACTGTCCTACCAATTTGGTTTGAAACTGTCTCATTGCTATTTGTTTCTCAATAAAATTATGGGAAAAAAATCTTATAAAACATTAAAAAAAAAAAGAGTAACAAGATAGAAAAAAAAAAAAAAAACCAAAAACAACCCTTCCCTGCATGACTTAAAATAAAATTCAAAATTCAGTCCCAAGCAAGCGCTGCAGGGTGCCTTCCCCATGTGAGACATGCAGGCCCTGTGCTTGGTGCCTGCGGTGGAGTGCTACTTCTGGTGGGCAAAGCTCAGACTGGACACCACCCCTGCCTCCTGTCTGCCCCCTAAAGAAATAAAGAAGTGTACTAAGTTGCCCAGCCCACCCTCCAGCACCCTAGAAGCCCTAAACCGGGCATGCTCACTCAGGCTTGGCCTGGTGACCCAAGGGGGCCGGGCCAGCATGGGGCTCTAAGCTGCTCAGAAGGAACCGGACCCTGCCAAGGGGGAGAAACACCGGGGTGGACAAACTTTCTCAGGGTGTCTTTCCTGAATCCGTCCTTCACATAGCCATATGGTTCGAACAGGATGTGACTAAACAGATTGAATTTCAAAACCAACCACTGCCATCCCTTCCTGTAACAAGCATGACCGTTACCTCTGGTGTCAGGCTTCGTTGTAAAGACAGCATAGGTCAGCCAACTTCAGAGGCAAGCAGCAGATGGACCTCGCCCACCCTCTCTAATACGCTTTCCCGTGTCTGGGGATCTTCCCTTTAATTTCTCAGACTCACACCTCTTTGAAGGCTCTTAGAGCTTCCCAAGCCCCAGCCCCTCTAGGAGTGGCTTCCTCACAATGTTTTCAGTATGTTTTCTCTCTTCTTGGTCTGGTCTTGGTAAATTCTTTGGCCATGCACGTCCCTGGCTCGCCACGTACTGCTCCATCCCTCCAACCCTTCTTCCCTTCCCCTCCTCCCTTCCTCCTCCTTCTTTTCCCTTTCTTTCTTTCTCTCCTGCTGCCTCCTTCTCTCACTTCTTTACTACAGCACCATTCTATGCCCCAACCTGATTTCTTGCCTTTATAATTTGTAGTTACGCCAATTCCCATCTAGGAAAAGGCAGCATCAGAAGCGCCACAGCAAGGCCCTTCGTGAGCTGGGCATCTCTGCTGCAGAGGGAGGGTGAAAGCTATGGCCTGGGACACCTACTACGGGGACAAACCCACCTCTCCTGGGACATTCAGAAGCTGTTGTAGAATTTTAGTTAACATGGCTTAGTAGATAGTGCAGCTCCCACAAAACATGGGGCACAAAAGGATGCACTGGTTGCCCCTACAAATTTCTGGCCGAGCACCCTGCTCTCTGCGCTTCTGCTCCAGCCACCCCCGAGGCTGCCCCTCTCCGGGTCCACTCAGCAGGAACAGCAGTTGCCCACAGGTGCCCTGTCTAAACTCCCTCGTCCTGTCTACAGCCTCAGGACTGCCAAAGGTGAGCAGAAACGATGATGGCGAAAGCCTGTCCCTTTATGGCCGAATCTAGGCAAGGGGCCAATACTGCATTAGAAACCCCGCAACGTATGTCCTTTCCCATGAACCAAGATTCTGCAATACAATCAAATGTCTTTGCTAAGAGTCTTTGAATGGCCTGGAGCCTCCAGTCCTATTCTTGTCCCACTGCTCACAGAACATATAATAGAGATTACAGGTCTGCTGTAAGCACAAGTAAGTTATGTCTATTTTCTTGCTCTAGGTTATAATTCTGTATTTTAACGAATAAATCATGCCGCTCACCTGATCAGTCACTTGTTGTTTCCTTAGCAGATATTCTGCAATGTTTTTGGCCATTAGCTCCTCTGCCTCCTGCACACATTTTCTTTGTGCCTCTATGTCTTCTCTCTCTATGTTTACTCTGGTACAGGTCTCATTTATGTAAATGGTGGTCCTGGCTTTTTCTTCCATCATTCGGTTGAGGGACAGGACGGACTCTGTGTGCTGCCTTGCCAACTCTTCTTGCTTGTCCCTAGGAGAAAAAAAATCACTCCTCCATGAAAAACATGGCCCTTGAGGAAGGAATTTCAAGTCTTTTTGAAAAGAGGCCTCATTAAGAGGACAATCATAAGAGATGCTTATTCTCTACAGGTGCTTGTGGTTGTTTAAGCTTCACTGTGGGACAGAGGAAAGCAGGACAAGGGTCGCCCTAGCAACTGCTGGCTTGCTACAAAAGTGTCATGTGTTCACCATCACTTCATCGATTCCCCTTGTGCCAAGGATTACATAGAAAGTATTTTGGCTTAAGATGCAGAAGGATTTAAAAGTCATGTTGAAAGGAGATGGGATCTGGCCAGATGAACGTCTTGATCTGCACCGTCCCCGTATCTGTCTTAGGAACCTCAGTTATATTGCTATGCCAGGGGAAGATGACCATCTGACCACACCTCCAGCTGCACTGGGATGCAGAGGGGGTGGGCCGAAGAGCCAGCCAGCCTCCCTGAGACAAACTCGGGAAGACAGGAGGCGGAGTCCATGGTTAGCCTTTGGAAGATGACTGAGCCCTCATTCAAATACTTTTCTCTTCTTGGCCAGATTTGAATATGAAAGGGGTAATAATCTCTTCAGCCCATCATCAAATACTGGCCATGTCCCTTTGAGGAAAATTTAATATTGGGAAAAATGTCTACCCATGCTCTAACAATACAGATTTGAAGAAAAGACAATTGATTCCATTCCTCCATTTTACTGTTTAAGATCTCTTTAAATGTAAAGATATTTTCTTTTTTCTCATCCCTGGGTTAGGGTTGTGTTTGAATTCTCAGGAAAATAGAAACAAAGTGGATGGAAGTTCATTTTCTAGAGGTCAAATTCTTTTTTTTTTTTTTTTTTTCTTTTGTACTGGGAATCGAACTCAGGACCTTGTGCTTGCCAGGCAGGCACTTATGCCACTGAGCTATATCTTTGGCCCCAGAAGTCTAATTCTGCAAAACAAATGCAATAAAAAGAAGCCTGAGAACAAGGCTTGGTGGGGGGAAAAGGAGAAAGCAAGACAAAAACTATGGATTGAGAAGACAAAAATCACTGGCAAAGAGTCTGGGAGCGAAGCAAGCGCACACAGAGCTGTCCTGCCTCCCACTTCCAGGACCACTCTGCGGGGAGAGGAGGCTTGCTTGCTGGCTGCGGGTTGTGAGCAGCACCGGCACGTGCATCTTTCCTTGGAAAGCAGATGCAGCGAGTCACCGCCATTGGCTGATGCTAGCTCACCAAGCAACCGCCCTCTGTTGTCTTTCCAGAGGACTTGTGTAAAGCAGAGGTTCTCCAAGTGTGGTCCAGACAGTAATTCTAAACCTCCCCTGGCCATCCTGACCTGCTGAATTTCAGCAGTTTGTTTTAACAAGGCTTCTAGGTGGTTCTGATGCCTGTTTAAGTTTGAAAAATCCTAGAAATAGAGGAGTATGAGGTTGTTGACCAGCTGACGTGGGCATCCATCCTTGGCACTGTTCTGGTGTGTTGGCTTAGAAACAGCTTACTTCACACAGCTGTCTCTGGCAGCAATGAGGAGTGTGCAGTAACGCACAGATGCACACGCCGAGCCCCCAGAGAACTTGGAGCATCCTGTATTCCTCATGCTTACGTCACTGTTAGCTGTCTTCATGGAGCTACTCTTCTGACAGTGTTCTGAGGGCTTGGCCCCAGCATTAGGGTCCTCATCTAATGACTGATATTTGATATATCCTGCTCCAAACAGCTTCTGTTACTTTAGCTTCTTATAAAGATTTATGTGTATGTGTGTATGTGTGTGTGTGTGGTGGGGGAACTCTCTGAACAATTCTCCTTGAAAAACCAACATTCTGATATTTATGCCTTAGTTTTGTGATTTGTTCAGAGTACTAAGGTGCTCTTCAATTTCTCCCACAGAACACGGCTTCTGTTCTCTTGAGCTGGCCAACTGAGGAGCTGTGGTTTGTGTTTTACAGATGGAACAAGTGGGTGAAGTGCAGGCCTCAGGCAACACAGGAAAGGGGAATCAGAGCTGCTGATCCTGAGCTAAACGCAGTTACATGTCATCGCCTTTAATTACAAATAAACCAAGGATCTTCACCTGAGAACCACAATGCCGCCCTCAGCCCTCCATCAGACTCTAAGTATGACTGAATACCTTTAGGGAACCGGACGAGATACTACACATCTGTTCTGATATTATATTTACAATACAATCCCAACCAGACTCCTTCCTTTGGGATGGTAACTTTTATGGAAATGGGAGCGAGACCTCCTGAGCACCTGCACCTCGGGAGGTGGCATTCCAATTTGGTGTGACTTAGAAGCAAGCTCTAGTTGCTGCTGGGAGTCCAGGGCTCCTGGTGCAATGACTGAACTGTCGCTCCCCCCCCCACTTTGCTCATCTTCCTGGGGCATCTTCTAAGGCTGATCTGCTCTTCTTACTGCAAATGCCCTGCCCAGCTCAGATCACCTGGCAAATCCCCTTAACCCAGTGTTCTCAGTGCAGCCCTAGACCTCTAATCCCTCAAGCACTGAATTTAAAATACCTACCCCAGAGCTTCGTTCACTTCTTTTAGGGTGGCTATTTTCTTCTTTAGAGATGCTATTTCATCATCCTTTGAATTAATTCTTGTCTGCATTTGGTTTATCTCACAGATATTCAACCTGCGAGCATCTCTGATACTCTCTTAAAAGCAAGTAGAAATGTTACTAAATTATTTGGGAAAGAGTACAATTATAGATGTTGGCTCTTCAAATAATGAAGAACATGTCCTTCTTGGAAATACTCTTTTAATTAGTTTCTGGATCAGAAACTTCTTACCACTTTGGCCCGTCACGTGGTCCCTCGTGTATTTATTTCTCTGGTTCCCACGGCTGCTTTGAGGACCAGCTGTCCTTGGGCTCTGGACAGCATCAGACAGGAGCACCCCGACAGCGCCTGATTCCCACTGCCTCACGCACCTCTCATCTCCTGCCCAGAACTTCCTGTCCCCACTACTATTGAAAAATTGTTGACACTCACGCCCACGTATGTACAACCCAGATGTGCAGGAGGTGGGGCAAACATCAGGTCAAAGATAGAAAGATATAAATAGTTCCTTCTTGCTGACCAATGGGCGATCCGTTGGCACGGCAACACTGTCTTGTGGGCGTGGTCTCATAGCTAATTAGGTGCAGGTGCCAGAGCCAGCATCATTTCGCACTCCTGTTTGCCCTCCCTTTACCCTTAATTTGTCTCTTTATCTCAGTCTCCTCTTTGGATGTCACTCCTGGCAAAAGTAAGTTACAAAG
Organism: Octodon degus; assembly: GCF_000260255.1. Lineage (NCBI taxonomy): Eukaryota > Metazoa > Chordata > Mammalia > Rodentia > Octodontidae > Octodon > Octodon degus. The sequence goes on from NW_004524583.1 coordinate 27,915,386, forward strand.
GCCGTTGTGTTCTGGGGAACCCAATGTATTAAAGAAGTAACTATTGGTAAATAAACAACATAGCCGTGTAATTACCTAAGATTTTAAATGGCAATTCAGGATATGACAGATAAATCATCAACAAACATGAAGTTTTAAACATTGTTGTTTAGAAAGGTGCTGGACTGTGTCCATTTCTACGCAAGAATTCCTTAGAAACCAGGGGAGCTCCCCGGAGAGAGGATTGGGACAACCAGGAAATGGATAACAAGCAGTGAGGAGAGCTTTCCAGGACTCAGGGGAACAGGCAGGGACAACAGCCACTGTCCCTAAGACTGAGGCAGAACACACCTGTAGCAGTACCTGGCATCCCAAGAGGCAGACCTCACTGTAGAGGCTGTGGCTCACCAAGTGGCAAAGAAGTTCAGAGTCCTGGGCCAGAGGAGCTTGCTGGACATTTACTCTCTGGAGTGTTGGGAACCTCTCTGTACAGAGGCACACAATTTAGTACTATCCGAGGGAAGTACAAAGCCACCCAAGGAAATACAGGGAAAGCTCTTCCCGGAGTGGCATCTCTTGATGGCATTCATAGTAGTCGGCTTTCCATCGCTGGACACAAAACCTGACACCCCAACTTACAGGAGGGGCTGGATTTGGCTCGTGGGTTGGGTACAGGGCACACAGCCCATTGGTGCCTGGCTCCAAGGACAGCAGCATGGTGCAAGTGTGTGCTGGAGTGAAGACGCTCAGTTCATGGCGGTGGGGAAGTGGAGAGGAGCGGTGGCCAAAGGGAACAAGCAGAGGACAGCACAGTGCTCGAGGGCGTGCCGCTGCGGCCCCCCCAGACTCACCTAGGCGTGAGCCCTGATAATCTGCTAGACACAGACACAGCGATCCAGCGCGGAGCTACCCGGGAGCTGGAGTGTGCCGGGCTGGGCAAACCGGAGCCAGAACCAGAACCTTCCTCCTCCCTTATCCCGCCAGCATCCTCTTCTCTCAGTGTAGGTGTAGCACTGTGTCAGTCAATGAACAAGGCTACAGGGTCCAACTTCCTACCAAGTGCAGATAGGGAACAGCTCGCCAATAAATAGAGCCTTGGATCAACTTAATGAAAAAAAAAATTTTTTTTCACTTACTAGGGCCACTTTTTAAAAATTGGCTCCCTGGGAAGCAGATTCTAAAGTTTTCATGTAGAAATGTGCTGTATTTCAGGAGCATCTCTTCTGAGGAAGGAAAGGAAGCAGGCCTAGGGGGAGGAGAGGTTAACCGGGAGACGCTTTGGAGTTGTGATGCTACGTGAACGGTTGTAGCCGGCCTTTCTGCGGTCTCAGCAACCAATCACTGAACGTGGGGCACCTAGGCGCACAAGGAAGCCTTTTGTTTCTGTTTAAGGCAATTCCTTTTTGTTTTGTGTTTTTTTAGGAAAGGGTCCACAGGGTGTTCAGGATCTCACTACTATATCGGACTCTTAGTGATCCGCCTGTTTACAGCCTCCCAAGTGCTGGGATTACAGGCGCATGCCACCTCACCCAGTCTCAACCCCCAGGGGTGGGGCCGGCACGGCAGGCCCAGGGATCGAACCCCCGGCCCCTGAGCCTGCTTGCAGGTGCTTTAATCTGCTGAGCTATTTGGCTGGCCCTAAGGCAAAAATTAAAGAACTCGTCTACAAGCCTTTACCAACACTCCTGGCACTGGAGCAATGAAATCAGACCCTGACCTTACAACACACACACAATTTTACTAAAAAGGGGCAAAGACTTAAATGCAAGAGCTAAGAATCTCTTAGCTGCTTGGGTATGGCTCAGCAGTAGAGACCGTGCCTCACACATGAGGCCCTTGGTTTGATTCCTGCTATTATGGCTTGGATCTGGAAGTCCCTTCCCCCGCCACAAAAAAAAAGCCTCCTGTCCTCCTAGGTGGGACTTTTCAAAGGTGGCTGGACCTAGAGTGGGTGAATAGTGATGACAGATGTGATAACTAAATTAGCCCACTTACTGGTTTAACACAGTCTGACTGTGGACAGTGGGGAGCCACACCCTGGCTGTAGGTGTGGGTGTGTAGCTTGGGTGGGGCTAAAGGGAAAGGAAGGTTTGTGCTGCCGCTGCCGCCCCCACCACCACCACTGCCTTCTGCATGCCACATCAGGGACTGTTTCTCTTCCGCAATGTCCCTCTGCCGTGTTGACAGCCACTTATGGACCAAAACCTCTACAAACTGTGAGCTAACTAAACCTTTCCTCCTTTAACCCATTGGCGCTGGGTACTTCATCCCAGCAATGAGAAACCAAGACACCTGGCACTGCCAAACAGAATAAAACAATAACAAAAAAACTCTTGGAAGAAACACAGGGTAAAATCTCACGACATCAAACTTGGCACTGGTTTTTTAGATACTATACCAAAACCACAGGTAACAAAAGAAAACACAAATTAATTAGGCAACCTCAAAATGTAAAACTTGTTCATTAAGGTCACTATCAACAGAGTAAAAAAGAAGCACATGAAATGGAAAAAAGAATTGCAAATCATACACCTAATAAGGAATTATCGTCCAGAATGCATAAATAACTCCTACATCTCAATCCCTCCACATCAAAATCCAATTAAAAGGTTGAAGAAGAACACAGACAACTCTGAAGATTTCCCAATGAATGCTAAGCACATGAAATGACGCTGAACCTCACTAATCACTGGGGAAGTGAAAATCAGACCACAAGAAGACACCAAGTCAAGCTCCACAGGATGGCTACCATTAACAACAAAAACAACCTAGAAAATGACAAATGTCAGCAAAGATGTAGAGAAGCTGGAACCGTCGTGCACTCACTGCTGCTGGCCCGTGAAATGGAGCCACTACTGTGCAAGCAGGCACAAGCACTTGAGTTGCAGCCTTTCAGAGATGTGAACAGACCTCACATGTAGGTTTTTAAATGCTTTTTATTGTACAGCTGTGACAAAATTGTGTAACACTGACAGTTTTGGACTCATGAATAAATCTGAGCTATGGAAGGCTGTCCTAGAAGGGAATTCATTCGTCTATTGGGGACTTACTATATTCTCAACAGCCAAAATATAGAGACACAAGCCAAGTACCCAACTGCAGATGAATGTGGAAGTACAGTGTGGTCAGTAGATATGAGAATATTATCCAGCCTTAATAAGGAAGGAAATCCTGACGTGTTTTATAATATGAATGAAATTTGAAGATTACGCTAAGTGAAGTAACTAGTCAAAAAAGGATAGATATTATATTAATACTTTATGAAGTACCTAAAGTCACCAAAGTCACAGAGAAAGAAATAGCGTAATCATTTAGGCTTCCCAAGCCACCTAATTTAGTTGGGATAGCATCAATTTGGAATGGGCCAGTTCATGTACCGTTAGTCTACTTAAAGCTAACTTACACACATTACAGTTTTATATTCAGCATGTTACTTCTACTTAACATGTAAGTGGAAATTGCAATCGACTGCATGGTGCGTAATCTTTCCAGCCATATTTACACAAGCAGCAACTAGTAAGCTCATCTTGTTAAAAGTACTTGGATCCGTTTTCCTGTAAGATAGACCAGCTCTCTAGGACTGAGAGCCTCAACAATACCTTCCAGTTCCCTGGTCATCCTGTCAGGCAGAGTCTGCAACAGGTAGTAGAATCTGCTGAGCTCCATGGTTTCAATTTCCAGATGATCAATTGTGGTTTTTCTCATTTCTTCCTGAAAATTTAATTTTCACTTTTAAAAACTTAACCCATGCAACAGGGATTTAGCTCAGTGGCACAGCAACTGCCTAGCCAGTGGGAGATCCTGAGTTTGATTCCCAGTACAAAAATAAATAAAATAAAAAATTAACCCATCAAAATAATAACATTGGTTTCCTAAATAATGTTCTATAAGTGTTCATAGCCTCAAAATTGAATTATTTATTTATTTATTTATTTATTTATTTATTTATTTATTTTGCGGTACTGGGGATTGAACTCAGGACCCTGAATTTGCTAGATAAGCACTTATTCTACTGAGCTATCTCCCCGGCTCCAAAATTTAATTTTTATTACATGTCTTCTGCTGTTATACATAGAATAGAAACTGAGAAAAGCACATACTCTTTAGTTTTTAAGATGTCATTGTTAATTTATCTCTTAAGTTTTGCTGAAATCTTTTCTGTGTGTTTCTTAAATGCAGTTTCAATCTAAAAGTAAAGACTCAAATCTGATTATGAAAAAGTGAAAACTGCCTACAAAAATATGTACAGATGAAACCTATAAATTATTTAAACTTATAAATCCAAACAAATAGGTAAGGCTAGTTGGTTTGTTTGCTTCAGGGGGAGCTACTTTTATTTTCTTTTTCAATATTTTTTTATTTTTATGTATTTGGTACAGTGTCTCACTACACAGCTTGGACTCATAGTGATCCTCCTGTTTTCAGCCTCCCCAGCTCTGGGATTACAGGCATGCAGCACCACGCCCAGTTGAGGGGGAGCTACTTTTAAAAAAGAAAGACAGTGGGGCTGGGGATACAGTTCAGGAGCATAAGCGCCTGCTCGACAAGCACAATGTCTTGAGCTCTATCTCTGGTACTGCAAAATCAATCAGGACAAAACATAATAACTGCTCAGAATTAATGTAGCTATGTTATGACCTGGGGCATTGCCATTATATTTTATCAACCAAAAGTCAGATTACAGAATTGTATATGTAATGATATGTCACTTTTCTGTAATATGATTTAGTGCAGGCAGCGCATATAAGTAAAAGGCTATTTATCAAAGAGTTTATTGTGATTATTTTAGGGTACGAATTGTACTGATTTTACTTTCTTCCTTTTGTTTATCTATTTATTTTCTCAAACTTCTGCAGCAAATATGTATTATTTTTATAATAGTAGGGAATATCTATTGCTTTAAAAATGGATTTACCTGTGTGATTTAAGAGGTTTCACAGCTCAGACATTACATGGATACATGGATACATACAAGATATTTTATTGGCCACAATAAATGTGTTTATTGGCCCCTATACATTCTAGTGAAAAACTAAGTGGAGGAAGCAAGCAGGAGAGGCTTCCACCAGTGCAGCGCAGCACACAGATGCTGTGTGTCCACGTAGATCTAGTCAAAGTAGAGGGACTACAGCACCCGGCTGCCTAGTGTAGCCACATGTGTATCATTTCCAAGATATGAAGTAGTGAGATTTTTAGCAACGGTGGGTAGTCTCAAACTTCCCCTTAGAGCAATTTTCCTACATTGGCAGATATTTGATATGATAGTTTTCCTCAACATTGTTAAGCCAGTAAAGAGAATTCACCCAGTTGACCTTGTCAAGGAAGTATTCTAAACATCACCCAGAGATGACAAGTAAACACATGTCTGTGACATCTCAGAGGGAATTGTAGAAACACTTCCTTGACAGGTTTTTGACAAGGACCAGCCTAGTTTAACTGGAAGAGTATGTTTTCACTCACAGCACAGTCTACTTCGATGGAATAGATGACAAACAATATTTCATAGGCCACGAAAAGAACTGCATATAGAAAACAGCATCAGGCATGTGGCTTTTCCTCTAGAGATTGTCTCTTGGTTGGTTGGTTGGTTGGTAGATAAATGGGTTGGTGGGCAGGTAGATAGGTTTAAAACAGCGCTTAAATATTGGTGTCCCAAGCATTTGCCCACTAACCTGCCCCCTATCCTACCTCCATTATTACCCCATGGCTTTTCCTAAGCGGGTCAGCCCTTACCCTAGTGCAGGCCCCATAATTCAGTTTTCTGCAAGAAACAGGTCAGTAATCTGCATTGGTGTAGACGCTTAGTAAGTTGGAACAAAAATATTTTTAACTCAGGTAAATATTTTCCCTATTCACCTACTTAAGTACCACGAATAGAGTTCATATTAAAGTTTAATAAAAATAAAATAAGTGGGTGACTAAAAATCGTTCTTGTAGATAATGCAGTACCAGTTTTTTAACAGCAAGAGCAATGTCCTTAAGGAAGATTCTAGCTTCTTCATTGCACTTAAAATAGTCACTTTGTAGAGATTGTTCTGGAAAAGAAAATGGTTAGAAGGTTGAGATCTTGTATGTATCTGCCCAAATCCTACTTAACTTTTCATCGTCTTATTCCAATGCTGGAAGTTACATCTATTTATGAATTTCTATTGTGCTTTATATGCATGTGTTATCTACTTGATGTTTCCCATTACACAGTATTCTGGTCGAGGTACACGTTTTATGGTCCTTGGTGACAAACTCAGCTTTGCATATTTAATGGTAGAGAGAAGGGGTCTGAACACGATCAGCCAAAGAAAATCAGTGACCCACGGGGATAATCCAAGACGCCTGTGAGGTCAGCTTAAGAGTAGCTTCATAACACATTTGAACACACAGTAAATCCAAAATAATGTTTGCCAGGACTCTGGACTGAATCCAATGTTTAAAACCCACTGTGACAGTTTTAGTCCTGTGGCAACATTTGAGCGTGGAATGTGTCCTTCTACTCCGTGAGGTGGGAGATAGGACTTCTGTCCTTGTCATTCATTCATGTACACCATGATGGTGATGCCAAGGACCACTCACCCTTCACAGGCAGAAAGCCACCACAGGGCTGTGACGTGCTAGCAAAGGCAAGGAAGGCAAAGTGCATGCTGGATGCGAAGAAGGAAAAGAAAATGCAAAGACAAGAGAAGCAGCAACTTACCCTGGCTTGGTTCCCACCGCGGTACGTGGACTCTGAGCAGAATCCACGCCTGGATCTTCGCGTGTAAGATGAGTTTCGTGGGATTCTGCTCCACGAGCATTACCTGATTCAGCCACCTTATGACCTAATGAACTTGGCTACCGACGCGCCCACTTCACAGATGAGCTGACTTTCCAGGCCACATTATGGGTGGGAAGTCACAGATCTGATGGGCGGTAGCATTTGGTGGCATGAAGCCCAGGACCACTCTTACTGGCCCTTCCCATCTTCCGGAAAGGTGAGCGGCCATGTCTGCCTTCAGTGTAGGGACCTTGGACTCTTCCACTGAAATAAGCTCTCAGACCAAGTGAAAACCAGTTCGTGAATCTGCAGCAAAGCGCTTTAAAGCAGCACAAGCATTCTTATGTCTTGTTAGTGAGAGAACGCGCTTGAGCTTATGCCTGCTTGTAAACCGGCTCGAGAGCTACAAGTTTTTGCAACTCAGAGCAGAAAAGGCTTAATAAATTTTTTCCCCGTGAAAAACTTTCTGAGAGCCCAGAAGTGTTAGCAGAAAATATATTTATGCAAAAGCACTGGTGCTGAAGAGACGCTGGACACAAGCACGAAGAGAATTCAGGGTCCAAGCCCGTCCCTGACATGGCTTTGGATAGAGTGTCAGTAATTTAAATCTCATCACTAGTCAATATTCATCATAGTAACACTTATCCAAACCTATCTGATAAGAATTGTGAAATTAAATTAGATCCTCTAAAAAGGAAAAGCTAACAATAATTCAACAAAAATGGTTACCTAACTGGTTTTCGTGCTGAACAAGAAATGTCGCAAGGCCATGTTTGGTCTGATTCGCTAAGACATTCTTTTTCACATAATTTTCTCTGCCTAGTAGAACAGGAGTCGCCTAAAGAGGTCCTTCCCCGGGAGATCCGCAGAGGTGGAGGGGACCCTCAGGGGACCGGACTCGTCCCCAGAGAGCAGTGTGAACTGCCCCGACCCCGCTGCCCCAGAGGGGGACCCGAGCCCTCGGATCCTCCCCGCACCCCGTTTTGCCGGCCCCCGGGAGCGGGAGGAGGCTCCGGCCGGGCTGCCTGGCTCCCGGAGGGCGTTCCCCGCGCCGGAGGGACCTCGACCCCGCGCTTCTCACCCAGGACAAAGAGCTGCTCGAGGGCGGTGGCCGCGACCGAGGAGCCCAGCGTGGCGGGGAAGGTGCAGAGCTCCAGCGAGCGCCCGGTGCTGACGGCGGCCGTGCGCTCCGTCCTCTCGCTGTAGCCCAGCTCCGAGCTCCAGGAGCGCAGCTCCATCCTGTCGCAGCCGTGCGCTTCGCGGCGGGAGGCGCGGTCGCCACGGTAACGAGGCCGCGAGGCCGCGGGCGCCCTCTCGTGGCCGGCGCGGAGCGGCCGGTGTCTGCGCTCCACGCTGGGGGCGAGAGATCCGCTTGGTTTCTGCGCCTTGGACCTGGCGCCCTCCGCATTGCCCGAATGAGCCGGTGATGAAAGCCTCTGCTGGGGACGCCGCGGGAGGTCGCTTAAGGGCTGGATGGCCTCGTGAGGCAGACTGGCATGGGCGACTGAAGACCACAAGTGCATAATTAATTAATTAATTCTGAGACAGGATCATACTGTGTAGTCTAGGCTGATCATAAACTCACTTTGTAGCCCAGGCCGGCCTCGACCTGGCCGTGATCCTCCTGCCTCAGCCTTCTGCGCGCTGGGATTAAGGCGGGGCCGCCACACTTGGCAGTAGTAAATTTCTTCTACTGGGTTTTGACAAAAGCCCTCTTTCGCATTCCTTTACAACTTTCCCGCTATCTATCTATCCCTGAGCACATTTTGCCTTACCTTGCAGTTCTTTTCCTTTCCTTCTGTCTTATCGAATTGTGGGCTCTTTGGTGACTGGGATAGGACATTATTTATTTTTCTATAAGTCTCCAAAATCCAGGCTAGGGTCTGGCTCGGTTTGCATGTGACTGTACCGTCCCTTTCCTGCCTGGTTAGAGCCACGCACAGTGATTCAACCGCCTCCTTTTCCTGGCTTTTCTTTAGAGGTGGTGAAACTAAAATCAAATCTAGAGTAACAGTAACAACAGCTGGAGCTGGGGTTAGCTTAGCAGTGTAAGCGCCTGCCTGACAACCACAAGGTCCTGAGTTCAATACCTAGAAGGACAACCACAAAATAAAACGGCCGCCAGCTGTTCCGCCCTGCTTGTGCTCCAGGCTGTTGAGAGCAGGAATCCTTTCAGTACGGGTCATTGTCCCTTCGCTCCTGGGGACCTGGAATTATGCTAGGACAGCACCCTGTGGCCTTGTGGGGCTCAGTAGGTGAGTCCTAGGCCCAGGCCCCTTCCTCCAGGCTGAGCTGCACTTCCTGGCTTTGAGCACTGCTCTCAGGCCCCAAGATTGCCTGGATTTTTATGGTTCTTTATTCTTGTTATTTTTCTTAATACTTTCTCTAAAGAAGGCTTGTGAGAAATGTTTTAGAGACTACCTATCTCACACTGTGTGTGTGTGTGTGTCATTGGGATTCAACCTGGGGACACTCTATCCCACATTTCCAGGTTGAGTTGTTTGTTTTTGCTATGGTTTGTGTCTATTTGTCTCCCCAAACTGCATGAGTTTTTAGATCAGGCTTTTTTCAGAGGTTGCTAAATCTGGAGGGTGTATTGGTTCATACTACAATTTTGGGATTAAGGGTGCTGGGATTAAGGTTGTGAGTACTACACCCACGCTTGGTTGAGTAGCCTGCATACAATATAAGGGGCACAGAGTGGCTTCTACTCTTTCTCACTTGTGGCTTTTGCTGTCTTCTGCCACCATGAACTATTGCCCTTCTGCCATGTGCCACCCTGCCTTGGAGCCAGGACTGAAACCTCTACAATCTGTGAGCTAAATAAATCTTTCCTCCCTTAACTTTGAGTTTCAGGTACTTTGTCTCAGCAAGAAGAAAAGTAGCTAACTTTTTTGGAACTAAAAGTTCTGAGTCAGGCTATGGCTAAAGTGCCCAGCTGGGACTTAAACTTATGATCCTTCTGCCTCAATTCCTTAAATGCTAGGATTATAGATGTGTGGCACCATGTGCAGATTTATTTTGTGGTTCTTTGTACTTGGAAGGCCCTGTAGAAAATTTATCTCATCCTTTTCACAAGGAACTTTATTAATTCTGAAATAGAAATCTGGGCAAACAACATGAATAATTACATCACAAAAGAAAAAAGAAATTCCAAGAAACACATTGAAAGGAAATTTAATTCATTAGTATTCAAAGAAAAATCTATTCATTCTCACTGTTTTGCGAGTAAAATGAAAAAGAACCATAACTCAAAGTGTTAACACTGGGAATCTGAATGCCTGTCTGGAATTCAGTTTGGAAATTTGTAAGAGAAGGATTACCATATAGTAATATTTCTAAGAAATGGAGATGGCTCAGTAGAATAAGCGCTTGCCTGGCAAGCGCAAGGGCCTGAGTCCCCTGGTTCCGCCAAAATAAATAAATAAATAAATAAATAAATAAATAAATAAATAAATAAATAATTTCTTAAAGAAATAAGCACAGCTGTGTCCAAGGACATAGACAGGAGCTTCTTTGCAGATTTATATTATACATGAACGTAAAGTTTAGCTAACAAATAGTCCAGATGACCAATACAGCAGAACTCTGCACAAGTCACCTGTGGGACACCTATCTAAAGGAACATCTAGGAGGCCAGCCACCCAGAGGCACAGTGTGGGGCAGCGTGGAGAACGGGTCCAGGCTCAGAGCGAGGTTCTCCACATGCTTGAGAGAGTATCTTAGAGAAAGGTATCCTCTCCACAGATGCCACCAGTATCCCAGCTCTAAAGGAAAACTGTGGTAATAGGAGTTCTCAATTCATAGAATTGTACACACAGAAGGTACCAAAAACATGATTTATGTGGAACAAAAATGTGTAGAAATGTATATGTATACACACACAAGGAAACCTTTGGGTAAGAAGGGTATGTCCATTCCTGTAACTGCAGTGGTCACTTTATGGGCGTTGTGTGTGTCAGGACTCATAAATTGGGCCTTAGCTACTTGCAGTTTTCTGTGTTTCAATTATTCCTCAATAAAGCTCTGCAATGAACCAATAGTGCATGTTTGTATTACTGATAATAACTCGTGAGGTTCCTTCTAAGAACAGCCTATTGAAAACTCTCCAGAAGCCTCAGTGGTAGCTTTCTCTCAGCATAACAAAAATGCTTGAAGTGTTCAACTGGGAAGGAGGAAACATTTTAACTGAAAGTTTCAGAGGTTTCAGTTCATGAAGAATCGATGCCGCTGATTTGTGGTGAGGCAGGACATCCTGGCAGGGAGCACACAGTGGAACAAAGATGCTCACCCCATGGCGGTGGGGAAGCAGAAGGAGAAGCAGCAGCAGGGTTTCTATATCCAAAGCACACTTCCTGTGATGTCACTTCCAGGCCTCCCTTCTCAAAGGTCTCACAAGCCATCATTAGCACCAGGGCCTCAGAACCAAGCCTGCAGTACACAGCCCATTCCAAGTCAAAGCTATTGCATCTGATAATATCTCCTTTCATAATTCAGTAAGCAATATGCATGGTTTCCAAGAAGCTGCCAAGCTTGGTGGTGTAGGTTGTAGACAGAGGAGAGGCACTCTTGAGATTTCTGAAGTCGCAAAACACAGCTCATTGCATCATTCTCATTAAAATCTACATTTTGTTCATTTCAATCAGAATCTCTACCAGGGAAAAGATGTTCAAACTGGCTCACGTATGTCCTTATATATTGACCTTCGTGTAATGAACAGAATTGGTGCCTCTGGACAGTTTAGGAAGGGATGTGGCTAAAAGCCAATGTTCTCTTTGTAGTCATGAAATAGGTGTTTGTAAAATGAATATGCATCAAATCTTAAAAGGGTATTAAAAGTATGCTGAAACTGCAAAAAAGCGGTTTACATACACACACAGAAGCACAGCCATGCAAGTATACGTGGAAAGCAGGACAACAGTGTAATATTCAATTTTCACAAATCCATATATTCATGTCTTACTCCCTCATATATATGTAGATATACATATATTCATATATACATACCTATATTCTTACATATGAATATTCATTATATATAAATATTCATTATATAAAAACATTCATCATATATAAATATTCACATATATAATGATCTGGAGAAATTACTAATATGTTACCTGTGGTTCTCCCTGGTTAGTGAAAATTATGAGTGTAGGAGGTAAAACAATACCTCCTTGAAATGCCCACAACAGAATTCCCAGATCCTGTTTCTCAGCTGTGCTATCTGGTGAGGGGTCACTAAAGTTGCCGATAAAATGAAGGTCCCTATCAGTGGACTTAGTGATGGGGCAGAGTCTAGATTATCTGGATGAGCCACCTTAGCACCACTGTCCATGCAAGTGAAAGAGAACACAAGGGACGACGGGCAGTGTTAAGGTGACAGAGGTCTGAAGATGCTGGAGTATTAGTTTTGAAGTTGGAGGACAATGACTAAACTGAAGAATGCAGGCAGCCTGCAGGAACTGGAAAAGGCAAGGAGCTGGGGCCTCCCTCGGGCCTCCTGGAGGAGCACACCCCTCTGACCTCATAGCCTTAGCTCAGTGAGGCCCGTTTTAGTCTCTGACCCCTGGACTAACCACATAAATTTGTTTTTCTCTAAGCTCTTAGCAATAACCAGCAATAACTCTGCCTTGAGTGGACCTCGTTGGCTATAATACTGCCGCTGCGCAAAGCTATGCTTTTAGCTATTAGGATGTGTTTTAAACAACCAGCATCAGGAGCTAAAAGAGTGGGCAACGCTAACTCTTTTCTTCATATTTCTGTATTTGAATGTTTATTATACACACATATTCCTTTATTATTGTAAAAAGAGACACACTTTCTTATTTACAAATCATAGGAAAGTTAAAAAAAGGAAATCCACAAGTCTAAAACAGCAAGATGCCTAATGAATCTTTCTGGTCTGTCAGTATTGACAGACAGTGTTCTCCGAGCCCAAAGGCACTTCTGCTCCCGTGCAACTTTTTACTTTGGTACAAACAGAATCATTCCCCTTACAGTCAGTATTTTCAAGGCTGACTTTTGATTGGTAGCTAGGACGACATGTAGTCACACCTGGGGATGTCACGGCTTTCACCTTTGTTGGGTTTGGTACTGGATGCATTTTAACTTGAAAATTATTTCCCAGTACCAGTCATTTGTTTGGTCCTTGACACACAAGCTAGAATACGTTGGTATTGATTGTCACTGACTCCCTACTGTTTTTAGTGAAAACTATTAGGCCAGTTTTGCTACTTTTTGTGCCTCCCGGAACCAGTTCCGACATTTAGTTTTTTGTTTTTGGTTTTTTGTTTGTTGATTTCATTGAGAAACAAATAACAATGAGACAGTTTCAAGACAGGTTAGTAGAACAGTTACAATAATTAATACATTACATATTGTTGTCTTCATAGTAGTTATTCATAGTACAAGATGCAGACATGATATCCTGTCCAAACACCATTAGTACAAATGTTTTTTCTCACTGAATTAAGAGAAAGTTGCTGTATATCTGTCTTATTTTGTATATACAGACACAGAAAGGTTCTTCATTTACATCCCCTTTTTTATTTAGTTTTGTCAGAGATGAGTATTCCATTACCATTTAAATATTGTAGGTGCATGAATTTAGCAAAATAATCCAATACAGTTCAGTTATGTCTAAGATGTTTGATATTCAGACAGATGGTGAGGTTAAGCTTAACTGCCTATGTGATAGGATAATATCATTAAGCTTCTCTTCTGCAGGATTAAAACTTAAGTTTGCAGACCAAAAATTAGAGAAAAAGAAGGGCTACAAGGATAGCCAACATTTTGGCCTTAGCCTTTCAAAGTCAGTGAGGATTCAGGACATAAGAGAACCTGTATTATAACATCCTATAACTCAGTGGAGTCCCAAATTTTCTGATCAAGGAGATTATGGAGCCACAGAGGAAAGTGATTGCCGATGTAGTGTGTGTCTAAGGAGAGTCATATGGAAAGAAAACATTCTCTCAGGCTTTCACAGAGAGCAAATTGGTCAAGCAATGGCTGTGATTCATCCACATGGCTGACACTGACAAAGGATCTACAAACTGCAGTACAGGGTTACAGGATAAATCCTGAGGGGATTTGACTGACCTTGTCAGATACAAAAGCTACATTTCTTGTTATGTAGGTCTTGCTTTATCTTGGTCTTAACCACCCAGCAGAAAAGTATAAAAATGAGGTATAAAAAGCAAAGTCATATTAATATGCTGAGCTATAAAAGGCTCAAGTCAATAGCTTCTGACATTGCCAGTCCTACAGATAACCCACTACTATTATGAACTTCTGACATTTAGTTTGTTTCTTTCTGTTTACTACTTGCTGCTGACAGAGCCAGGAGAAGCCTGGCCCTTGGGGAAGTTAGATTGTGGCATGCACAAGACTTGTCTGCTAGAGCTTTTGGGCATGGTTTTTCCTGCTATCTGCAGTCTGCACCCCCATTTGAGGACAATAGTGCCATTGCAGCTTCTGTTTCCTATGAAATTTGGAAAGGAAAGCTCAAATTTGGAGGGTGGGGTGTTTGCAGACCCTGGCTAGGCCAGGGGTTCCACACGCTTGGCTGTCAGTGCTGTGTTGTGTTGCAGTCTGAGATGTTCACCCTTATATGAAGCGGGAGGAGCTCAAAGAAGCCCTGCAGGGAAGCCCATTTTCCCTTCCTCTCAGGGAAGGAAGTCTGCCTGGAGCCTCACAGAGCATCTTTTCTGTCCTTATGATGAGAGTGGGCTCACAAGGTCACCCAGAAGGGTCAGGCCAATCAGTGTGTGGATACCTGCCTCTCTGTTCTGAAGAGCTGGAGGTGACAGTGGCCTGGGCAGTCTCCAAGCTCATGGTTGTGGCCCAGCGTCAGCCCCAAGCCAGCTGGTGGACTGGGTCTCTCACAGAGCTTTGACAGAGTCAGTGAAGTTCCCAGCCCTGAATAGAAGGGGCGCCTTGCATTTCCCTGTTGCGTGCTCAGCCTTCGAGGTGGTCTCTTGTCTTGTGGTCCACACTCGCAGATGCTCACCTAGAGAAAGACCCTCCACTACCTGGGCTGCTCACAGCTTCCAAAGTGCCCGTGCTGTGACCAGGCTGCCGCTCAGCTGCCACAATACTGGCCCATGGTCATCTGTGGCAAGGCAGTCCGAAACCCACGTCCCTTAGGCAGTGCCAGATTGTTAGAGAGATGGACAGGTGGGCTGGTGCCTGGGATGGCGTCATTCCAGACAAGGAGAGCAAGGTGGGTGGGGGAAGCGCTTGCAGCACTCAGTGTTTGCCGCCACACCCGGAGGGAAGCTTCCCTTCCCCTTTCTCTCTGGTCCCCTTGTTTTCATCCTTCATCAAAAATGTCTTGGAAGGTTCTCTAGGACACTCTAAGGAACTCCAGGTCCCTCATCCTGATACTAACAATGAAGCCATCTGAAATGCCATGGGCTCCCTGGCCTCCCAGGCCACCAAGGATGGCAAGAAGGACAAGAAAGAGGAGGAAAAGTGAGATTGGAGGGAAAGGGTAGCTGTGCCTGCCCAGGGGACTTGGGGGGAAGGGGGCAGGATGTAGAGTTGGGTGTGTCCTCTGTAACCCTTACAGCCTAAATAAAGCTTAGCAAGGTTTTTTCCTTTAAAAAAATGTTTTGGGGCCAAACAGATTTGGGAAAGGTTTAGGTCACATCATTTGCTGGTGATGTTAGACAGGTGCAGTGAGTCTCTTCCTATTCATTCTTCACTCGAAAATGCGATGTTTTTAGGGCCAGCGAGATAGCTCAGCAGACTAAACACCTGCTTTGGCAAGCACAGGGACCAGGGTTCAATTCCAGTCCCACATGCTATGTCAGGCCCACCCCTGGGGCACACTGAGCTGGCGACTGAGTCCGGGCATGATGGGGTACACCTGCAATTCCAGTGCTGGGGAGGCTGAAAAATGGGAGGATCACTGCAAGTCCGATTTGTGTAGTGAAACCTTGTATCAAATGCATAAATGAAAAGTAAGATAAATGGGATTTTTTAAATATTCTGAGATGATGAAGATTGAGAAGAAGAATGAAGCTATACTTACCACAGAGCACACACAAGAATTTATTTCTGATTTTCCTTTCCACTGGTGGGAACTAGGAAGTATTTCCTTTGATATACAAATGCTACTGTCAGCTCTGCCATCCCGCACTGTCCTGGGCCCTCTTTGTCTTTCAACTCAGTGAAAATTACTGTAACGAAACCCAAAGCTGGCGCAGATACAAGTGGGACTTAGGCTTTGTCTCTGTGCTGCTCCTACAAGATGGCAGTGACAGGCAGGAGGGCTGAGGCCATGTCTCAGAGCAGAAGGAAGAAGGCTTCCAGAGCACAGAGAAGGGCAGGGGTGCCTGCGGGTCACTGCCAGATGCTTTGGCTCGGTTCCTTGTGTGCCTGCTGGGTGCCAGGCATTGTTCTAATGTCACACACATACAAATGAGACCTGAGGTTGGCACCAGGGGAGCGCCCTCTGAGGAAGAGAGCACAGAGCACAGAGGGGTCAGGCTGTGCTTGTTACTCCCTTACTGAAGAAGAAAAAGATACATGAGAAAAGAAGGACTAAAGGAGGAAAGAGAAAGAAGAGGAAGGTATGTTGGGCAGCTTTCCATTGCTGTGACAAAATGCCTGAGAATAGCGCCTTAAAGCAGGGGAGGTTTATTTTGGGTCATGATTTCACAAGTTTATTTTGGGTCAGCTGGCAGCATTGCTTTTAGGCATGTGGGGCTGGAATATGACGGAATGGCGCGGGGGGACTGTTCACCTGTTAACAGGAAAAAGGCGGGGAGAGAAAGAGTGAGCGGGAGAGACAGAGAGAGTGTGAGAGAGACAGAGACAGAGAGACACACAGAGAGAGAGACAGAGAGACAGAGAGACAGAGAGACAGAGAGACAGAGAGACAGAGACAGAGAGACAGAGACAGAGACTGAGACAGAGAGCAGAAGGGTTCAGGGACAAGACAGAGACCCTGTTACTCACACTCTTCAACTGGGCCCTGCCTCCTCTGCTTCGGTCACCTCCAAATAATGCCATCAAAGTATGCTGAGGTGTTTGGTTGTTGTTGTTGTTTTCTTTTTCAGGGTCTCACTACACAGCTGGGACTCGTAGTGATCCTCCTACCTTCTGGCTCCCCAGTGCTGGGATTACAAGCATGTACCACCACGCCCAGACTCCGTCACTGGCTCAGTGCATGTGAAAGTGGGGCTGGCGTGGCTTGCAGTGCCAGGTACCGAACCCTGGCCCTGTGCTTCCTGAAGCAAGTGCTCAGTCTGCTGAGCGATACCGCTGGTCCTCAAAGTATGAATCCAGCAGTGATCAATGCACGCAATCTTTCAACTACACAAATGGACAAGATTGGGCTCCTGTTCTCAAGAAAGTGCCCTTGAGAAAGGGGGAAAGGGGATGATCTGAAGCCGATCTCACCACAAGGCACTTCCTGGCAAGCAGAGCTGGACCTCACTAAGTATCTGCACCCACACAGCACAGCAAGCCCCCGTGCCTTTCCTACACCCCTCCAGAGGTGGCTTTTCTGGTTGTCACACTTTAAAAAAAATACACCAAAGTGTAATTCAATGTCCTTGGTTAACCACCAGCCTTCAGACTGGCCAGGGGCCCCACAGGCTAGAGATCCAGGTCTAGGTGCACTGGCCCATTTGCCTTGTGCCAAAACAACTGAGCAGGGAGGTGGCATGGCCGGTGGGGCTCCTGCACCGTGCAGGACGTCGGCAGAGCCATCGGGTGTGGCCAGTGAGCTTGAGGCTCACGGAAGGGAAGGCAGGAAGCCAGGCCGAAACGGGGGTCATTACTTCCCTGAAGAAGTGCTCGACTGCAAAGGAAGGACTCGAGCTTGTGCTGCCGCTGCCCTGTGGCTCCCTTCAGGACAAAATGCTGTGCTTGGCCGTGGTTTGGCCTCAGGGCTCATGTATCAGCTATCAACTCTTCTCCAGGATGGTGTTGAAGAAGTGGATCTTTAAGAAATGGGGCTTCAGAGCTGGGTGTGGTGACACATGCCTGTCATCTCAGCAAGTGGAAGGATGAGGCAGGAGGATTTTGAATTCGAACCCATCCTGGACAATTTAATAATATAGCAAGGACCTGTGTCAAAATGAGAAATAAAATACCAAATGGAGGACTGTGGATGTGGCTCTATGTGAAAGCCCTGGATTTAATCCTCAGTATGGCAAAAGGAAAGAAGAAGAGGAGAGGGAGGAAGAAGAGGATGAAGAGGAGGAGGAGGAGGAGCAAATGAGGTGGTAAGACTGGCCCTGCCTCCTGGCTTCCTAGCCATGTCATCTCTTCCACTTGCACCTGCTCCTGCTGTTGAGGTGCCATCTGCCCTGGGGTTCTGCAGTCACTGGAGACCCTCACCTCAACCACTGGGACTGCCTGTCCCTAAGGCTGAGCTAAATAAGCCTCCTCTTTCGTTTATAGATATCCACTCCCAGGTTTTGCATTACAGGAATGAAAATGGGCCAGCACACCAAGCTTTGTAAAAGCGAGCTGGCATCCTCATCCCGAGTCCTAAACTGACTGTCTCATCTTCTGGTGGCTATTTCTGAACTCCGCTTTCCTCACCCCATTTCTTGCAGAACTCATCACCTCCTAACTCGTCCCAACATGCCCACGGCATTCTTCTTCTCTCTCTGGTCCTTCCTCCTCCACTACGACCTCTGGCCCCCTTGTTGCCTGCTGTTTGCTGAAAGGGGACACGGACATGGGCCCCATGCTCTTTAACTTCTTCATGGGCTGGGGGGGTAGCTCAGTGGATAAACGCTTCCCTGGTAAGCACAAGAGCCAGAGTTCAATCCCTGGTTCTGCCTAAATAAGTAAATAAATAAATATAAACTTCAAGAAGTTCTTGAACTTCTTCCCTAGGACAGAGCTGAATTACATAACTCACTCTCAGGTTGTACCGCTTGCCCAGTTCTCCTTCAGTCTCATAGACCTGACCTCTCACGCCCACTCGGCTCTGCCAGCAGAGAGTCACATTTCAATCTGGTCAAGCCCAGCCTGCGCACTGCAGGATTTTTCTGCCTACTGAAGCCACTTCAGCATTGGGAGTCCGTTCCAAAAGCAGAATCGCATGCCACGTTTTTCCTTTGATCCCATCATCTCTGAGCCTCCAAAGCGCTAAGGTTTTCATGGATCACAGTTCTCACAGGCTGAGTGACCCTGTAGTTTCCTGTGTAACATTATTTGGTAGCTTTGTACCTTGATATCTCAGTTTTTCCATCTGTAAAATGGAGCCTTCAATTGATGCTGACTATATTGCTGAAAAGGATAAATTAAAAGATCCATACATTCAGAATTTTTAAGATATAGAGATTAAAATGTGCTGCAGTTTAGGCTTTATTAGAAAGAAAAAACTCTTCAGGGTCCTGAGTTCAATCCCCGGTACTGAAAAGAAAAAGAAAGAAAGAAAAGAAAAGACGAAAAAGAAAAAGAAAAAGAAAAAGAAAAAGAAAAAGAAAAATTAAGACAGACAGAACTCTCGGGGAGAAGACAAGCTCCTCTGGGCCTGCTGCAGCACCTTTGTATTCAAACCAGTGGGGCGAGAGGATGCTCACCACCACTACAGACCCTTGGAGGACATTTCAGTCCATCACATTAAGCTGTATATAAAGAATGGCTCTAAGTGAATTTTATCACACTAGAATTATTGCTAAATTTCTACCGCTAAAAAGTAACTCTTAGCTGTGATTCTGTTCATGAGAACTCCTGATTCTCAGCTCTGCCAAACAAATGAGCCCCTGGAATCCCTGAATGGTCACAGCGGCTTCGCCGTTGCTCAGTTTCTTTCCCCAGCACAGCAGGAGTGAGTATTCTAGGTCAGGAAAGACGTGTGGACAAACGTCAGCCAGTACACACAGCTCGGCGCGCGTGTGCTTTCTTCTCCACTTCTAGCTTCATGGGAACTGTTACATAACGCCTGGGTGTAAGCGCTTCTGCCTTTAACCACGAAGATGCAAGCAGAAAGACTGTGTTTAGAAGGATGCTCAGACCCCGCAGTAAGGCCCGGACGCCCTCGCCTTCTCCCAACAGATCCCAGCTGCTGGTTAGCACCCTCAGGGGGCTCCTCGAGCAGTTGCAGCCTCGCTGGGGCAGCCTGATTCTGAACCAGCGCACAGGGCAGGACCAGAAACCCTGGGGGAAGTGCTCACCTGGGAATCAGACGGACGCAGAGCCACGTCTCCTACAGCACGCATAGATAGCATAGAAGCCTCTCTCTGGCCACAGTCTGGCAACCTCGGTAGCATAAAACCCTTGGCCTTTGTTCAGCTGGTGTATTCTCAATCGAACTGAAACTTGGACAGGAGCTATGACTGCAAAACCCTCTGACCCAAACTCCTTTTTAATGAGTATGGAAAGAGAGTAAGATGTGTTAACTGTCCTGCATATTTCATTCCTGAGATCACCCATCAAGCGCTCCGTAGCCCCTTCTACCCCCTCTTTCCTACGCAGTTCACCCATCCGCAGGTTGGAAGAACTTTCCGCGGGTCGCAGCCAGAAGCGCCTCACTCGCTCTGGGTACCCTGGGCTCGGTCTTGGCCTCTTCCCACCTGTTCCCTGGGCCCACGCGTTATTCCATCACTTCCAGCATCCCCGTGGCTAGTGGTTCCCACAGGGAAAGCAGCACTCCGTGTTGCACGGTCCATTTGTTAAGAATCTATGCCCAGAACCATCGTTCTGCAGACTTGAAGCTTTCCCCAGGGATCTCCTCACCTTGCCAGAAAAGACTTCCCAATTAGATCCTCCGGCTGTCTGGGAAAGGAATTCTGGACCAATAGGAGCAGGAAAGTACTGTGAATGCCAGTATTGTAGATTAATTTTGTATAATAAAGACACGTAGAAAAAACTTTATATTCAAGGTTAGAAACTGAAAAGAAATTCTGTTCTTTTTTGTTTTTCTTTGGGTACAGAAAATTGAACCCAGGGCCTTGCAGACACACTGAGCTCCACTACCAGGCTGATAAATCTTGTATTTAGGGAACAAACAAAAAAATTAGACCTCATAGGGCTGGGGAGATAGCTCAGTAGAATAAGCGCTTTCCTGCTAAGCACAAGGTGCCGAGTTCAATCCCCAGTACCACACTCGCGCGTGCGCGCGCGTGCACACACACACACACACACACACACACACACACATTAGGCTAAGCTTACTATCTTCCCTCTTCAAAGCGTTCTCCTGGGCCTGGCCCAGCAAGTGGTATTATATGTCCTCTTTGCTCTGCCAGTCACATCCCTGGGGCTGAGGTGAGGCAAGCAAGCTGCCTGGCTTCAGAACCTAAGGAGGTGCTTACCAGGGCAGGGCTGGTCTGATGCCCCGTGTCGAGCCATCCCTGCTCTGGCCCAGTGTCTCCCTGTATGCCCTTGGACGCACCTTACCCATGGCATGCGCTTGACATGGCAGGCTCCTACAAGGGGCTGGGCACGAGTGTCTCCTTTCTGTTGTCACTGTGGTGCACTCATAGAAGGCCAGCACTTGGGACCTGTATGCTGTTAGGATATTACAGTTCTCTTATATATTCTACTTTCCAGTGTCTTGTGTGATTTTTTTTTTTAAATGTATTTAGTACAGGGTCTCCAGGGTCTCACTGTGTAGATAGGACTCGTAGTGATTCTCCTGTTTTCAGCCTCCCAAGCACTGGGATTACAGGCATGTGCCACCACGCCCAGTCTCAATGGCTGTCTCAGCATGCCCGGGGGCAGGCCAAGCATGGCACACAGGGATTGAACCCCTCATCCACTGAGCTCTGCCTAATCAGGCGCTTTAGTTAGCTGAGCTATCTGGCCGGCCCTCTTGTGTGATTCTAAATCTAAAGTAAAGCCCCAAACATTCAGTCCAGGTATTCAGGTTTCTTCGTAGTGTGGCCCGTGGCACTGCCCTTCCCACCATAAGACCACAGGGGCTGCGCAGCTCATACACGGGCTCCTCTGTGCGTGCCACATACTCGCATGTCCCAGCTCCCTGCGGCTTGCGTTTCCTTCACGGGGTGAGCCTCGTCAACTGGCAGGACCCAGCCTTGAAGTTCAGCTTCCCTGAGAAGCCGCTGCTGCACAAGCTTGTGTGACAGCTGTGACCCCGTGCTGCCCTCTGTAGCCCACCAGCCGTCCGCCCCAAAACCAAGATGGGAGCTTGGGCCGTTGGCACAGCGCCAGACGGCACCTGTGCCCCTCACCCTCCTCTGTGTGGCAGGATAACTAAGTTCTTATCTAGCCAAGTACAACTTCCCAAGGACAGCTCTGTGCACGTAATTGTACCTTTTTCCTCTTTCTTTTTTTCTCCTACTGCTACTCTTCACCTCTTCATCTCTGACTTTTGATCCTAACTGCACTGAAAGGCACAAAAGAGCAGAGCGTTGTTGTTAGAAGACAGCGCCGAGACGTGGGAGCAGTCACCTCTGCTTCCCAGCCCTGTTCTGCACACAGTGTGCAGCACACAGTAGGTGCTCAGCAGTTACCACACGCACGCGCTCAGGGCAAGCGCGAGCCTTTCGTGCCAGCGCTGCACTCCAGCGGTCATGACAAGCTCACATAAGGACTTGCATCCCCAGCGTGTTGTTAAAAACTTAAAAATTCCTTGCTGCAACCTACAGACTACAGCAAGAAGAGTTTTCAGCTTACTGCTCGGGTGACTGATGCTAAAACCCCAAAGGAGCCATAGACTGTGCCGGAGCCCGCCCCACTTCTGGAGAGAGGAGAAAGGGGGCACGAGGCATGATTCTCTGGCATGTCTTTTTTTTTTTTTTTTTTTGGCCAGCTTGGCTCTCCCTGACGGCAGGACTGACACCCCGTGTGGTGCTGGGGATCAAACCACGGTCCCCGCATGCTTGCCTAAGCTTGCCTAAGCAGGCACTTTAGACCGCTGAGCTCTCTCTCCGGCCCCTCCAGCATGTCTTTAAGGGACTTCACTTCTTACGGTTTTAGCATCCTCCAGTAAGATCACGACAGTACAGAGAGTGTTCTACATTTAGTAACATTTATTATGCATTCAGTATCAAGTACATAAGTGCAAATATCCAGAGTCCATAATTAAGTCCATTAGGAACTACAGAGAAAGTAATACAAATTGTAATAAAGTTAACATGCTGGTACTTTTTAGTTACCATACATGTAGATCAGCCCGTCAATCCCATACAACAAAAGTACTGCATGTTCATTTTGGGTTTATTCATTTAATTATTTTAAGTTATACAAAACTGATTACCATAAGTATGGTGGACTGGTTGTTTTTTTTTTTTTATTTTTACATTGTGTGTTTTGGAAAAAATGCTAACCATTAGTCTACAATTCTATAGAGTGTTATTAAAGATGAACTCAACCAGCAACCCAAAGACAGAGAAGCGACTTCCACTATTGCGTCAGAACTCAGCAGGAAGGGCCTGGCCACAGGGACATGAGAAGCTAAGCAGCACTGCGGAGGGGAAGGGGCACCGAGGGAGGGACAATGACACGGGCTCTCACCATCATGCACTTGGTTAGCAACACGAAATTAAAAACCACATCTAATACACTTTTCTCTATACTTTAGTGCTTGACACAAGTGACTCAAATATCCTAAGAGCACAGGAACAGCCTAAAAACAGCTGTTTCGACGTTTGCCTCTAAGATTATGATATTGTGGGCAAAACAATCAATTTGCAGTAACGACTAAGACGAGAGCGGTTACCACGCAGACATCCCTGTGTGTGTCCAGTCCCCGCGGGGAGCGTCACCTACTCGGTGTGCCTCTTGGCACCTGGGATTTTAGCCTGGATCCTAAAAAGACAACATAAAAGGGTGAAATTACAAGTATTCTTCATGAAGTCATTTTCTATATTCATCATTCTATATTACTTTAAATAGCTAAGTGACCATGTAGCTTAAGGTGTCTGGAGACATAGTTTGGTGTACATGTCTGTAGACATTCTTATAAAAAAGCAATAAAAAGTCAACGCTGGATAATGAACAACCCAAGAAAGCTATATCTTTTAGAGATAACTTTTCAGCGGGACGAACATATCGACTGCCCACCTGCTCTGGGGCACTTCTGAAAGTGGGTGCAGCTCCCCTACCAGGAAGACAGGCGTGAGGAAGGTTGGTTCTAGGTGACTTGGCGCCTATGTTCACCTGCAGTGTGGTCCAACTACCCACAGCTGGAAGTAAGAAATCAGGGTCTTAGTCCCAGCTGTGTCGCTCATTCAGCTGATGAACTTTCCTGGTCTGCAAGACTCATCTTCACACCTAGGTGGACCAGGCTTCATCGGGGATCCTCCAGTCACTGGTGCCCGTGGTATGGCCACGTGGTTGAGGATGGGTCCAACCAGAGCAAAGGATGGGTCCTTTGTTAAGCTGAAGCTTTGTGAGTTCACCATGCAGGTTGTGATTGGCAGTGTGCAGCATTCTGGGAAGGAGTGCGCTACAAAGAGGAGGGGGTACCTGCTCTCATGGAACACTAACTCTTGTAGGGGTTCAGAAGATAGCAAATCAGCAGGTAGACAAGGGAAGTTCAGATAGCGACCCATACCACAGAGCAAAATCAGGCTCTGGGATAGGAAGGGAGGGGGTTCCCTGGTAAAGTGGGTGGTGCCTAAGGACCAAGAAACGGATGCTCAGTACACAGGAAGGAGCCCACGCTCTCACGGAGGTCTGGAGGTCCTAGGCAGATGGAGCAGCCAGTGCAGAGGCCCAAAGAAGAGGACAAGCTTGGGCATGGCTGGTGGACATGGAGCTTGAAGAGAGGAGGTGTGAGAGGTGGAGAGTCACTACATGGTGTTGGAACCCACCACTTCCGTGGAGATGGTAAGAAGTGGACTCTTTTCTGCGCTATTGGAAGCCACTGACAGATTTCAGACAAGGAGTGTTATGATTCAAGTTTTAAGATTATGCTGGCAACAGTGTGAAAAAATAGGGAAATGAAAGTAGGAGCAATAACAGAGAGGGGGAAGGCTAGAGTAGTCCAGGTGCAAGACGGCCATGTGCAGGGCCACCTGCTAGGTGGAACGACAGACAGTACGGAGAGCTGTATGAGACCAGGCTGAGGGGACCCTCCTGACATCCTGATGGGCTGAATGCATTAGCAAGGAAACAGGAAGAAGACTTAAGGAAGACTTCAGTTTGGGGCCGGCCTGGGAACCAGGTGAATGGTGATGCCGTTTGCCAAGACGTTGAGAACTGACAGAAAAACAGGTTCTGATGTGGAAGTCAAGATGTTTGGCCATGTGAATCAGAAACATCTATGGGATACACAATAGAAAATAGCAAGTACAGGGCTGGGGAGATCGCTTAGTTGGCATACATGCCAGCCCGGCAAACAGTAAGTAAGCAGGTGAACAGACCTAGTGCTCAGCAGGGGAGGTCTGTGCTTGGAGACACAAAGTTTGGAACCCTTGACATTGAGATAACTTCTGGAGTTGTAGGAGTACAAGAGAGGTGGATGGGAGGAAGGGGGCTGGGAGGACATGAATGACAGTGACCAACCAACTTCTACGCATGCTTAAATGATCATCAAGGGGTTCACTGCTCGAAGGGGCAGTGGTGTCCAGTTCAGCAACACAAACTGCTACTGCTTTCCCTTAAATTTCACTCAAATCTCAGAACTTCTAGAATTTCCACTCATTGCTCTTCAGAGAAAAAGAGAAAGCCTACTCCTTTCACAATGTTAGGCCTCTAAATATTTGGGAATATCTACTGAATTCTTTCAAAGGCATCTCACTCCCACGGTAATCATCCCTAGTGAGATTGACCCTTCATAAGTCATTGCTTCAGATTTCTGGTGCCCCAATATCTTGGTCACCTTTCTGTCATACTCTTGCATATTGATACATCTCTTAAAATGTCCAACTCCGAAATGCTTTAAACACAGATACGGAAAGAGCAGTGCAGAATATAGTGACTACAGCCTCTTTTCATGTAGACCTCATACTTTTATTATCACATCTCTTTAAAAGCTGGCTCAGCAGATCAGTGAGTCTGTTATGGTTGAGGTGGAGACGTCCCCCAAAGGCCTATTCCAGAAAGAGAAGGATTAAGTTCACAGCTACATATGCTGCTAGGAGGCGGGTCTGGGTGGAAGAGGCTGATCTCCAGGATTGCCTGTCTGCTTCTTGGCCACCAGGGTGTGCACAGCTTTCTCCTCCTGCAGCCCTTGTTGTGTGGTTCTGCTCTGAAGAGCCTGACTGTGGGCCTAAACTTCTGAAACCATGAACCAAAACAGACCTCTCCTCCTTTACGTTGTGGGTATGGGTGTTATGCGCCAGGAATGCAACTAAGGCAGAGTCATATCCGGCTGTGCTTAGTTGATCAATTACATATTCGTGCGCACTATGGTTATGTTCTGTCCCACTCACCCTTTCCTCATTCTATATTTGTCAAGTTGACTTTAAAAAAATCTAAATATAGTATTTTACTATTAATTTTATTGCACTGATTCCAATCCAACATGTCCACTTCCTTAATATCCTCTGATTCACTATGAATCTTCATCTTGTCTTTTACTAAGTTTGCTTTTGCTCCAATCTGTGTGTCACCCAGAACTCTGGGGGTTATATTTATGTTCACACAGTGCTGAGAAGCAATGGGGTTGAAAGTGATAGAGTCGAAGTCAGGACTCTGCACTTCCCATGAGGCTGATGTCTGATGGCTTAATGAACAACTTGCAGCTCTATTATTTTTAACCTTCTAATACTCTACAAACTGTGCCTTCATTGAGACTACTTCTCCAGTTTTCTATGTAAGAGCCCAGGGAGATTCGTTGAACGCTCTACTGAAGTCAGGTTACTCACTGGCCAAAGTCATCTATGAGATCATTCCATTACCCAACATATTCTGAGCACTACAGTTAGTGAATTTACTTTGGAATTTTGCTTAAAATTTAACTCAGCTAAAAATAAGTTTCAGAATTTATTCTTTGTTCGTATTTGAAAATCAGAATAGTTCCTGTTCAGTTTCAGTTTTCAGCCTTGTCCTTCCTTCTTTAAGATTTATCAAAGATCACCAGAGGAGCCTCTCCATGACATCTCGGGCAGTTTTACCAACCCAACTATGACTCACTTGGGTACAGGGAGCCGTATTCACTTAGAGCAGATTTCTTATGTTTTTACTTTCTCAAAGCCTACAATTTCCTCTACAAGAGGTGCTTTGTCTTTCCTAATTTGAAACCCTTTTCTTTCATTTTCAGATCTCTAAGAAGTGTTATTAGCTATTAGCTTTACTTTAGAGCTGGGGAATTACATAAAGAAAGGTTCAGTGACCTGGACATTCAGTATGGAGGAACAATGGCCACTAGGTATCTTGACAGAGCCTCTCCTGATTGCCCTAGAACTGATCTCCAAGTAGGAGTGGCATGAGGATGAGGATGAGGATGCAGATGGAGATGGGGATGAGCCTAATATTTAATGGCATCCTATGCCCAAATAAGAATATGTTATGGATACTGTCTCCTTTAATCACCAACAACTCCCTGAGGTTGGTGAGTATTAACACTTCCAATTTATTGGAAAGAAAACATATTCATAGAAATAAATAATGTTTATGCAGAATTCGTATAGTCAAAAATGCCAGGAAGAGATTCAAAATCGTCTGTCTGATTCCAATGACTGAGTTTCTGACTAGTTACCAAAGAGGCATAAGTTCTGCATGTCAAAGGTTGAAGCGCCCTGAGAATTAAGAACCCAATATGAAATGTTTTTCCAAATTTTGTCCCAGATATACCAGGCTCTTGGGGAGAGCAGCTGTTCCGTCCTTTCTACAACAAGTCATAGCCTTTCCCTCCATTTTTGGTCCTAGATGCCAGAAGGCGAGCAGTGGAGATCAACGGTAGTAAGTGCATTGGCCCACATAGTCAACATATTTTTTCTTTTTCTCTTTCTAGCTTTCATCTCCAACTGTGTTTTAACCACACTATACATGTATATGTATACAAGATACTCTCTTCATTTTAACCAGCTTTTGACCTTATCAATTTGTCTGAATTATGATAGCTTTACAACTGATAACCACATCGCTGATCTCTCTCTCCCTTCTTCAATTTTTCTCTCACTACACTGCCATGTTGGTCTTCACAAAGTGGACTTATGCTGACATGACTGTCCTGTTCGGCCGCATCCAGGACTAGCCATTTTCTGGGAGGTCAGGGCCCAACTCCTCCGACATATACCTGGCCTCGGCCTCTCTTTGTGCATTCTTTCTGGTTGAGCTCTCCTACTCGATTTTTAGAGCCCTGCCTGGCCCACTGTTTCCTGAACATGACTTACATTACCAGGACTGTCTTTCCTTAGGTCACTTCTTCTGTTTGCAATGGCTTTTTCCTCGCATTCACCAGACGAACGTTCACCCAATGCTTAGGGCCCACCAAATATCACCTTATGTTAGTGACTTTCTGTTACCCACCCCAGGAAGGAATAATTGTTTCCTCATCTCCCTGACCACAGTATTTGGTTCTTTTTTTTCCCCTCTGAGCTGAAGACTTATTTATTCTTTAATAACTTGCATACGCAAATGTACACATATGTATAAATATGCATATGTGGGTATATTTTACCTGCATCTAGTATTTAGTTCCTAAAGTCTTAAAGTCATTTCTTTGCAACTTTGTCTGTACTAATGTGCTGAAAACTTTTCTAGGACTAAGAGCATTTCATTCACCTATCTGTGCTTTGTGCTTATTATAGGAAGCATCCAGAACATGATAGTTATTCCTCTTTTTGGAACCAGTCAGTCAAGCAAATAAAAATTAATAAGTGTGATTTGTTTAGGATCCTCGAACAAAGCAATGGATAACTTAAGAATCGAGCAGCCAGCTTGCAGGTTCTGCACTCCTGTTCCGGAGCTCTGATCTGTAATTCTTGCCAAAGTCACCTGGTAGAGGTGATTAAAATGTAAATTCCAGGCCACCAACCCAAGAATTTATAACTCTATGTGTCTGCTATGGGGCTCTCAGAACTTGTATTTTTGTACAGGATCCCCAGATTTGGATACCAGAAAATTTCATGCTATGTCTGACTTCTATTTTGTGTACAAAATGACTGTTTTAACTTTCATTTGTTGATTTCCATCAGATCATCAGTTACACTTGGGTGCAAGCTGATAATTTCAAGCATTTTGAAATGTGCTGCAGATCGGTTACAGATTCAGATTTACTCCAGGACTGACGAGCTCCTCGTAAGCTTATAAATGATATAAATGAAGGAACACACATGCAATATATATTGGAATACAAATGGCATAAAGGAAACATTTTGTATGTGCCAAGAGAGGCCTGTCGCTGGCAGCATGCAGCCCAGCACCAAGGACGTAGAGCGCTTGTCTCGTCTATTTTGTTATTATATCTTCGGCTGTACACACTCTCCTTCACTATTCTCAAGGTCCAGCCACGTAATTATCTGATTACTAGACGGAGTTATATCGAAGAGGTCAAATCCTATGGTCACCCACGTTTGTAGTTAACCACCGACTTGACCTGACTAAAACAAAACCTTGAATACTAATAAAAAATAAAACTATTATTGGAGGTAGAAGCAAACCTAAAGATACTAATATAAGAATTAGAAAAAGCTACCAAGTTAGTGGTCTTGGCAGCTGTGGATACATAAAACTGAAATCTTTTTGTTTTTAAACTGAAATTTTTATCTCCTAATTTATCTAGTGGGGCCCAGGAAGTATGGTCTGCTCTGTGTAACACTTGGGTTTATTTTATTTTATTTTTTTTGGCAGAACCAGGGATTGAACTCAGGCCCTTGTGCTTGCCGGGGAAGCGCTTATTCCACTGAGCCATCTTCCTGGCCCCAATACTTGGGTTTCAAAACAATGGTATTAGCTGGGCATGGTGGTGCATGCCTATAATACCAGCACGTGGGAGGCCGAGGCAAGAGGATTGCTGTGAGTTCAAAGCCAGACTGGACTACATAGTAAGTTTAAGACAAGCTTAAATTAGAAAGTGAGACCTTGTTTCAGGGGAAAAAAAAAAAAAGGCAATGCTATTAATAAAATAAGCAAAAATATACTTTAAGGAACAAATTCTACATTTTCAAGTTTTAAAAAATAATCTTAATGGTTTAAACGACTGAAGGATTTATTTAATTGAGCTTGCAATTTATACTAATTTTCCTAAATATAATCGAGAAAAGAATGATCACAAGACTCAAGTGAATGATCATAAATCAACACGTTCTTTTACTACCTTTTGGTTACACCGATTTAATTTATCCGAATGCTTGTAAATAGTGACAGCCTCTCATGAATGGCACTGTGCAACTTACTTTGCCACCACAGCATTTATGTGAGTCCTCACAAGTCCCAGGTATTGGTCAATCTGCGCCTACAAAGAGAGGGAGGTGATGGGCATATCCGGAGACCGCGAAGTCGGAGTTTATCACGTACGCTTGATGCCACCCTGAACTTACCTGGTGCTTAACATACACTACAGGTAGAGTAAACATCGAAACCACAGCTAGGAGCAAGAATAAATACAGTATTAGAATTCTGAGTTACTGGTAGGAATTGACAAGAATAGCTGGCATAATATCAACATTCCAAGAATTACAGACATATGGTGACACTGTAACATGACGTATACAAGTGTGATACATTGTTTGGAATAAGAAGCACTCCAGATAAAAGACGACAGGGAAGTTCATAAGAAAAGTGACAGAATCTGAGCCCTTTATAATATTATGTCGTTATTTCTGAGGACGGACTGAGCCTCCAAAGATGAAAATGAATGTCTACCCATAGCTGCCCCAGGGATACATGGCACGTCACCGTATGGACAGATATTTATTAGAGACTGAATACAACCAGTTGTGGCTGGAGACAAAGAAAATTTCATACTTAGAAATTCATTATTAATGTGCAAAATGTGTTAGACTCCTTCACTGAATTGTGACAGTACGGGGAAGACTCTGGACTCAGGGATACCTGAGGCATCTGCTCAAGCAATCTAAAGGCTAACAGCTTGGAAAGCGGTACGCTGCTGAAGCCCGCGAAGGAGGCGTGATGCCCTCTGTCCTTGGCCCTTACCCATGAGCAGCAGCGTCAGGCCGTTGAAGAGCGCGCCCACGTAGGTCAGGAGCCACATCAGCACTGTGAACTGAGGAGCAAAGCGGTCAGCAGGGCTCTTGAGCCCCTTCCTGACAGATAACTGTCTCACACCCCTGACTTCAGTTGAGGTTAGAATCAGAATTTCTGTCGTGAGCATTTGTACTTTTTTACGAATTAGAACTCCTAATTGTATTTTTCAGATTAGAATTAGGTGCGATAGAAAATGAACTTCAATGAAATTATTTCAGCAGAAAATGAAAGAGCAGTAAACTGGTCCCATCCCGCCACGGGAGCACTAACCCAGGGTTGCCCTGAGCCTCCTGGCTGCTTCGGATCACACTGTTGGAGGACTCCAGGAACACGATGAAATAATAGTTTATGCCAGACGTTGGCAAACTATGGCACCCCAAAAGCACTGAGGTCCATAGCCACTGTCTCCCTGGTGAGTTACTATTTCTGGGAAGCACCTGGGTCCAGTCCACATCTCTCAGACTTACCTCTGCGCTTTCTCCAGAGCTCACCCTGCAGCCATGTGCATGAGGGCTGGGTGTGGGTGCCCACGGTACCGGAGCACAGGGGTCACACACCCTCAGCCCCTGCCCAGTACGCATGGCCTCCCGGGATTATGCTGACCGGAAGTGGCCATACACATAAGTCCCAGGGAGCCCAAGCCACTCGTTCAGAGAAGCCCCCAGCAGTGAGAACGAAGCCTCACTACGTGTGAGGCTGGGTCACCTGCTGCTTCAGATGGCTCAGACTGAGGATCCGTGGAGGACCAGTGCTGGCACAGCCTACGGTTCCCTCCAGTGATGGAGTAGATATGACAGAAGAAGAAACTGTTTTTTTTTTTTTTGGCAGTAAGTGAACAGAAAGGAGTGTTCAACACGTGATTTATTTTCTTTCTTTCTTTTTGCGGAACCAGGGATTCGAACTCAGACCCTTGCACTTGCCAGACAAGCGCTTATTGTACTGAGCCATCTCCCTGGCCCTCCTGGAGTAGATATGACAGAGTAGATATCCCCAAACTAGATTTGGCTGAGGAATTGAAAATGGCTTAAGAAGAGATATCTTATGGGCTGGGGAGATAACTTGGTGGTCTAAGCACCTGCCTGGCAAGCATAAGGACCCTGGTTTGATCCCCAGTACTGCATACCATGCCGGCTCCAAAACTGGGCGTGCTGGTGCACATCTGTAATCCCAGTACTAGGGAGGCTGAGACATGAGGCTCTGGATGAGTCCCAATGGCACAGCGAGACCCTGGACCAAATAAATACGTAAATGACTAAAAAAAGTTGAAAAAAAAAGCAATATCCTTGTATGTAGTTAGAAACAAGTACAGAAATACTCCGTGGCTGTGTGGCCTCCCTTGACGTACACTGGCAGTAACATAGGACGACCTTGGAGAAGTGTCCTAACCTGTCTGAAACAGTTTTGAAGGCAACTGGCTGCACTCCATGGTGTACCACGACCAGAGGTTTCCTGACTCTAGAATTGAATTACCACCTCCGCTGCATGCTCGGCAGTCAAGTGGTTTCCAACTCTCTACCTCCAGGGAAAGCAGAACTCAAGACCGTCATTGAAGAGCTTAGGACCGTACTTTCAAGGAGTCCACGAGGTCCTGGACGAGGAAGAGCCTCCGCAGCTCCTTCAGCGTGCTGTTCACGTAGAGCTGCAGGCAGTCTGTGTACTTCTGGATCTGCTCCTGGGACAGGCTGATCTCGAGCTCCAGGTACGCCCTGTCAACAGGCACCCGAGAGATGCCTCAGAGGAATGCTGCTGGCTGGCCAGGCCAGGCAAGCAGGCCTCTTCTTTCGGTGGACTTGGCTGGGTCATGCCCAGGGACTATGCCAGCAAGTGATTAACTTTGACACAAATGCAAATTTTTTATATAAAATATAGACAACACAATATAATTTTATATAAACTACATATATTTAAAAACCAACACAACCTCAGCTCTTTCTGCTTGGCCACACACTTCTACCAAGGTGCAGCATCCCCTCTTCTTTCCCTCTCATGTTTCACTACAGCACTATGCTTGGAGGTCTCCGATAGCCTGGAGGGGGTTGCTTGGCTCTGAGAGCCAAGATGCAGGCAGGGAAGCAGCACTTAGCCTGAACTGCAGGGAACGCTAGGGACTAATTCTGTGTCCCTTCTACATTCCTCTGTGCAATCCCTCCTCACTTTTGTGAGGTGATTAGGTCAAGGTGGCTGGGGCCCTCAGGAATGGAATTAGTGCCTTTTATAAAAGGAATCCAGAGGGAGAGGGAGAGGGAGAGGGAGAGGGAGAGGGAGAGAGAAGGAAAGGGGGGGAAGGGAGAGAGGGAGAGAGAAGGGGGAGGGTGGAAAGAAGGGGGAGAGACAGAGACAGAGAGTGAGAGACAGAGATAGAAAGGCGGACAGGCAGAGACAGAGGAAATGACAGAATGGGAATAAAAATCCCAACACCTTAGTCCTAGCTCTGTGTTACTATTGGCCATGTGGTGGTGGGAATGTCACCTTACCTTTGGGGCTTCAGTCTTTCTATCCGTAAACAAGGATTATAATGATTGTCCTACCTTCCTTACAGAGTTGACAGGATTAGGTCACTGGTAGGATAATCTTTGAATTATAAAACATTAGGCATATATGATGGATTGTGAATACCATGGGTAGAAATTAAATTATAAAAATTCAATGCAGCAATCGGTGTTAGCATAAGGTCAGCAGTAAGCTGTTTCGGCATCTGCCAAGCAGTGTGAGAGTCAGGCCCTGGAGGATGCGGAGAGCTCTGAGCCTCACACGCAAGGCCTCCAGGGCTGGCTCGTGAGCAGGGGACACATGCAGGGGGGCGGTAGGGCCGGTCCAGGGGGGCACTCACTTGAAAGGGTGGCCCTCGTCGGTCTTCTGCACAGCTTGTAAGACAGACTTGTAGATGCGGAAGCTGATGGTGGCTGAGAGCGCAGCCAGGGCCAGGTAGGCCACGACGCTCACCACGCTGAACTGGGTCAGGGAGAAGAGCAGCAGCAGGAAGCTCCCAAACACGATCCCGGTCTGCTTGATGTCCCGCCAGTAGAGCAGGTCGATGGCTGTGGGAGGGGACACAAACACACACCCCACTGAACACTGTGGCGCCACAAGCTGCTGTCACTGTGGGTTCCCATCTGGCGCTGGGATTTGTGTGGATGAGTGTCCGTGTGCACGTGTGTGTGCGCGCGTGCATGCGCAAGTGTGTGTGGGGGGCATTCCTAGGGATTGGGCCCAGGGCCTTCTGTACCCTAGGCAAATGTTCTGCCATTGAGCTACGTCCTCAGCCCTACCCCTTTTATTTATTTCTTATGGCTGGCTCAGCCACACCTGGGGGTGGGGCTGGCATGGTATGTAGTGCTGGGAACTGAGCCACGGTCCTGAGCTCGCCTAAGCTTGCCTAAGCAGGCACTTGCATCTGCTGAGCTATCTCGCTGGTCCTCTACCTCTTTAAAAATATGACTTTGAGATTATAGGTGTGTGCCACCATGCCGGTACCTATGAGTGCTTACATGTGAGTGGATAGATGGCTATGCCAATGGTACTTACTGACGCTCCACTGTAGTTGGGGAAAATTGTTTCCATTGCTGAGAAGTTTAGGAATTCACAGAGAAGCTTCCAGAAGCCATATCTATATGGGTCTATCTATCTATGTGGGCTGTCCCAGCTGTATAGTGGCTACACTCCCATAACTTTGAAACAGACCTGAACGCACAGATGATTCCACGAAGAACCTATTCTGCTTTGGATAGCACTGACTGCACGCACATCTTGATGTCCTGCTGACAGTTTCGCATCTTAGTTGGTACCTACAGATGTCTACACCCGCCATGCACATGCTCTTGCTGCCGTGAAGGTGCAACCATACCGAAAACGGTGGCCCAGGCGGCGCCTTTGGGCGCGTAGGAGATCCTGGAGACCCTGCTAGTGTCCTGTGCATCTGGGCAGACACTGGCCTGCCTTGAAAGATAAGCAGAGCTGAGGGACTGGTGGCTGCGTCAACAAACTTGGAGGTGACATTTGAGTTAAACTGTTTTGCATAATTGGTTAGAAACAAAAAACTAAGTTAAGGACTGGCCAAATAGCTCAGTGGATTAAAGCCAAGGGTTCGATCCCCAGGCCTGCTGCCGGCCTGCCCCAGGGACGCGCTGAGATGCTGATTAAGACTTAAGACGGGGTGTGGTGGTGTGCGCCTGTAATCCCAGCGCTTGGGAGGCTGTAAACAGGTGGATCACTATAAGTCTGATCTATGCAGTGAGACCCTGTACACCCTGTAGAACCTGTACAAAAAAAAAAAAACAAAACAAAAAAAACAACCTAAATTAAGGAGACATAAGCCACAGAGTTGCAAATGAGACATAAAAAAGGCAGCACTTGGAACATTTCAGCCACCAGAACACAAAAAAGCATTAAACTTGCTGAAACATCTATGCAGAACTATTCTCCAATTAGGCAAGTGGCAAATGGACTTCATTGAATCTTATGTCAATCAATTCTTAGGGTGAGAAAATAAGGAACAAACTTTCCATCTTCCACCCAGACTGAAGGCCAGCGGCTTATGCTGCGCTGCTGGCTTCCAACACGCTCTACCTGTAGACAGACCGGATTTCCATCATCTGCTCAAAGGAAAACAAAGACCCCTCCTTTAGTGTCAGATGAGCTGAAAGGACAGTGCTGATGTGTAACCCTTGGCCAAAATACTGGGACAGAGTGTTTGGATTTCTCTTGGATTCTGGAAGATTATATAAGATGATATATTTCAGAAATGGGACACAAAATGCATTTATGTGCCACACAAACACATACATAGTCCAAGGGTAGTTTTAGACAATATTTTAAAATAGTTTTATACATGAAAAAGTTTTATAGTGTGGAATTTTCCACTTTCGTTAAGTCAGTGCTCGAAAGTTTTCTATTTTGCATTTTGGGTTGGGGTGCTCAATCTGTTGAAATAGTCACACATCTCAGTAACCACTCAAGGCAGAGAAGTGACGTGGGACTGCTGGACACAGTGCTGGCCTCTGCTCACAGCCAACTTGCCCCTGGCTGGGTGTGAGTCAGCTGAGAGCTGAGGGGCTCTTTACAGCGATCCCAGGGCACCCCCAGCCGTTTGAAGATGGAGACAGAATCTACTCCCCACACATGCCCTCCCCACCAGCACTCCCCACAGTGATGTGCCAGTGGACAGCTTTTAATGGGTGAAAACGTGGTGGAGGATGGGGATCTTTGGGAAGACATGACCCGCAGTCACCTATGGGCGGTCAGTCACTGAGGACAGATATGAAGAAAGGACCCGAAGAAGCATGGCTGCTCCTGAGGATGAGCGGATCCAACGGCAAGGAATGCGAGTCGCTGCAGACCCCGCCTAGACCAGCATGGCTAGTGGCCTTTGCTGGCCTTGAAGCCTGGAGCCTCCATATCTACTCTGCTTTATTCTGAAAGGAATAAAGGGAAAGAGAGAGGAGACTAAAACCTCACCGTGAAGAAGTAGGCGCCACTGAAGCATTCCTTCCTCCACATTTGCTCAGTCAGTACACAGTAAGAGAGAACTGAGTGCCAGGCTTTGGGTAGGACAGTTCATCAAATAAATAAGACTATAAAAGCAAGTAACAAAATACGTGCAGAAAACTAGGATCTGTTTCATGATGCCCACAGACTCAGCTGGCAGGCCTATGTAGAAACAAATACATTCCAAGGCAGCATGATTCTTGCTAAAAGGAGCACTCTTCATGCCAGGGAAGGTGGCTCCCCACCCGTGACACACAAAGAGACACCAGAAACCCCACGGGTAGCATTCCAACAAAGAAGAAATAGAATTTTCTGGTTTTAGGCAGATCCTCACTGCATGGGTTTCTTAACATCTGTCACCAATGGCATGTCTTCTAGAAAGAAGCTTCGGCATTAATGTCCACCTGTCACCCATTCAAAAACCTGAGAAGGGCAGGCACTCAGTCCTTCTAGAAGAATCTGTGGGAGGGAGCATGACTGTGAATCTTGACTGGCAACTTGACTAACAAAGCACACTTCTGGGTGTGGCTGGGCATATTATGGGGCAGGACGTGAGGACGACTTCTAGCCCTTGGCCCCTTCCTCTTGGCCTTTTGTCCTGGTCTCTGCTTTCCAGACCATGAATGAGCAGCCCTCCTCTCCTGCACCCTTCTGCCATGATGTTTCTAGATGTTTCTACCTTGGAGCAGCCAACCATGGGCTGAAATCTTTGAAGCTGTGAGCCCAAAGAAACCTTTCTTCCTTTAAGCTGTTTAGGTCAATTATTTTGGTTGCAGCAAAGGAAAGTTGACTGGTTGCAATGAGATTGCAGGAATTTCTTCTTTTTTTTTTTTTTCTCTGCAATACTGGGGATTGAACTCAGGACCTTGTGCTTGCCAGGCAAACACTTATTCTACTGAGCTATGTCCCCAGCCCAAGATTGCTGGAATTTCTATTCAGGAGGTTAACAAAAGAATTTTCTTAAAATAATGAGCTGGAGATTCTAGGTGGTTTGTTACAAGACTTTTTTATTTATGTCAGTTCTGAAGTACTCAAAGAATGTTCATATGTTATTTAATTTAAACCTTAATATAGAAGGCAAGGATGCCAGAAGTTAAGGAACTTGCATTATGACTAGAGAATAGAAGAAGCAGAATCAACTCTAAATTTGATGTTTTTCCAAAACAACAGTGTGCTGTTTCGTGTTATACTTAAGTCATGCAAAACTAATTTGGGGTAACATTATTATATTTACAATTACTTTCAGAACTAGCTGTTTAATGGGAGTTATTTTTTTCCTGAAGTAAAAAAAGTCATTATCAATAGTTATTGATTATCCATTATTTAATAAGCACAGGAGCCAACCAATCATAAAATCTTGTTTGATAAGGAATTTAAGATCTAGCTGGGATGAGTGGACATCCACTTAAGCAAATGCTGAGTCAATATCAATTAATGTATTTTGTATGTTGGAGGTGGAGAACACAGTTTGAGGAAAGGGTAGAACTGGAGTTGGTGGAGGAAAAGGCCATGGGTAGTCAACTTGGGGAACAATTTGCTAAGGAGATGGGGTGGATAACAGCAAACACTGAAGGGTTAGGTGACAGAAATGCCAACAAATTCGCTGTGGGAGAAAGGCAGGAAGCCAGCTACGGGAGAGAGCAACACTTCAAAGCTGGGTGACAGAAAGATCAGCAGTACTGACAAAAATAGAAACTCTGAAGGTTAACTGGTTTGGGGGAAGATAACACTTGTTTTTAAATCTCCAGATTCTGACTATAGGGAAAGGGCATTTTGACACAACCTGGGGCATCGATGAAACAGCAATCACAGATGAGGATAAGGCTGAAAATTACACTTCTCGCTAAGGTAATTATTTTTAAGGCTGTGTCACAGTAGCCCTGAGTTAAAGTGGTCTTTAATATTATAGATCCCATGATACTCAGACAAATACGTGCAGCTGGCAATTGGAAATAACAGGGCTGCAACTTGGTGAACAGGGTGGATTGTTGAAATTGGGTGTACTTTGGAGAGATGATGAAGGTATGAGCATGGAGCTAATCCTCAAGAAAGACCCAAGAGGCTCTGGGGTACAATGTCAGATAAAACCATAGCTAAAGATTGAGGGGAATAAGTGGAGTTATACAACGAGAGTCCAGAATGTTAAAAAGGGCAACCCCAGTAGTATGTGATCAGCAGGCAAAGAGGAGAAAGTACTTTCCCAAAGAAAAAGGTTAGTTACTGCATGCAGTGTTGTAGTCCTAACAAAGGAAAGGAGGACAAATAATGAACATTTGGAGACCAGAGGCCACTCCTAATTTTGCAGAGGGCGGTGTTGGGAGAGTTGGGGTGGGAAGCTGCTATGAAGGGTGGGTGTGTGGTGAAAGTTAAAGGCAAGAAAAAGAAGTACTTTGGGAAGTAGTTGCAACAAATTAACCTTTAGTAAAAAGGGAGGTGGGGAAGATTCTGGAAAGAGAAGATGTTCAGTGAAGCAAGGGGAGGCAGGGAGGGATGGGATTGGTTACATCTCTTTGTTTTTGAAGAAGAAAGCAGAGATAGGATACTACATGAGAAAAACGTGGGCGTGGCCAGGCTAGGAGTGGAGGTGGAAAGGCCATAATCCCAGAGAAGGACTTGAAGCAAATGAACTCAAATTTCCCTTGGAAAGTAAGTCTTGAGGGGTCAGGGAGATGGCTCAGTAGAATATGCGCTTGCCTGGCAAGCACAAGGGCCTGAGGAAACCGGACTGGTTGCAGACATAATATAAAAAAGAATGTAAAAAAATCTCATCAATGCTATTTATATTGGTTATATATGGAAGACTAATGCTTTTGGATATATAGGATTAAATAAAGTGAACTATCAAAATCAATTTTGCCTTTTTTTATGTGGCTACCAGAAAATTTTTATATGAGGCATACATCATATTTCGACTGGATGGTGCTGCTAAAAAGAAACACAGTCCTGGAAATGGAATGAATAAAAAAGGCTACCAAAAATCAAGGAGGCTTTGGTTCCAGTCCAGGATTTTAAAATGTATGTAGTAAAGAGGGTCAGATATGGGGTGCATGCTAGTCAGCCGACGGTAGGGTGACTCAGGGTTGTGAACCGACACAGTCACATGGCCAAGGAAGCTGCCTAACATCCTACGGGACAGAACTGCAAGGACAGTCCTGGGCCACACCAGAAGTGACAGCCAAGACAGTTGGGGACAGGTGGGCTGGAGAACGGCAGTGGCCCCATGTGGTCGGAGGACAAGCAAAGGGCCTGGAGCTCTGACAACAGAGCGTGAAGAGTAGGAAGTGACGAAGTGACAAGATAGGAGAATTTCTGTGTTCTGTAGCATGTACTGTGTAAATGCCAATTGTTCACATTTTAGTTTTGTTTAGAATGATGTCAGTTTGTGTAGGAAGCTTCAGAGCACCTCCTATGGTTTGAAAATGGGTTGTCCTTGCTGAACCTCAAATTAGATTTTAATTCCTGATGTGAGGTACACAGAGAGAGGGGTGGGCCAGTCTGACTGCATAGTTTAAACGGGGGAGGGACTTGGAGAGGTGATGAGACATGCCCGTCAGGATAGAGCCTTATGGCTGAATCCTGGTGGCTTTTCAAGAAGAGAGGGAGAGACCAGAACACTCTCTCTCTCTCTCTCTCTCTCTCTCTCTCTCTCTCTCTCTCTCTCTCTCATACACACACACTGTGTGTGTGTGTGTGTGAGTATGCATGGGCACACTCTTATCTTTGCCATGCGGTGCTTCACACTGCCTCTGAATTTGGCCACCAAGAAGGCCATCATCCGATGCAGGCCCTTGACATGTGTCTCCAGGGCCATCGGCCAAAATAAATGTCTTTAAAACTTATCTGTGGTGTTGCGTAATTAATAGCAAGAAGTGGGCTAAGATCATTCTCAACCCAGAAAAGTAGTCATCTGAATAAAATTTTCTTAGAATTCTTCAATTCAAGTACAAAAAATGTAAGTACCTCTGAACCTGCAGCCAGTTACCCCAAGGAGACTCTGCAGACAACAGACGCAGGCAGCTGCTTAGCTTTTCTTCTAACATCCTCCCAGTGCAGCAACCCAGGTGAGAGCTGCAGGTCCCCAGCACAGCGTTCACACAGGACAAGCGTGTTACTGAATCACTTTGATGATGATAAAAGTCAAAGCTATTTTGTCAAATTGTGAGACGACACACCGGCCTTGAAATGGGGCCTCAGTGACCCTGTCGACTGGCCAAGTGGGGCTGGACACAGCGATCCCTGTCCCTAAGCCCTGAGTAAGGGCGCAGACTGTGGCTTTCCTGGGGATGTCAGAGAGCACTAATGCAGGTGGGGTGATGCGACTGGTTTGAAGACCACTAATATCAATGCTGAAATCAGGGCTCCCCTCAATCTCAGCATCCGCTTAATAACAGAAAAGTACAATGACAGAAGTGATCCCAAGTTAGAATTAATAGCTACATGGAAATTCAACTCTGTGTTAAATTTCCAGAAAGAAAGACCTTTACTACAATCCCAAATTTTTGATTTGGGAATCTATTTTAGATAATTCAGGGGCCGGGGAGATGGCTCAGGAGAATAAGCATTTGCCTGGCAAGCGCAGGGTCCTGAGTTTAATCCCTGGAACAAAAAAAAAAAAAAAAAAAAAAGATAGATCCATTCAGCTACATGACCCAATAATGGCCACACTCTTTACAAAGCTCGCTAAAGCTGTATAAACGGAAAAGACAGAGGTGCAAATATTCCTATTTTATTTAGAAGCCAAAAGGTGGTATAAGCAGATGCCATACAATGGCCATATGCTGTGCTCAGGTATTGGCATTGTTGTACCATTTTCTTTAATGTATATTCCATCCGGCTCTAGAAAACCTTCAGGCACCATTTTCACGCACCACTTGTTATATGACAAGTTAATGCTACTCTTTAAAAGGCCTGGTGAGAAACTGTGAGAGAACCCTGCTACTAAACATCCCAGGGCTTTAGTAGGAGTCCAAGCACATGATACACTGTTGGCTTTACTTGGCTTGTAGGCAGCTTCCAAACTCCAAGTCAATCACTAGCTGGAGTTGGAGACCACACAACCTCAGTGCTTCCCAACCCATGGCCCACAGCGATGAAACAAGGTCAGTTTCTCTGAGTGATTTTCATGATGTACACCCCCCAAAAAAACTACCACAAAATGTTAACAAGACATAGAATAACTTTCTTTAATCTTCCCTCATTTTATATTGAACAGGAGAAACAAAATGGAAGTAAATGTAATAAAATACTCAAACCTACATAGAGACTCTGGCATCTTCTAGTCAACTGATGCATGCAGCTTTTACTAAGGCAGAGTCTCCACCAAAGGTTGAAGCTTTTAATCCAGGGCCCTTAACCTTAGAAAGGACTCTGCTGGCAGAGATTGTTGATCATAAAACATTTGCACTGAGTCAATTTCTAGGTCCTTCCCTCACATCTCCTAAACATAGCCAATACGACTGTCGAAAAAGAAATGCCAACACTATTTCTGAATGTTTTGTTAAGTCTGTAGGAAGATGTGAATCCGGGTGTTTCCTGTAGACAGTAAAAGAGCACAGCATTTAATCCACTACTGTAAAGGAGCTTTGGTACAAGCAATGAAAATAATGTATTTACCAAAGCCACATTCAACAGGAATCTCAGGTACGGTACTTTCCTTCCATGAGACACCAAAAAGCCACTGCACCATTCCCAACTGACTACTTGTCACATCATACTAAAGGCAGATATAGTTTGCTATTGCTTATGTTGGTCTTACCATTTTCCTGAGTTAGGAGTCAATAACTGAGCTAGAAGTTTCCTAGTTTTATTTATTAGAATTGTAGCATTTCCATTCTCTCCCTGCTGTGAGGTCAACATAAGCCCAGGTCATCATTGGCTGAGGGTCTGGCCAGGAGATGAAACAGTGCAGCCCAGGCACTTAAGACAGTTGGCCAGACTCTTCTTCTCTAGGGCTGCAGCAGAGCCAGGGGCTCGTTGGTTGGCAGGGGTCTTCCCAGGGCAAACTGGGATCAGAGGGAGAAAGGCCAAGGTGGGGTGTGTGTGTGTGTGTGTGTGTGTGTGTGTGTGTGTGTATGTGGGTGAACAGCCTTTGGAATTCAGAAAGATTTTTGAGGTCCTAAGTAGTAAATGCCTTCATGTACTTTTCCTTTCTGTAAGTTTTCTGGACAGCTCAAAATGTAAAACTCTGGCCTACTGGTCATCCATCATAATTAGCCATAAAATTTTAAGTATACATCTTAAAAATCCATCACTGTAGTGGAATAGGAAAAAGAAACATGCAGGTAGAAAGTCATGGCTTTTTTTTTTTCCAAAATACGTTTCAGTATTTTGATCAAGGTTATAATGGAAAACATTTATTGAACTAAAAAATCTAAGGGGCAGAATGCTCTCTTGCGATACCGCATTCCTTTGATTAAAGTGTCACACGTGCTCTTTGTGACATCAGTCTCTGCGGATTTGGAGGTTTGGAAGTCTGCAACTCGGGCGGTCTCTTGACACAAGGGGGTCAACTAGGATCAGATTTGAAGCCTGCCCATCGTGAAATGGGGAGATCTACAATAAATTCTAAACCTGCTATATTTGTAGTTTCAATTTGTTCAAAATTAACATTAGTTTTGGCAAAGCACTTTTGAGTAATGCTGCCATTACTTTTTCCTCTTCCTCTTGGTGATTCAGGAAATAAGGAAAAACTCAAAAGATTTTATTTCATGAAACCTCAGATTTGTTAAGCCTGAGACACATTTGGAAAAACAGAATTATATTCTTCTAAGTTCTAAGGCTCTTTAACAATTTTCTTATTTGAAGCATTATACTATATACTTAAAATACAATTATAAATAACAAGATTTTATAGCATTTTATGCCCTCATCTACATAAAGTAGGGCTTTGAAGGAATCGTTATGTCAGTGCCTAGCTTTCTCATGGTGAGCCTGACTGTACAGCAGCCACATTTCTTTGTGTAGCTCTGCGCTCATTCTTAAGAAATGCAAAGTGCAAAACATAAATAACTGCAGTGCATACAGCCTATGGACCAGGTTGAGGAGGATGGGAAATTTGCTACTGACATGTATTTAATTACTTTCGTGTGTGTG
Organism: Octodon degus; assembly: GCF_000260255.1. Classification (NCBI taxonomy): domain Eukaryota; kingdom Metazoa; phylum Chordata; class Mammalia; order Rodentia; family Octodontidae; genus Octodon; species Octodon degus. The sequence goes on from NW_004524583.1 coordinate 27,958,725, forward strand.
TGTGTTTTTAGGGAAGGGTCTATAGGGTGTTCAGGGTCTCACTACTAGCTTGGACTCGTAGTAATCTGCCTGTTTACAGTCTCCCAAGAGCTGGGATTACAGGCACGTGCCACCACGCCCAGTCTCAATTGCCATCTCAGCAAGTCCCAGGGGTGGAGCCAGCACAGTGGGTCTGGGGATCAAACCTCCGGCTCCTGAGCTATTTGGCCAGCCCTTAATTACTTTCAAAAAGAAAGACAATATTCTTTGTTCTTTTCTTTTTTTATTCTTTCAATACAGGGTCTCCCTACACAGTTTAGACTCATAGTGATCCTCTTGTCTCAGCCTCCTGAGCAATGGGATTACAGGCATGTGCCACCATGCCCGGTTTCAGGCTAGCATAGCATACAGTACTGGGGATCGAACTCCAGACCTTGTGCTTGTCAGGCAGGTGCTTAGACCACTGATATACCTCCACAGCCCAAGAAAGGGTATACTCTAAAAACTATCCAAACAAGGCCTAACTAAAGAGTGTGTTTTGCTGAGTTCAGAGGATTTTGGAACTAATTTCTACCATAAACTAATTTAAAACATCAATTACTTCACAATTGCTTTCAAAATATATTAACTAGTCTGAAAATACTGAGTTCAGAATATCATTGCAAATAAAAGGGGGAGGGTGAAAATGGCAAGTGGAGAGGAGGGAGAAGAGAGGCTTTGGAAATGCAGAAGGGCCCGCGGACGATGGTGTGTCATCCACACTCTACTAATCATAGTGGTTTAGTCATGGACTACCAGGATTGTTTTTAATGAAACAAGTACTAATTCACAGAATTCTGAGCAAAATAGCAGATTTGAAAATGTGAATTTATTTTTTTATTTTTTTGTGGAACTGGGGATTGAACTCAGACCCTTGCCCTTGCCAGGGAAGTGCTTATTCCACTGAGCCATCTCCCTGGTCCGAAAATGTGAATTTAAATTAGCATTATACTCCATCTTTCTCACTCCGGGAGGGTCTGCTTCCGAAAAGTCAGACAAGAAAGAATATTTAGCAATTATTAACATTAGTTAATTCTGGGCCACAGGGCTTGGGGTGATGTAGGGTTTTATTTGAATTTCTCTTTGTACAAGTGAAAATTTTCATAATGTGTCTGCATCAGTTTTTAAAAACAGTAAAGCCATTTGCATGCCAAACTTTGAAAGATTTCCTTATAAAGTTTCTAGGGGGCCTACCCCTTAGCTCAGTTCTTTAAGTGGCTGCTTCAACAAAGCAGTCAGGCTCAGGTTGCTGTGGTTCAATCCCTATAACTCAAGCCAGCCAATCCTGCCCTGAAGGCATTCAGAGCAAAAAAAAAAAAAAAAATCCTTCTATTCAAAATGATGATACATTCATTGTAAAAAAAAAAAAAAAAAAAAGGAGCATTTGTCCTTCCATGCAGTGACTATGTAAATAATATACTTACATTATCCACACAGTTTTCTTCCACTAAAGAAGCCCTAACAACTTCAGCTTCCCGTCTAAGCCAGCTTTTTTGTTGGCCCTCACCAGAATCTGCAGTTTGCAAATGTAATATTTATGATGTTACTATTTGACATAATCTGATAGGTCTAATTAAAATGCTTTGGGTGACAGGCACTATTGGTCTGATTTTATGTATAGGTGTACAATCCTCTTTACCAAATGCTACTTTTTAAAAAATGTATTTAGTATAGGGTGTACAAGGGTCTCACTACACAGATGAGATTCATAGTGATCTTCCTGTTTTCAGCCTCCCAAGCACCACCTCACCCAGTCTCCATCGCTGTCACAGCGTGCCCCAGGGTCAGTGCTGGCACGGCATGCCGGGGATCGAACCCCAGTCTCTGTGTGTGTCTAAGCAAGTGCTTTAGTCTGCTGAGCTATCTGGCCAAACCCCAAATTCCACTTTTAAAAGACCAGCATTTCTTTTGATTATTGGTGCTAAAAGAGTTGCGTCCTGTGTACGCATCCTGGCTTGCTGGAGCCCTCGCTACAGGTTGTAATCCCAGTCCACCTGAAGAGTATTTCCACATGGCATCGTAGGCTAGTGTGAGATTTTCATTTATTCATTTAATTTATTTTTTTTCTGTATTTTAGGGAAGGGTCTATAGACTGTTCAGGGTCTCACTACTGATTGGGCTCATAGTGATCTGCCTGTTTACAGCCTCCCAAGTGCTGGGATTACAGGTGCGCACCACCATGCCCAGTCTCAATTGCCATCTCAGCAAGTCCTGGGAGGCGGGGCTGGCATGGCAGGCCTGGGGATCGAACTCCCAGCCCCTGCGCTTTAATCTGCTGAGCTATTTGAGATTTTTAAAAATAATATTATTTTCCAGAGAGATGCTTTTAAGTATTCTCCATACACACTGATGTTTCATCCTCCATCTGTAATTCACACCCCAGGGCAGCTGTGACAGCCACACTCGGCCAAGAAGGAGCCAGAGCTGACCTCTACTCCCCCTATGCAGTACGGACCATCTTACTGTGCTAACCATCCTGCCACATCAACTTACTGAAAACAGCAAAATTTAAAAAATGATCTTTAGAGCCCCAAACAAACCACGTCAGTGGATGGTTCCAATTCACTTATGGCATAAAATGTGGTAGAGTAGTGAAACGTGATTTTTGATCAGATTAAGCCTGCAATCAGGACCCTGTTCTGTCCCGGAGTGAGTTCCTGATTCTCTCAGCCTTAACACCCTGATGTCCTCGCTGCCCAGGGGAATGCCACAAGAGCTCAGGGCCACAGCAACTGACACTTTCCTCCTCTTTATGAGAATCTAAGGTGGTGGTGGTGGTAACAATAATGGGCTTAAGTGGGCAAGATCACTGTCTCCTAGCTCTATTTGGCTTTCTCTCTAAAGACAGAATCCAGGTGACAATACCTCGGAATCAGTAAATGAGAGTGCACTTTCAGTAACTCAGCGTTGAAAGGGGTTTGGTGAGTGTAAAGATGGGACCGGAGCTGGGTTTTAGACAAGAGCCACTTTTCACTACTGAAATGGACGCTTGCTATAAGATGCTGGGCAAGTCACTTAACGTCTCTGAGCCTCGTGGTAAAGTGGCTCGAGAGTAAAGTGAAAATCTCAAAGGAGATGTCTGGCAAAACACAAACTTATAAGCAGGGGTGTTGTTAAGCCACACAACCACCAGCACATGGGTAACTCATCTCTGGAAAAGCCACCAAGGTAAAAGCCGCCTGCCAGCTCAGAGGCAGATGGCAGAACAGTGAGAAGGGAGGGCCTCTGGTGTCCTAACCGTGTGCCCCAACAGAAGCCTCAGGCGTCACCAGGGAAATGAAGATAATAAATTCCGAGCCACCGGATCTAGGAGGAGTGAGTGTGGGCAGGAATGCAAGCAAAGCATGCAGGGAAAGGGCCCCATAAGTATCAGCACTGCTGCAATCTGTTGGAGGATTTCCCATGCACTACAGGTGTCTATCTCATTCTGTTCTCACTGAGTAGAAGGCACTTTGATTTATTAATTGGTACTTGGTGGTAGAGTAGAATTCATTCATTTTGCATTCACTCCTTTACACTACGATTTTTGTGGTACATTTCAATTCACCTCAGTGGACTCTTCATGGAATATTCAAATTGCTGCAATTTCTTCATGAAGTGTTCAATCATATGAAGGAAATATAAAGCCCACATTATATCCTCCTCCAGCAAAAACTATCACTCCTAGTACTTCCATCAAACATTCTCAAACATACTGTGTTGACTTCTCTTAACTACATCCCCAGCTGCACCCAAATCACAAAGTTATCAGTTGTATCCTGGGCCTCTGCTGGCCGAGGGATTGGGCACAGGAAGAACTACGTACACTAGTGGCCTCAACCCAGGTACATATTCACCTTACCTGAAGAGCAGTTAGAACAATGACACTCAATTCAACTGAGTGAGGGCCTCAGGGTGGGGGCTACATCCTCTGCAATTTGTAAAGCCTCCCAGATAATCTTAATGTGCAGCCAGGGTTAAGATTTTGATGAGGAGGAAACTGAAGTGAAAAAGACACTTTGTAAATACGGAACAATAAAAAAAGAATCTTATCGTAGGTTTCATTTAGATGGGAAGTTCTCATAGAAGAGGGAAAAAAGAGGAAAATTGTGTTTCGTTCTTGTGTGTATAAACCCACCCACCTCACCATCAATTCTCAGGATAATGGCTTTGTTCTTCTGACAAAAGATAATCAATGACACCAAAGGCAACCAAAGGTCACTGAGGGTAAGGGATCCTCAATGATCTTGAATTAATCTCCACAAGTCAGTGGTCTCGGGAAAGGAAAATGATTGCCTTTAATGGGCAAATTATGGTGTCTGTATCAACTTCTCATTATAAATGCCCATCCATTTCTTAAAATCTCAGAGTAAAAATCAACTGAGGCAAAACACATAGGATTGTGATGAAAAAATGTCCTATATCTTATACAAATACAACTGAAAACCTGCCATCTTTTGATATCTACTTTTGTTAAGAATAGGAAAAAGCCTCATAATTGAAGTCCAATAACCAGTTTTTCTGTCCACTGAAACTTGACCTTAGAAGAACCACAGTTGTCCAGTGCGGATAATTAAGTTAACAGATGGGTCCAGCTATGTAAAAAGAACGAAATGTTAACAAGAATTTTCTCAGCTGCCTTCTACATTAAACACGTGCTAGTACATGTAGTTGTCATTTTCTAAAATTTTGCCCCTACATCACTGGACATTTCCTACTTATAGATTTGAAGGGTTATGGTCCATCTATTTATTTTAACAACAGACCCATACAATTTTTATGTCATTCCCACCCTAACCAACAAACAAGAGGCAAAACAAGCATGCTTTCAATTCTGATGTTTAGATTTACTTTTTCTTTAAAAAATATATAGGAGAAAAAAAAATCCCCCAGAGGCACTCAAGATGACAAGGAATCCTGTTTCTCCTGTAATATAACATTACTTGGGGAAGATGCCAGGTTAAAAAAAATCAGCCGTTCTCCAGAGTATTCTTGCTTCCCGAGGGGATGCTGCAAAGCCCTGCAGTGACCTGTAACGCACCTTCTTTGGAGTTGTATTTGTTAAGTATCAAAAGACATTTTACCTTCCAAACACCTGAGTTCACTGTACAAAATTCATCCTCGCAAATCCCCTCTCTCCTCGCCGTCTTTCCGGGAGCAAGGTGAGGAAGGGAATTTTAATGTAACAAAGGAAGAAGGGATGTATGAACTGAGGTTGAATAAAAATGGCTGCGTGGCGAGCCAGGCAGGCTGCAGGGTGGCCACACCCAGGGTAACATGGACCTTCGGAACCTCTCCCAGACCCGAGCGCAGCTGCTGCTGCTGGGGGCTTCCCCCACTTAGTCCACAGAAGTCCATTATTAATTAATAACAGTTATAGGTTACTCCCACAATAAACAAAAAACACCGCAATATTTCAAAGTGAGCCGTCCTAATAGTGGCTACGCCATCATATTTCCCAGATTTGGAGGATGAAGTCTACACTTCCAACCTCCTTTGTGTGGCCACAAATAACAGCCCTAAAATGGGTGTGTCCCTCTTAAAAGATGCTCTGTGAGCCCTCTCAGTTAATGGTTCTGGGAAAAGATTTCAACCTTGGGCAGAAATGAATTAACAGGGAACCTTGGAACAATAAGAAAACACTTTAACTCCGGAGATGAGCGAAGATTAAACAAGTGCTTAAAGACAACACCACAGGAGCTCCCAGAGGAGGCGAAGGATGCATTATTTAAAAATGTCAGCATTGCAACAAGGAAACAAAGGGGTGATGGGGGAGGGAGGTAGACAGAAAAAAAAAAAAGAAAGGAAGAAACAAAAAGGAAAAACTCAAACACCATCCATTTTGGTTTTTGAAACAGCAGGTTTACTGCCCCGACAGAAAGCCCTGGGTACAAAGCATGCACGGGTCCCACAGGTGAAAGGATGCACACTGGACGAGTCCAGTCCCGCGGGCATGCACGACTGAAAGAAAGAGAATACCCTGACTTTTCCAGTTGCTCCACACACAGTCCATCTTGGTGGAATCGGCAGTGGCCTGCATCGCGCGGGCTGTGGGTTCCGCCGCTGTTCTTCGGGGCGTTGGGTTGGTGCAGGCGGCGCCCGGGCTGCACCAAGGCTGGCGTTGGCCGCGCAGCTGCGGACAGACGGGGCCGGGCAAGCGCGGGGCGGGAGCGCGCGGGGCGGGAGCGCGCGGGCAGTGTGCGCGCGGAGGAGGGGTGCAGCGAATCAGCGCAGCGCGCTCTGGAGCTGGCTGGGATGCGGGCGCCCCTGCGGGCCTTGCTGGGGCCGAGGGAGGTGATAGGACTCGGTGTGGGGTGTGGGCGAGGATCCCAGGTGGGGTGCCAGTTAGGGGAACCGGGTCTGCTCCTGCGTGGCCTGCTGCATATTCTAGAAATTTCTTAGAAATCCAAGAAACCTGTTGGACAGATGTAGTCCACAGCCTTACAAATGTCACAGTCCCAGCATAGTGTCCCCTAGCTGTCCCCACTTGTCATCTCTCGGGTCTCTAATTCTAAAAACACTGGCCATGATGGATTTTAATTAATTTGGATTCTTCCAAAGAAGTGCTGGATCCTGTCCCTCTTTTGGAATATTCCAGTCACCCAAACCTTTGTTGGCAAGCAACAGTCCCTGGAGAGAAATCCTCAGGCTCGGTCCTTGAGGGCTGTGTATTTCTCCATCCCTCGCACCTTCCCACGTTGAGAGCGTTGAAGAAATGAAGCATCAGAATGTGGTACCCGCAGGCTCAGCTCAAAGCTCTTGGTGGTGTCTCTGGTTACTGCAGTGACAGTTCAGGGATGGGCAGCTGTGGGGACACTGAAGCAGAACCAGGGACGTTCTGTGGTAACGGTGTCATGGCTGGGACTAGAGGCTGGGGCCATTGATCGAGGTGTGTGTGAGTATAATTTGGGAGATAAGATTCGTCTCCAACAGTAGAGTCAAGGACTTCAGTATTTCCCAGTTAAAGTGAAAATATCAAAGGGATGGACGGAACAGTCTGCAGGCACCTTAGCACCCAAAGCTTAGCACAAGACTCTTTGGCAGGATAAGTGGCAAGACCCTGAGGCTGGACAGGAGGGAGGTGTGCTCTGATGAGGAAAAGGCAGGTGGAGCAAACAGAAAGAGCTGGCTTGGGGGTGTTTCTAAAATGGGGTCCCTGAGGAGGGAGGAGGCCAGGCCCAGAACGCAGTGCATTGAAGGGCTAGCCCCTGGGCACCAGAGCTCTCTGCTTGAGCACTCCCTTCTGCCTTGCTGTGGCCACACTCATCACTGTTCAGGGCTTCTTTCTCCCTGGTGGAGAGGTGCAGCTTTGGGACTCCTCCCTGGTCTGCAGAGGTGTTCTTTCTCAGACCCAGAAGTCCACTTGCTCATCCTGTCTGCAGACACCACACAGCTTCCATGTGTACCGAAGCTTACAGACTTGAAACTATGCTCTTTGGAATGATGCATATTATTCTGCGAATGCAAGTTGATCCTCTCTGCATAGTCTGAAATTCTTAGACGGCTTCATCAGTGAAACTGCAGGAGGATGATTTTGGCGCTTCCGGACAGCTGATAGTGACCACGTTGTTACAAAGCACTCTGCAAACCAGCCTCCCCCAGAGGCATTAGTGCCTTTTCCCATTTGTGTCTCCTGCCCCTGGCCATTATTTTTCCTTGCCATAGTCATTGTTGGGACTTTAATCAGATGATGACTGAGAAGACTGATGATACCTGATGATGAGCTAATAAGCACCAAATTCTCCGTGGCAGACACAACTCAGAAGGAAGCAGAGGCCTGGGCCCGGGCTGCCAGGTGGACTTGCGGTTCAGCCACTTCTCAGTTGCAAATCCTTGGAGACTGGGCCACTAGGAGGCACTGCCCGTCCAATGATAGCCTCACCCAAAAGTCCAAAGTCCAGAAAGGCAAAAGTTACCCTCAAGTGCAGAAGAGGGGCAACAGAGCAATACCCCAGCCCTAAGCATTTGCCACATTTTGGGGGGCGAAGAACATCACTAATCTGGCAGTCTGCAGAGTGTGCATCTTGGTAGCGAGCTGAGAGTAACACACAGTACCAAGGGACAGTGGCGGCGCCAAGCTCTCCTCCAGGGGAGGACAGGTGATGTCACAGTGCTTGGGCCATGCATTTTCACTGACCTCAGAGTGACCCTGGAATGTCAGCTTAGCTGAAGCACCACATGATTTTCCATTACACCAAGTCTGGAGGAAGAAGCTCTATGATACACAAATGACCAACAGTGGAATCTGCTAATTGAAGGCTGAGGTAAGATTCTCATCAGCACAACAAAGACTGAGGGGCTTGAAGTTAATGACACAGGAAGAGAAACATGAACTTATGAAAGGAAAGGGCAGCAGAATACTTGCATGGGACACATGCATTTTATTTTATTTTTTTTTAATTTTTTTTTATTTTATTTATTTGAGAGAGAGAGAGAGAGAGAGAGAGAGAGAGAGGGGTGTGTGTGTGGCCAGCTCAGCCCACCAGGGGGCGGGACTGGCTGGCATGTGGTGCTGGGGGACTGAACCGCGGTCCCTGATGCCCTGCCAAGCCCGTTCCAAGTAGGTGCTCTAGACCACCGAGCCATCTCTCCAGCCCCGACACATGCATTTTAGACAAATCAGTATTGCAGAAATTAGTTACATGGAGCCAGCCAGATAGCTCAATGGATTAAAGCAGCTGTTTAAGCAGATGCAGGGACCAGGGTTCGATCCCCAGCATGCTGTGCCAGCCCTGCCCCTGGGCCACACTCAGAGGGTGACTGAGACTGGGTGTGGTAGTGCGTGCCTGTCATCCCAGCACTTGGGAGGCTGAAAACAGGAGGATCACTGAGTCTGATCTGTGTAGTGAGACCCTGTAGACCCTATACTAAACACATATTTTAAAAAATTAGTTACGTGTCCTTCAACAAGTCTTGTAGTATCTCTGGACAGTTCTGTCATCGTACAGAAACAAGTTACAGCTTTGGATGTTTGCTGTTATGAAATAATGAGACTTTATTTCCCATAAGCATCACGAGCAGGTGCTTTCTTTGTACAAGTGCCCACACAAGATTAATGGAAAGCTCCTGCCAAGATCAGAATGACGAAATGGGTAGAAAAAAAATACGTAAATTTTCCTTAAGTAATGAAAGAAAACAGAAAGCTTGCTAAACACTGGCAGAAATTGCCACTATCTTTAAACCAGCAAGGAACAGAAGGGCTCCATATAGCCAGCCAGCTCAGAATTCAGTTCAGGTGCGTGCCAAGAGAGGAAGAGATTTTTTTAGTTTTCAGGATGAAACTCACATCATATAAGTCTGTTTTAAGAAAAAGCAAAATAGTCAAGTTTGGTAATCTCACCCCAGACCAGGATGAATGTGGAAGGGAAGCCAGCATGCCCGAAGTGGCTGTATTGATCTGTCTCCTGTAGCACCAGGATTTTACTGATAAGACTCCAAGGCACCTGCTCTGATGCATTTATTTTAAAAGACTTATTGAGCACCTATTGCATGCAAACACTGTTCCCGATCCCAGATGGAGCTCCCAACTTTATCTACTAGTGTGTGGATAAGAAGTGGTGAATATGTAATATTTTATTGGTAGAAAATTGTGTTAGAAAACTGAACCAGGTGAGAGGGACTGGAAAATAGTGATGAGGAAGTGAGAGGAGAGAGAGACCGGGGTGAGCAGCAGCTCACTGTGTGGCAAGTAGGATCTTCAATGCCTATTTTAAGAAGGGATTTGGGCAGGCACCAGAGAAAGCGGCAGAGCACCCGGAAGACACAGGCAAGAAGAGCATTCAGAGATGTACTGAGTTTCCTGACAGAATGGAATAACTGTCAAGCGATATGAAGCTTCTCTGTGAATGCCTTGGTGTTTTTAGTGCTCAGAGAAGGGTAGCAATCGGAATTAAAGGCACAGAACTAAAAATATGCTGTATTATGATCAAAGAACACCAAGAACTGTGCCTCATGCCATATGGAAAGGAAATTTAAAGAGACAACCATTTGGAACATAATCCACCGCACAAAGATAAGACATCAATGGTGGAGAATGAAGCAACGAAATAGCGCTTGTAGTCTGTGAAATGCTTCTTCACATGGTGCACACTTAGTTCTTATGAGATCCGCATGCATTCTGCCTGCTCTGGGCCCAAAGTCTCTCGGCTGGAGTCTGCTACGCTCTCTCCTTTTGTGTCACAGCAGCTGCCAGGCCTAGAGGAATCCTCTGCGACAGGGCTCCCGACTTCGAGGCGGATGCCACGTGGACCATGTCTATTCCATGACTTTGTGGGGGATCCACAGGGCATCCTCTTCTCCTACCCATGGAACTTGACCCCTGCATGTGCCACAGAGCTTGGCAGAAGAGCGAAGCTGGCACCAGAGTCTGCCAAGAGCAATGCTAAGTTGGTTGCCTTTTCAATAGACAGAGGTGAGGGCTGGGGAGATAGCTCAGTGGCATAAGCGCCTGCCTGGCAAGTGCAAGCTCCTGAGTCTGAAAAAAAGAAGAAGACAGGGGTGAGCCATTCCGCCTGCAGCTCAGCTATCGGCGCGTACAACACTGATGGGTACACAGAAACGTTACCTTACCCCACTGATGATGAGACGGCATTCTCTTGGCCCCGCTGGACCAGCGGAAGAGGACATAAAAGGCGCAGTTGTGACAGCTCACCTGGTACTTGATTTTGGCACTAACACGAAACTGAAGCTGTCTATCCAGCTGCCACTGGCAGAAACTTGGATGAGATTCTGAGTGGTTATCTCGCTTCTCTCTGGCTCCCAGTGGAGGAAAGAGTTGCCACCCCACGTGGAGAGAGTGATGGTCCCTCCAACCACCCCTGCAGAGGAAACCAAACACCTTTCTCTAACAGTCTTCTCCAAGGAACTCCCATCGGGAAAGAAATCCCTCCGCTATGCCCCCAAGCCTCCGAACTCTCCGAGAAGCTGAGGCAGTGGCTGCCGATCTGTTTTCCGCAGCGGATCCGTAAGTCTATATTGGTGCGCTAACAGCCAAGGTCTCCCTCCAGGTTTCTCCTTGAAATAAGACTACCTGAGACTCAAGTCTTATTGCGTTTCTGCAGGGTTGATGACCAACAAGGTAATAGTCCGTGGCTGTGGAGGCTTTCTCTGCTCCGTCACAAAATGACTATCAATTTTTGTAGATGTTTTAATCAAATCCTCTCTTCTGTTCCCATTTTGGAGCACGCAAGGAAGCTGAAACTCACCTTCCTCTGTGAGTATCTTGTGTCCATAGCCCAGCAACTCAATAACTCGAATATTCTTGAACATTCAGAGCTTCGATCACACTGGGGCAGGGGAGAACTTATCAATCTCTATCTCGTTAGTAGATAACTAAAGTTCAAGGGGGTTATATTTTGCTATGATTTTTGTGTGTGATAAATTTCTGTGAAAGGGGGAAACCGGAAGCAAAGGGAGAGCACCTAAGAGAGTGACCATAGGGCCAGGCGCCTTTCACCAACTCTAGCCATGCGTCAGGCTGCCTTGACAGAGCCTGTGACAGGAGTGCGCCTGCTGGGGAGGAGGGGATGACCGAGGTGGGTTACAGCACCGCTCTTGCAATAGGTTGCTATTTTCCAGATTTCGCTTTTTGAGGATCAGTAAAAAATTCCTTTGTTGAAACTGAAAACATAAAATCCCCATGAATTAGACAGTCTTTGTTCTCATTACTGAAATCATTCATTCATCAACTCATTCATTCAATCTACAAACATTCATATGGCCCATACTAAGTATCTGCCTCTGTAAAAGCAAATATGGATTGAGCTGCTCACTAGAAACCTGTCTAGTAGGGGTAGGTTTACATTTCAATAGGTAAGTGCAGTACAGTGACAGACGTACAAGCTGGAAAGAACAGTACACAACAGTTAAGGAGAAGGGATTTTAGGAAAGGCTTCAGAAAATAGGTGTACTTGAGCAGCGTTAGGAACCAAAATCATATTGCCAGTTTGAGTCGTAAAGCTTTCCTTGCAGGCACGCATGAAATGGGCAGTTTATCCCCAGACACAGGCAGGGGCCAGATCTTGACAGGGTTAGGAGTAAGATACCAGTAAGTGAGGGAGACACCGCAGGCTCTCCAGTGGACTAACGTGGCCAGTTGAATAATTTATTCAAATTTGGAATTTTCCAGAACTGATAAATTAAGACAGTCAACTGGCCCTCAGCAAGACAGACAGGAAACTAATACGCCAGTCCACAGAAAGTGAAACCGCAAGGCGTCAGGAACATGGAGAAAATCCTCAAAGTGAACATAACTAAAAGAAATTTTACCCCTGCAGTAACCGCAGTCTTCAACAGAATGAAAAGACAATTTCAGACAATAATGTTGTCAAAGTACCAAGTGAAAATAAGCACCGTCTAGGATTCTGTACCCTATAAGACTGACGCGTACACATGCAAACATGTAGGAAAGGAGGCTACTAATTACAGCGCTTGAAGAAAAACTTACAGAGGCGGTATTTCAGGAAGAAAAAGGCAGAACTTTTAAGAGATGAGAGACATAAAAGGATGCTGTGCATAAAAACTGGTAATGGTGGGGGGATGGGGAGATAGCTGAGCTGTCTAAGTGCCACCTGGCAGGTGCAAGGACCCGGGTTCGATCCCCGGTACTGCCTGCTGTGCTGGCCCCGGAAGTACTGCATTGCAAAGCCTTGTACCAAATACATAAGTAATAATAATAAAAAAAACTGGTAAGGGTTAATTTGGAGGGTTATAGTACAAAAGGAAAACCAAAGCAGGAGACAAAAAATAGAAAACAAAGTAGGAGGAAGTAAGAAGAACAAAGGCATTTGAAGTTTCCTGCATTGTTTTGGAGGGAGGTGGAAATGTTAACTTTTTAAAAAATCTTGTACAAATTGTATTTGTGTATTAAACATCTAAGTGTTGCCACTAAAATAAAATAATTACAATATACCACTTTTAAATGAATAAAATGCATAAATAAGGGAGTGAATAAATTCAAACAAATAGAAGGCAGGAAAAGGAAACATAAAAAGCAAAGAAAAGAACTGGCAGCTGGAAAGCACACAGTGAAAACAAATCTTAGCACTCAAGAGCTGAGGCAGGAGGATCACTCTGAGTCTGAGATCAGCCTGGGCTACATAATGAGCTTAAGGCCAGCCTGAGCTAGATAGTAAGAGCATGTCTCAAAGGAAAACACACCTAGGTATATCCAGGTGATGTCAGCGTCAAAGTTAGAAATTATCAAATTGGATGAAGAAAAGCATGTCTACAAAGGAAAGGCCTAATCCACAGCTGAAACAGGAAAGTTGAAAGTTAGAAAAGGTTAGCCACATTAATAGATTTTTTTATATAACATTGCTGAATTCACTTACTATTTCTAGATTCTTCTAACTTTTTAATGTACATAATCATATTTCTGTGAGTAAAGATAATTTTATTTTTCTCTTTACTTTGTCTTATTTTTTATTTATTTTTAATGAATTTAGGAAAGGGTCTACAGGATGTACAGGGTCTCACTACACAGACAGGACTTGTAGTGAGTCCTCCTGTTTTCAGCCCCCCAAGCGCTAGGATTACAGGTGCGCACCACCATGCCCAGTCTTAATCACCATCTCAGTGCACCCGGGCGGTGGGGCCCGCATGGCATGCTGGGGATCGAACCCCAGTCCTACCGCTCCGCCTAAGCAGGCGCTTCAGTCCACTGAGCTATCTGGCTGGCCCTACTTTGTCTTATTGAATGGGACATTACTTCTAGAAAAATGAGTGAAAAACTGGTCAGCTATTCTTTGAATTCAGAGTGAAGGGAATTCAAAATTTTGCCGGATGTTGGCTGTGAGTTTTCAGCTGTGTCATTCTTTTTTAGTTTTGTGAGAGTTTTTGTTCCAAACTGATACCAAACACTATCAAATGCTTTTCTAAAGCTGCTAAGATGACCACATGGGTTTCCCCATTTTCTGCTATAAATTACGTACAGTGAGCCAGGTGTGGTGGTGTATGCCCGTAACCTTAGCACTCAAGAGGCTGAGGCAGGAGGATGGCTGAGTCTGAGATCAGCCTGGGCTGCATAATGTTGTTGTCGTTGTTGTTGTTCGTATTTTAGGACAGGGTCTACAGGGTCTCACTGCATAGGTCAGACTCATAGTGATCCCCCTGTTTATAGCCTCCCAAGAGCTGGGATTACAGGCGTGCTCCACCACATCTCAGCACCCCCCGGGGCAGGGCTGGCACAGTAGGCCTGGGGATCGAACCCCCCACCCCTGCGCCTGCTTGCAGGCGCTTTAATCCGCTGAGCTATTTGGCTGACCTTCCATAATGAGTTGAAGGCCAGCCTGAGCTATACAGTAAGAGCATGTCTCAAAAGAAAAAAAAAGTTGCATGCATTGAATATTGAATATTAAACGCGCTTTTTATTCCTGTGATAAACCTCACATTATCCTGATGTGATGACCTTTTAATACACTGCTATTCAGTTTGCTAACATTTTCTGTAGAATTTTTCTATCTAATCAAGAGAAACATTTTCCTTTTCCCACTTACTTTCCTTCTTGGTTTTGTTTTAAGGTTATACTGGTCTCATTAAACAACTTGGAAATGTTGTTTTCTCCTATATGTTCTGGAAAAACTAATATAAGGTAGTATATTTGTTTTTGGTATTGGGCTTAGAATTTTTTGTGACATAATTTGGAATTATAGGTTTCTTTTTTATATAGGTTTCTTTAATAGAGATAGGGTTATTCTGATTCTTAATTTCTGCTAATGTCAATTTTGGTTAAGCTTTTCCAAATACATACCTATTTTAAATATCATGTTTTCTTGCATAAATTATTCATAATATTATCTTTTTCTATTTTTTTTAATCTGGAAGAGCCATAGCCATGCCCCATTTTTCTGATATTGCTCATTTTATCTTCTCTCCTGATCATCTGGCTAGAGTTTTTTTAATGTTATAAAAATTTATTACAGGCTGAAGAGATAGCTCAGTAGTCTAAGCACCTGTCTGGCAAGCACAAGGACCCAGGTTCGATCCCCGTACCACATGTCGTGCTGGCCCCATGCCAAGCTGGCCAACAAAACCGGGTGTGGTGGTACACACCTATAATCCCAGTGTTGGGGAGGCTGAGACAGGAGGACCACTATGAGTCCATGTGTGTAGTGAGATCCTGTACCAAACAATTAATTAATAATTAAGTAATTAAAATGATAAAATAAAAATTTATTATGAAGATTAAAAACTCTATTTTTTCTATTGTACGTTTGCTTTTTAATTTTATTATTGTTTCATTTGTTTACTTTTTCTTAATTTTTTCTAACTTTCTATTGTTTTATTTTATCCTTCAAATTAAATTTTGTAGGGCCAGACAAATAGCTCAGTGGATTAAAGTGCCTGCAAGCAGGTACAAGGGCCAGGGGGATTCGATTCCTTGCCTGGAGTGCTGGCCCTGCAGTGCTGGCCCTGCCCTAGGGTCGCACTGAGTCAGCAACTGAGACTGGGCGTGCTGGCGCGCCTGTAATCCCAGCACTTGGGAGGCTGTCAACAGATGAATCACTATGAGTTCAATCTAGTAGCCAGACCCTGACCACCCTGTAGACATTTCCCTAAAAAATACAAAACAAAACAAAAAGACCCAAATTAAATCTTGTATTATTTTCATCTTTTTTCTTTTCTAAAATACTGATTTTAAAGTTAGAAACTTAAAACTTATCATTGGCCTTTAAGCACAATTGTAGCAGCATTTCACAAGGCTTGACGCATTGTATCAGTGTTACTGTTGAGTTCAGAATATTTTCCAGTATTTATTGTGATTTTTTTGTGCATTGGTAATATTGTAAGTTTTGGAGAATTTTCCTATAGCTGCTTATTTTTTGAGTAATTTCTTATGCATACATAAAACTGACTTGAGAAAAATGTACATTTTTCAGCTTTCAGGTGAAAATTTAATTTGTTTTTTTTTGTTAACATTGTTTATTCTACCTAGAATTAAGGTCTTTATACCTATACATTTTAAAACATTAAATAATAAACTCTTCAAATAAGTAATTGCTCAAAAAATTGTATTAGAAATTTTGTTTTGTTTTGTGGTACCAGGGATCAAACTTGGGACCTTGGGCTTGCCAGGCAAGCACTTAAGCCGCTGAGTTACCTCCCTGGCTCCACATCAGAAATGTTTTTAAAAATTTAGAAACACCAAAAACACTCGATATCAGTTGTGTGGGATAAAGCTAAAGCAGTACTTAGTGAGATATATATTTTAAATGCACGTATTAGAAAAAAAAATTAATGAACTAAACATTCAACATGAGAAGTCAGAACAACTGCGTACACACAAAGAAGGCATGAATTCTAAAAACAACCACAAATTCATGCAAAAACACCAAGATGATTTCTTGTTTCTGGCCTAGCATGTAAGAAACATAGGCACCAATACCCTCTCCTAACAACTAATAAGTGAGACAAACTGAAAAATCAACATCCGCAACTTCATCTTATTTTATTTTTTTTCTGGTGCTGGGGCTCAAACTCAGGACTGTTCACTTGGCAGAAAGGCATTTATGTCTCTGAACTATATCCCAGCTGTACCAGAACTTTAAAGAGGTTAGGTTTAGGGCTGGGGATACCTGGGTTAGATCCCCGGTGCCACATGCCTTGCCAGCCCCCAAAACCCCGGCTGTGCTGTGCTGCTCCAAAACATGGTGGCCCACGCCTGTAATCCCAAGGCTGGGGAGGCTGAGACAGGAGGATCACTGCGAGTCTGAGCTGCGCGGGGGATGGCTGAGGACAGCCACTTATCCAGTGTCAGCCAGAAAGCAGACAGAGAAGAGAGGAGGGGAGTAAGACACCCCTTTCCAGGTTGGCCCCAGTGGCGCACCTCCACCCATGCCCTTCCTCCTAACAGCACATTGCGTCATCAGAGGACGAGGCCGCTGGTGAGTACAGAGCCCCAAAACCAGCCACCCGCAGACGCCTGAGACTTTGGGGGATCTTTTAGGCTTAAACCGGAAGAGCAACAAAGAAAATCCAAACAAGATGAGAACTACTGAACTGATAAGAAGTTATAAGAAGGTAAGGGATATAAATTAATATATAAAAATCCATAATTTCCTATATATCAGCAATGAACAAGTGGAAACTGAAACGAAAAAGAAATACCATTTACATTAGCCTCCCCAAATAAATTCCTTAGGTATAAGTCTAGTAAAAGGTTTCCAAAGTCACTATGCGAAAAACACAAAACTCTTATGAAGCGCATCAGAGACTAAACAAATGGAAACGTACTTCATGCTCACAGATTGGAAGACAGTATTGTCAAGCTATAAATTCTCAGCTTGCTTTTTAGATTTGGTCAATGCCAGTCGAAATCCCACCAAATTATTTTATGAATACCAACAATTCTCAGGTTTATAGGGAGAGACGAAATCCACTGCAGCCCACCTAATACGGGAAGGGTAGAACAACATTGAGTGACTAACGTCACCTGATTTAAAAATTTCCTACAAACTACGTAGCTGAGCTAGTGTAGTATTAGTGAAAAATAAATGGGCCAATCAATGCAATGAAAGATAACCCAGGAGAAGTAGTTAATTATTCTAATAGTTAATAGAAACTGATGAAAATAATTAATCTTTGACAAGGGAGAAAAGGTGATAGAATGGAGAAAAGATGGTGCTCTCAGTGAATAACTGAATTCACTGGAAAAGATGAATAGATATGGACCTTAAGGAGCTCACATAGATAAAATGGATCACAGAGCTAACGATGAATTTCTTGGAAGACAGGGGACTATCTAGATAACTTCAGGTTTAGCAATGGAGTTTTAGAGATAATATCAAAGGCATGATCTATAAAAGAAATTGATAAGCTAGACTCCATTATAATTAAAAAGTTTTTGCAACAAGTGAAGACAATCCACATTCATTGAGAAATATATATGCAAGAACCTTATAAAACTGTTATTTAAAATACAGAACACCTGGTAAAACCTTAAATAACAATAAGCAAACAACCTGCCCCCAAATTGGTTAAACACCCTAAGAGATACACCCACCTAAAAAAATCTATCTATCTATCTATCTATCTATCTATCTATCTATCTATCTATCTAATACAAACATATAAAAAGATTTTCTACATTTATGCCAACTTAAAACATTTAAAATACCATTATACACCTCTTGGAATGGCACCTAGAAACTTGGCAACATCAGGTTCTGGCAAACAGAAATAAAGTTTGAAGCAACAAAAACTTGTTCGTTGTTGATGAGAATGCAAAATAGCATAAGAAATTTGGAAGCCAGTTTAGCAATTTCTTATAAAACTAAACATTCAGTTATTATACAATCCGACTGTGCTTCTTGGTATTTATCCAAAGAAATTGGAAAACATGCTCACACAAAAACTTGCCCACAAGTACTTACATTGGCTTTATCTAAAACTGTTGGAACTTAGAACCAGTCATGATGTTACTTAGTAAGTGGATGAATAAATTGAGGTATAACCAGAAAATGAAGTGAGTCAACTCTGGAACGAAATGAATATCAAAATATGAAAGGACTGCCGGGGAGATGGCTTAGTAGAATAAGCGCTTGCCTGGCAAGCTCAGGGTCCTGAGTTCAAT